>NC_142108.1:9386250-9735000 GCF_056152115.1 Neolamprologus brichardi
ACAGGTTGTGCTTTATCATATACTAGTCACAGCTGATGCAACTCAATGTATTTTTTTAAGTCACTGTCAAATACCATATACAGTAACATGTGCTGTCTCTCTATAAGCAGAGCATGGTGGAGCAAGTCATGTTGTAACCATCCATGCTATGGCTGTCTCTGTCAAGATCTGCAAGTTCCCATTAACTGACACTTTTAGATGAGTGGCCTTAAACACTCTTTAACCAACTAAACATTGCCACAAAGTGTCACTGACACATAACATAACACTTAATGGGGGCATATCTGCAATGATTACAATGGCAAAATGGCAGCAAGCACAGTGAGTAGCTTACAGAAAACACATGTCATCATCGATTTGCACTGTGCCCCCTCCAGTTGCTTATGACTCTGGGGGATGCTTATGACAAGTATCCCCCCATGTTAGTGCAATGTCCCTTCCTAAACCTAGCCTCTCCATAAATAATGGACGGGATGAAATACGAGTCATGCAGCCCTTCGTTTCCCCCTCCCAGGGAGACCCAGCACAAAGCAAAATTTGTTGCTATTTTTTGTTCCTCACGCAACAGAAAAAGGAGGAGAGGAACAGAAAGAGACGCAAAGAAATTAAACAAACTGAACAGCCCCTTGCACATTATGTAACAGAAGAAAGGAAGCGCAAAGTCACAGAGGCAGGAGGGCTACATTAAGCCTTTCTTTTTTTCTTTCTCTATTTCCCGTTTCCCTCCTGGTTGTCATGACGACATTTCATCCTAGGGTTGGTGCTGGTCTGCTCCCCATGGAGAAAGCTTGAAAAACCAGGTAGAGGAGGGCCACAGGGACCAGGGCCATTCTATTCTTAAAAAACAGCATCAGGCAAATACAATTACAAACCCAAGAAGGGCCAGAGTATAATCTAATAGATGGTGCATGGTGCATGTGGTGAAAGCCTCTCACTTTGCTCGAGATGGCACACCCAGGCACAGTGTGCCATAGGGGGTCGTGGCACTGGCAGACATCCTGCTATGTGGAGTGCTGGGAGAGACTATGTGTACGACTGTTACAGAACACACTACAAGAACGATAATTTTATCTTCACCTCAAACCCACTGACTCAACAGTTCATCTATGAGCTGTTGATTAGCTGTGATTAAACACAGTGTTGGTAAATTCTGGCAGTTTTGTTGTGTAAGGGAAACACTTTTTGGACACTTTCATGCCTTATAAATTTGACGTTATTGTACAGTCCAGTGGCTAATTAAAGGAAAACCCAACATAAAGCATCTCAGTGAAAATGCTGGGCCACTCAGCGATTGCACAGAGCAACTGCGTATTGATTTGCAGTGGCCCTTCCCTCTACGGGTAAAAATGGATCCAAACCATGCCAGTAAAATGCCACCAGATCTACTCAGTCAAGGGGTAAATAAAAATTCCTCATTCATCTATATATTTAAGACATAAAAATCTATCTTTTTAACATTTAAAGTGCAGCCAGCTTAAAAAAAAAACTACGTATGTCCATTATTTATAACAGTTTATTCTCAGATTTCCCTGCTTTCTGCACTTCTGCAACAATGTTTCCTGCAGCACTGTGTTTGCCCAAGATGATGAGTCAGACAAAATCCATCTACTCAGAGGGGTTAAAGAGTCCGTTTGAGTCTTGGACGTCAGCTTGTCAGCCACAGCCAACTCACTCAGATTACAAATGAAAGGATCTAATGGTGTCGACTGCGGCCAAATTCCTCTAATTAAAATCACAATGGCTGAAAACGTGGTAACAGTGGCATGTCTTTGCTGAGGGATGCCCATTTTGCCCTTAATAAAGGATACCTGGAGAGGAAAGGTTAATAGCACAGAGCTCAATGATACAAGCACTAGTGTAATTCTATTAACTACAGTGTGTGAGGCAGTTGTGGGAGAACTCTTTTTACATGCACAGCTAGAGCTTAAATGTTTAAGGCATTAAAGATGAAATAAGGAAAGAATGATTCAAGAGTTTTATTTAATCCTGTTTTTTTAAAAAAAAGGAAAGACTAAAAGCCATATTTGGTGTGATCTATGCCTTCAAAAAGGCTACAAAGTTATAGTTTTTCAAGGTATGTTGCTCGAAGCGCCTTGGGAACTTTCCCTGCTCTTCTGTTTTTAAATATACTCACTGAATGACTCCATAATAGTCAGTCCAGGCAAATATAACTAGTTGTTAGCCGCTATTAAATAGTTTGGACTAAGTAATCTGAGTCAGCATTCTAAATGCAATGTAAAACAGGAAATGATATATTGATGTTTCCAAAGGGAACTAATTTCCTTCTTTCTCTCTTAGTGTAGCTCTTCGAGTTATCTAGTTGGACCACAAAGGATCTCTGCACTGATGGGAATCAATTATTTCTTGCATGGTATAGGCAGCTGAAGGTTAACTCAGCAAGCTTGCATCAAAAAGGTAAATATCACTCAGAAATCACGATTCAGGTCTGACTGATAAACAGATGTACACAAGGACAGACTCACTCAGTTTTTTTTATACCTCTTTTCAAATGTATGCTGTCCCTGGAGAAATCCATGTTATTTATCAAACAAGCTCACTGGCCTGGAAGAGCAGTTTGCTTGTCACCTGCAGCCCACCTTGCATATAATCAGTGAATTGTTCCTTTCTCCTTTATGCATATGTATTCAGGGCAGGATTACAGAACTAATTAAAAAAAAAGATATGATAGGTGTGGCTTATTATTTATTCCACTTGATTTGCTAGTGTTGCGATTTGTGAACCGCGGTACGTTTTTGTGTATTCTGTGTTTATTACTGCAAAAGCTAAAAGTTAAATGTGCCGTTACATTTGGTTAGCCTGATGTAAACTTCTCTATGGTTCAACAGTTATGGGAAGCACAGTTTGGGCACTGTTACTTCTCCAGCACATTCCCAGTAAACAAGTGCATATTCAAACTACAGAGAACGGGAATGATCCCGGAAACATGTTCTTCAGTCCTCTGTGAATTGTACACATATGCACATGGTTATTAGTTAGAAAGCTCCCAGTGGTAACCACAATGCACGCAGCAAACATGAGTGCTAGCTCAGCCATCAGTTGATGGTTGAGCTAGTGCTCATGTTTGGAAATAATGCAAACTGACACCAAGTTTAGGTATAGGTTATTGTGCAGTAAACATTATTTAGAAATGTACAAAGTGTGAGCCTATTATGATTAAACTCAAAACAATTATTAAAAAAAAAAACTAAAACAGCCCTATTTATAAGTTTGTAGGTAAAAATAAAAAATAAATAAAGCTGTCAGACCCAATTTAGTCAATTTAAGTCCCTATAGAGATTTTAAGTTTATCAAATACTGTGGAACTAAGTGGCAGCCCTTTGGGGTTATTCCTCTGGAAGTAGGCCCACTTTGCCTGCTTAGAAATGGCAACTAAATGGATTGTATTTATATAACACTTTTCAAGTCTTATTGACCACTCAAAGCTATGCAGCCCTGACATCCCAGAATGCATCCCGTAGGTATAGAGAAGTGTTTACACCTGGAGTCTTTGGCTTTTCTGGTTCTATCAGGACCACTTTAGTCAAAATAGGGTTGCTATTTGAGCTGTGGTATATTTAGTGGTGTGACTTTGTTATAGGGCTTCTTGGCCTTCTCATGCACAGACATGGAAAGCCAAAAGGCAGGGAGAGCAGCAGAAAGATTTGATCACAGAGTGACAATGGACGTAACACTGTTTATGAGAGATATAGCATCAATAGCAGGAAATGGAGGACATTGTGGGTTGCAAAGCAGGTTGCAGAAACGGCAGCATTTGCACACTGGCTGCAGTATGTGAAGTATCTATCTGGATCTGGTAATGGGATGTGCAGAAGAGTATCAGTTGGTTCGATGTGGGCAGCCACTGATGTGCCAGGATTGCTGGCTAAAGTTGACCTCATGGCCATCCAGCTTGTAATATCATCTTCCAAGTATCAGGGAGAATAAAGCAATGACATTTTTGTCATATTTTCATTTTTCACAACATGTAACAGCGGGAGATAGTCTGCTGCTTCAGACATGTTCTCGCTACTGGACGTATGTCGTTTTGATTAACAATTTACCCAGTTGCACAATTTACCCAGTCGCCTGGGTAAAGGCTTAGCTTTTGTCTTGATGAATAAATTTAGTAAATTCAGTTACTTACATTATTGCCATGTTGCCACAATCAGACGTCACACAGCATTTGTGTCTGATGCAACTACATCAGACATTTCCCTGTCATGTCTGATAAGCTCAGTACTGCACATGTTTGTAAAAACGAATTCTATGTTTAAAAAAAATGTATTTATGTATTTTATTTTTTTTACCTTTTTCATGTAGCTCCTGTGCCTCCTTTTATGTCTCCCTCATCTCTGCTTTGCTGTCATTGTTGTTGCTTCCTGCTTTATTTTGAAGTTGCTCACCTTGTGTTTCCAGTGTCTTTGCTTACTTCAGGGCTGTTTCCAAATTACTTGTCTGTGCATTGAAAGTCCTGTTTCTTCCCCCTCTTTGTTATCCCTGCTTGTTGACCTTCCCTGGTCCCTTCCCAGCATTTTTTGTCTTTGTGTTTCTAGTGTCTTTAGTTTCTTTTTTTTAAATGTTTTACTATGCACTTTGTTGTAGCTACCTTGCCTTAAGAGTTTTCTTTTTTCCCCCCTTTTATTTATTTGCTTCTTAGGCCTACAGGATCAGTATTTTTTGCTTTTACCTGGCTGTCCTTTTATGTCTGTATGTAGATTTTCCTTTGACTTTCAAACCAAGACAGGCAATGTATTTGTATATTGTAAAAGTATAAAGTCTCTGAACAAGTAACACATGGAATGAACCAGTATCACAACTGTGCAGTTTTCTGTCATGTCTGAGAAGATTTGTAGGTTTATGTATTTAAAGAATTACATTAATAATTGTTATTTCTGCAAAATTAAAGTCAGAGTGTTGACATTAGCACCTCCTATTTTGTTGGCAGTTGCAAAGACCAGACAATGAAGACTAAATTAAAGACTGAATCACACAGAAACCGAGAGAGAGGTTACTTTTCCTAACATATAGATACAATTACATTTCAAGCAAATCCCTGTTCCGTTCAAAGTGGTCAACTAAAGTGTATCTTTATTGCTCACAACTACAGGAATAAAAATAAACTCTGTCTTGCCTCTATAGAAAATTCTGATTAAATATTATTTTACTTCCCATTATTATGAGACTCATTTGAACCATGGGATTTTATTAAACACTGCATCAGGTAGAGTGAATATAGACAAAGACAAACAGGAGGAAAGCACCCAGGGGAAAGAACAAAAAGCACAGAGGAGGGTGCACATAGAGCTGCGGCTGACATAAGATGACACATGCACAGAAATAAATGAGAGATACAGTGAAGCAGAGAAGAAAAGAGGAACAGTTCTTGCTACCAGACACAAGACAGGAGCATTTTAAGACTCAGCAGAGTTATGCTTAGTTGACTTTGAACGCATTTTGATATATATCTTAAATTTTGGATGTTTTGTTCCATCAGTTTTCCTTAAATCGGCATGTAATTACAAAAAGCAGTTTAAAGCTGGAATTTTTAAGGACTGCTTAAACAGCAAAAATTGAACAATGGAATTCTCCAACCCTGACTAATTTAACTAAAAGTGCAGGATAGAAGTAATCCTAGCCAATGCTCACACAGGAGGGCCAAGCAGCCAAAGAGCTCCCTACATGTGAGCCAGATGAACCTGCTCTCTTGGAACCTTGCCTGGACAAATAGGAGAGTACGCTTGTAAGGTCTGTGCATCAACACACCTGACATAAGCCAGCACTGCTCTGTTACACATGTAGGTTTGGCACAGCATTGGGAAATTTAGCATAATGTGATATGGAAGTTTTTCAGTTTTCTGAACGTCTTTTTAGTAAAATAGCACACCTGGTTTTTAACAACATAAACGCGGCACTGACATGATTGCTAAATTCAAACGGGGCTAGAATTGACGTGTGTAGATATTTCCGGCTATGATAGCTTCACAGAAATGGAAACACGCAAGTTGCACCGAGGACTTGTCCTGACTGCTATGCTGGCAAATTTCCACAGATGCTATAAAATTTTATGTGCTATCATATTAACTGTTGTTTAAGTGTTTATTAAAACCACAACTCTTTAAATGTCTGATGTGTGAAACACTGATGGAAGAAACGCTGAATGAGAGACTCCTCTGATTTATGCTAGCACAACAGAAGCTAGCAAAGGTGTGACGTGTGGGATTTCTTATATGTGGGTTTTTGCACACTGTATTAATTTACACCAAACCCATGTGATTAATTGTTCCGTGCAGACATTTATATTGACTTCTAGCAGTTGAACACAACCCTCTCGTGTAAACACGTAGAAAAATATATGTATATAAGAATAAGTATAAATGTACTCTACTACTTCCAGTTTGGACGCTTTTTTTAAGGGTGATATAATTAGGCCACTAAATACTTAAAAAAAAATTCCCCAAACGTCCCTTGACTTCACCGGCGATCTTACACAATACCCTAAGGAACGTTTAGGTTTTGCACCTATCTTCTCACCTGTCCACCCCTGCTCCTTTGTTCCTCTCCTCTTGTCCTCCTTCACTCCCCTGTTGGCTCCCCCTCTCCCCCCTACCTCTTCCCTCTGCTAATGAGCAGGGTAATTACTGTTGGCCCAGGCCAAAGGGAGAGGGGGAGGAGGAAAAGACAAAACAGGAGGAGAAGAGGAGGAGACCCTGCCTAGTCTAGCCTGGTGCTCCAGATAGCATTAGTTCTCTCCCTCTCTTCCTGACACATAGCCCTACGCTTAATTAAACATGCCTCAGAGGGACGCAGAGAGAGCGAGAGAGAGAGAGCGAGACCCACACAGAGTGGAGAGAGAGAGGGGAGAAAGTGAGTTCGTGTTGGCAACGAGTTAGAGAAGGGAGAGGGAAAAGTGAGGGTGATGCAAATGCAGAGAGAGAGGCAGATAAGAAACTGGTGATGGAGTGTGAGAGAAGGGGAGGCGGAGAGGGTGAGACGAAAGGTGGGGAGATATCGAAAGGAGGCTGAAAGGGTGAGTGAGGCCGAGAGAGAGAGAAAGACGCTGGAGGGGGTTCCAGTGAGGTAAGAGCCGAGGAGAAGATGAGGACATCTTCGGTAGAAAAAAAGAAACAAGTGAGGTCTGATGGAGACAAAAAGGAATTAAAGAGTGGTGAAGAGCGCAGGGAATAGGATTACTATAATATATGAAAATAATAGCAAATTGGCTCCCATGAGACTGTGGAGTGCCAGCTCCACAGAAACCAAAGTAGTGAAAATGGTGGCTAGAAACCTGCATTTTCTTTTCATAAGGAAATATGAGTATAATCTAAAGCCTTGCAGGCATCGCAGAAGCTGATGAGTTTACTATTCTAAAGTGTGTCATAGCTGCATTATGAAGCACTGTGTCATTTAACTTTTACCTACTCTTCATATTTCATGTCTTGGTCTGGGTCAGTTTTGACCCGGGCCAAGAATTCCTTCAAAATAAGAGTCTGCTCCAAGTTTGGAACTGCAGATTTGTTTAGAACGTATAAATAGCCTATGTGGCACAAACAATTGGATGGTTAATCTTTAATTAATGTTTCAGAGAGCATGGAGGGTACATGTTTTATGTTTTACAAAAGCATTTGTTTATCGCACAGAATCATGTAATGTTTTACCCAAGCCATGAAAACATAACAGCCATAATGATTTAAGTATATCAGCAAAACCCTGCAGTGACTTTTGAAAGTCTCAATTCTGTATTTAGACGTGACTTGAACATAATTCTGTCTGGATACAAAATTTTGATTACTGATAGGTGACGTACGTTGAATGAAGACACACGAAGCAAACGCAAAACACAACGTTACATTTGGGGGGGGGGGGGGGGGGGGGGGCAACAAAATTAACCTAAGGAAAATGAATATATATATATATACCTGACATATGCTAAAATAATTATAGTAAGATGTTATTCAAAATGAAAATGGCAATGGCAGCCTTAAACTGTTAGGATTTAATATATATAGCTAATTATAACCATTAGTTAGCCACAGTGCGTGAGTACTGGACAGCACACTTGCACTGCCGCGGTGTATGTGCAGGGCCCTTTATGCTGTTAGGCTTAGCATGTTTTGTTCAAACTCCATGATCCTTCAAGCTCAAGGCTAGAGGGTACCTGTCTCTGTCAGTCTGGGCAAATGTAGTGGGAACGCAAACAGTTCTTGTGACCATGTGTTTGACAAGGTGCCCCTTAAAAATCAAAATTCCCGAAAACCACAATTTCCATTGCATATGTATGTATGCATTTATCATGTTACTGTGCTACACTATAATGTTACAATAATGGATGTGCAAATTAAGTGTAGGCAGAAGTTTAGATTATGAGGTCAACCTATGTAAGTGTCCACTTTAGTCAATAGCTCAGGCTTTAGGCTACTCTAAATGCTTGGTTTCTAATAGGTTTTTTTCTACTCTTGGTCCCAGTTGAGGTCAACAAGTGGGAATTTTACATATAGAGCCACACACGGAAAAAGCTGCCCTGAGTAAAGCACCCGCAACAGCCTGCTCGGTCTGACTCACAGACTTTTTCCATTGATTTACTTTCTTTAAAAAAAATGTACTTTAGGTTTTGAAGGAAAGTTACATCTGAGTGGCTTTTCTAAAGGAGAGGCATAAGAAAAAAGTATCTTTTGAAACCAAAGCCAAAGTGTTTGTTTTTACATTTCATGGAAGAAGAGGCGTGAACGGAGCCCAGCATGAGGCTAGGTTTTGGCTTGGCTAATGCTAAGCACAGCAGCAGCTGATGAATTGAAACCACAAGCTGTAACATTACATCAGATGTTTGTCTTGTATTGATAATTAGATCAAAATGTCTAATTATCTTTACTATAACAAAGACTAACTTTAAAGTTCGGTGGCAAAGTTTGCAGGGAAAATAGGAAACACAACCTTGCTAATTGGGCCCTGAATGGGCCCCCACCATACTTCATTCTAGTGCTGCATAATACTGCAAATTTTGATACAGATATGATACCAAGTAAATACTAGGCCAGTATTGCCAATACCAATATGGATACTTTTAACCTATGAAAATCATTATGTATTTTGAAACTGCTTTTTTGAAGACGTGGCATGTAAATGTGCCTGTCTGCACTTTGGATCAGCTTAAAATAGACGTGATAGTCAGCACAAAGGTTGAGACATCTTACATTGATATCATATCGAGCTAGAATCCCTCCGATACCAATACCAGCGCTGGTATCGATGTTATCAATATATGTATCGATATGCCAACCTGTACTCATACCTGATTCTGTTTAAATGAACCCAAGGTGAACAATGAAAGCAAGATGAAGAGGATTTGTGCTTTCTGGAGAGACAAAATAAAGAGGAAGAGGAGAAAAAGTAAGACAGTTGTGATTGGAGCAGATAATAATGATGGGGTCAGTAACTAAATGCTGCCAGTTTAACACTGACTTTGGGAGAGCAACACTTGAATAACATAACTTCCACTTGCATTGCAATGCTGGTGGAATCACTGGACACTGCAGAGGTTCTTGTCCATGCATTTGTGACTTCACGCATTGATTATTGTAACACTCTTCTTTCTGGGTTACCGAAGAAAAGTCTTAGAGGCTTACAGATGGTACAAAATGCAACTGCTTGCATTTGAACCAAAACTGGGAAATGACCCCAGTACTGAAATCTCTTCACTGGTTGCCTGGTCAGGTTCGAGCAGATTTTAAGGTCCTGTTGCTCACCTACAAGGCTTTAAATGGTTCGGCACCTTCATATATCTCTGACCCTTTGCACCTCTATGTTCTATCCCGTGCCGTCTGATCTCAGGATACTGGCCTTCTAAAAGTTCCTAAAGCTAGAAAAAAGACTATTGAGGAGCGTACTTTTCGTGCCCCATTTTTGTGGATCAACCTCCCTGAAGATATTAGGCAGGCATGCTCTGTGGAGGTTTTTAACCCTTTAAGACCTACCATAGAACCAAGTCCGTCAGAGCTTATATTATATTTTTACATGCTGTAGCACCATTTTTGGGAGCATTTCAAGTTGCTATACATCAATACAACCATTATAGCCCAAATTTTAATAATATGTATGCATTAAGTGCATAGTAATTACATAAATTGTAAAAAAGTTCAATAAACTACAAAAAAATTGAAAATCGTTTTTGTTTTTTTAACATATATTTCTAGTTAGAGAAATTTAAGAGGCTTATCCCTCAAAACTGTAAATACAAAAAAGTTGCACAAAATAGTTTCCCACCACAGGGAATTTATTTTGAGTGTCTTCATAGTTTTATTTTTGAAATACACCAATTTTTATATACTGCAGGAAAAACGAAAATAAATATTATAATGCAAATTTGCAGAAAAAGCAGCATATGCATCAAAATAAACTATTTCCAGCAGTGCAATATGAGTCCTAAGCATCCCAGAAACGACACAGAAAGTCATAAAGTCAAACATAACTTTTAAAAACACCAGTATAGGCTCATGAGGCCCTGATAGTAAAAAACTACATTTCCTCGAAAATGACGTCACTTCCGGTTTTGGGTTATGAACAGCTGATCGGATCGGCGAAGCGTGTTTCTGGAATATTATGTTTTTGTTGCTGCAAGCGCTTTTTATGCAGTTTTTGCAAAGCTATATGTGGAAGGAAACTGTGACCGAGGACAAGCTGATGGCATAAGATGTAAGTACAACTCCTCCGCTTTCATATGCAAAAAAAAATTATTGCTCTAGCTTACGTGGTTGCAGAGCTACTGGGATTTAAAAATAGTTACGCAGAACAGAGCGTGCCCGCTCCCACCGGCTTTAAAGGGTTAAAGCTAAGTTAAAGACACACTTGTTCACCCTATCCTATGTGTCTTAATTTTATGCCTATTAGTTTTTAAATTGTTATCAGTTTGTAAATTGTATTGCTTTTTTCTGTATTGCTTTTATTTATTTATCTTTTTATCTTCAAATAACTGTTCAGCACTTTGTTTAAAAGCACCTTTTAAATAAAGTTATTATTATTATTATTATTGTTTTTGTTCATGTTGACATTTAATATTAGTTAACGCCTAGCTCAGGAGTCCATTTTTTGTTGTTTTCAGATTGTTTATAACATAATGGTGATGAGCGCTGGTTGGAGGGCCCCCTGTGAATTTTGACCTAACAGACTCTGGAATCACCACTGATTCCAGTGATGGGCCACCTATCCGACTGAACATCACCCACACAACCCAAAAAACAAGACTTTTTTGTTCAAACTCCATTTCTACTTCTTTAGTATTCTGCCCCCACAGAAAAAAAAATCAACATCAAAGCAACGTTTCAAGTTAAAAACAAAACATGAAGCTTTAAACATACATTTCACACAGAAAATGAGCGACAACATGCTGCGGACCCATGCCAATTAGTGGGCTTTACTGTTGTGAATAATAAACTAGGCTAATAACAGCACAATTATGAATGTGTAATCACATTAAAGGGACATGCAGACTGGTTTCAACCTGGTAATGATGACATGTAATTAGAGCGCAACTGTTATCTCCAGGATCACATCAATAATTCATCACCACACGCATTTTTGTGTTGCACAAAGATGACATCTAATGATTAATAACGGATACATGGGCGTCTATCTGTTCTGCAAATGCTGACAGTTGATGCCACATAATTGGACAGAACTGTTTTCCCATTTTTGAGAAGGACTGAAAGTGCTGGAAGACAAAAAAAAAAAAAAAAAAACCCATACAGGTCAAACAGTCTCTGAATTTAATGAGGTTATCAGACATTTTGTAGCATTTACTAAGAAATATCTGTCCCTGTGTCGGTTATGAGCTGCTAAGGAAGGCAAAATAAGGACATGGATACACGTGTGCTTTTAGAAAAGGATTTCAGAAAAACAAGTCACGGTGACCTCGTGGTCATACGAGAATAATTTGTTTCTCATTATGACAAAAAAACAGGCATGCTTGTACAGTTTTCAAAGAATTTATAAGTAGGCAAAATCGGCTAAGTTTGTGCAGTGCTGGCAAACATGGGAGGATAACTGTGAAATTATCACCCTTTGCTACATCACTGCTAATGACTGCATGAAGCTGGATATCTTTCAGCCTCCATTTAAAGAGATTTATTTACCATGTTTTGCTGCCAGGGCTACGTTATGTAACTTTGTCTCTTAAAAACACACCACTGTTGATGAGACAAGCTATGTCTTTGGAGGGTTTGGAATGATTTTTTGGTTTCGCTAAGACTCGGGGAAGGAAAGATGCAAAACAACAAAGAGCCGACGCATTTACATCCACATGTGAAAGGAAATTGTCAGTACAGCTTGCGCAGGAGGAAATGAAAACAACTTTACAAAAGTTTAATTAAAGAACAGAAGCATTGTCGTCAAGAGTCAACTGCCAGTCTCAACATCTGGGCTCCAGCTATTGTCGGCAGACTTTCTCAGCAGTCTGCCTCATTGGTGAAAGAGAAGCGGAGCAAATGAAAAAAAAAAAGCTCTTCCATAGTATTGCGCAGACAAAAACAAATAAATAAATAAAAGACGTGAAGGAGGGAAGAAAGTGGAGATGCGGAGAAAGAGCCAAACGGGTTCTGCGTTAGTCACTGCGAGTGACTTTGGATTGCATTGTACTTTTAAACTTTAATGAATACAGCCCTTGAGTCATGATGTAATGAGATCAAGAGAAGAAAAATAACACAGAAATCCCAAAGAGGGAGGAAGAGATACAGTGAGGGGGAGGACAAGAAAGAAATGCTGTGTCATTATTGCTGACTCAGCACTCATTGAGTAAACACACCCCGAATCATAACGTGCTCACGCTGTCCAGTATATGCACATATCCAGCTATAACTCACTGTTAAATTGCTATTGATTCACCAGTGCCACTGCCTGCATAGAGCTTGCAACAAAAGGAATTGAATATCAAAGTTCAGCTAGAAACTCCAAAAGGCAATTTTGGATATGAGAATAACATGTGAAAACCACCAGGCACTTAAACGCTCAGATGGTCATCCACCAGATGTGAACGATTATAGTGAATATTCAATCAGGAAAGCATTTGGTTGTTTTCTTATTTGCTTAAAAAGTCATTTAAGGAGAGACATCTGTGAAGGATGCATGTATGTTCCTCTTCACTATAGCTCAAATAGAGGCTTTACAAATTGGCATTGTAGAAGGCTGCTGAAATGCTCAACAGCCTTGAGGTTTTAAACTACACATAATAATAGCCGGTCCTGAGTGGGTAGCTGTTCTAAAAATTCTCTGGTGTGCTTTAAGTAATGGCACAAATACAAGTAGAAGTGCGTAGTTGGTATGAGTAGAGGCAGTCACCAAGGCTGAGTGGAATAAGAACAGAACGCCATCTGCAGAAGCCCACACTCAAAGTATAGAGAAACATTTGCTCAGAGGGGCTTAAAAGGATAACTGGCTGTCCCGAAATGCTTAATTCTGAGTTAACACAAAAATTACCGTTCCAAGACCAAAAAACAAAAGCACAGCGATGGTGAGTGAGTGATGCAGGTCTCGTGCTCAGACCAGACTGTCAGTTATTAGAAGCAATCTCACTTTGATTATATTGTTATTTTGGGTGAGTGCCTAGATGGAGATGCAGTTTTTCAGATGTATTGTTAAGCGCTAATGTACTGTAGGTCCACTGGCAACTTTTACTAAGCAGCAAATGCCTTTAGTTAATGTGGTATTATTAGTTAAGCTTTTAAGCAAACAGCAGCATGTCTGAAGCAGTGACATAGTTAAAACGTCTTTGTGTCTGATGTGTTCATACAGTGTGGATATGATTGTGCCCCTCTAGACAAGGTCACTCTTAGACACCATCCTAAAATCTGCCTTTGTATTTGCCTCACTAGTGTCAGTAGTTCATTTCATGCTAGCTTGTTTTGGGATTAAGGGAGCTGCTGTCAGAGTTGGAGTACTGGTAACACGGAGTCAAAGACGGCACTGGGAAATGCAGTTCAAGAACACAAAACCACTGCCTTCTCACTACCGAAAACAGATAAACAGGAATTTAAGAGATGATCATTTAAAACGTAATGATGTGAAGCAGTGGAGTTTTTTAATTATTAGTGTGCAGAGAAAGCTATTCACAGAAGCCATTAAAGAGGGAAATATACACTAGGCAGCTTAGAACTAAGTGCTTCTGCAAGAGCCATGTCAAACTTTTAAGTCCTTTACTACTCAGGCAGACGTGTTACTGTTCAGTAAATGAATTATTGGTTGGCTGGATCCTTGCCAAAGACAACCTTGCTGTGGAACATGATTGTTAATTAGGTCTAGATGTGCTTAAGGGCTAACAAATGTGCACAAGCACCACACCTCCAACATCCAGCTGAGATTAAACTGTTACTACAGCCTTATCTTTGCTTCCTTTAGTAACTTCACAGAGCCGAACCTGTGACTAACGAAATTAAAATGCTCTGCCCTTTGGCATTAAAAGTGGTTAATGCATGAATCAGTTTAGCCATCTTTCATGCAATGCTAATATTCTGTTTTGCAGCCAGTGGGGAATTCATTTGTCTGTTTAATTTCACAGGTGCCCTTAACGCACTGATCAACAACAAGCGCTGGTTGTGAACAGGCGGCACCATCTGTGTGCAGGGAGTGCCAAGGGCCCTGAAGTATTCGCTCTTTGCCACCGAGCACTAAGACTCCATTAAGAAGTCTGGGTCCATGCATCTTTGGCCATCATTTATTTGGCAAAGGCAATTAAAAAGCTCCCCCCACCCAAAGACAGCATGTGCGGTAGAAGCCACGTCTCCTCTCTTAATCACTGGTAGTAATTAGTTTCTGCAAGCGGTATCATTAGGTATCACCGCTGGCACTGTTGTCACAGCTAGCGCACGTCTTGGATGACAAAAGGAGACGGAAGGAAAAGAGGAGAATCGCCACTGTAACAGAGAATCCGGCCGAGTTAGACTCCTGTCCAAAAACGATACAAGGTTGTCCCACGAGAAGCATAATCCATCAAAGTGATTTTTCTTCTCTCGCTTTCTCCTGTCCCCTCCTGTTCTGCCCCCCTGTCTTCTTTGCAACGTAATCATTTTCCTCTCACGGTGTGTGACATTCATAAAGGAGGCTAGTGCTGGTCCGCATCTTGCCAAAGTTTGGGATGAGTTTTAGAGGTGTGTCTACAGTGTGGGGTTGCCAGAGGTAAGTTACCTTGCTTCTTGGCAGACTTTAACTGTCCTTCCTGCCTATTTCTTTTGCCTCGCTATGCTTTCTCTCTCTTTTTACCCTTTTGTCCTGCCCATCATTGATCAGGCATTTAAGCGTTGAGTGACTTTAGGAGGCCAAGTTTTCTGTATTTCCAGAGAGCTATACAGAAATTTATAAAGCAGCTAGGAATATAGTCAAAAATAGTAATTTGAATGAATAAAATTGTAAAATTGCCTAACATGTTGTCCAGAATATTAATTCCTGATCTTCTGGTCAGTTTAAGTTTAATTATTAATAATCTAACCCTTCTGACTTCAATCCAATTAAGTTTAGGGCTTTGAAAGTGGGTCTTCATGACACTTACTAAGCTAAGGAACATCACCAATCTGTCTTTAAGCTACTCTCTAATAAGTTTTAGTTATTCAGCAGGCAAATAATGTCTACAGGGAAATGGAGCTTGAGCTTGTGCTACATTTTCTTGGGTATACAGATCCACAGGAACGCAGCTGTTCAGTCCCTTAACCACCTTTAGTTTTCAGTAGAAGATCCTTTATTCAAACTTTCTAGGGAACCTCAGAGGAAAGGCTGTTTACTCACAGTCTTCACAAGCATACTAACAAGCTGTCTGAACATACAAACCTTATTATCACACAAGGCTTGGGACTAACTCCCCCCCCCCCCCCCCCAGTCCCCATTCCCCACCACACATACACACACACATACAACCACCCTGTAGATTTTTGTTTCATTAATGACGCTGCAAAATTTCAGTCTGTTGACATGTGAGGGCAGTGCATCTCACAGCACTTTGTCAAATATGTAGACAGCATTAAAACACACAGGCAAAAAAAAAAAAAAAAAAAAAAAACAGGCACGGGAAAGGGGGTGGAAAACAAACATCATCTGACAAGTTTGTGGCACATTTGGTTCAGACAGTGTGATTCCCTCTGGATCTAAGAGTGGTAGCGAGGAGAGGAGGTGTGGGAGAGGAAGGCAGAGAGAGACAGAGTGAACTCTGAGCAATTGTTCTTCCATGTGGAAAGGTGACAAAAGAAAAGTGTGAAAGGGCTCACCAGATACAGGAGGTATTGAACAGAAAGGATGGAGAAAAAGAGGAGGGATGAACAGAAAGGAAAAGGATGAAGGCGAGGCTGTAATACGATTAGAAGGTTGTAAAGATTTTGCACTGTTTCGTACAATCGCTTCTTTAAAAATAACATTTAGATATTTCATGTCTGCTTTGAGAAGTATTTTGTGTACGAAAAATCCAAAATTCCCTAAAGCTAACATGAGCTGTTGTTTTGGTATTTGTTGCCAGTGTTGTATTCCTGTAGTAAAACTACATGGAAGAGTGTGAAGCACAAATCTCTTGTTTCTGTATGTTTAAGATGCTGAGCCTTGCAAAAATTTGGCATTGCTCGCACTAATGCCAGCATACTAGAGGCACCACTGACACCAACAGTTGTTGCTTTTCTACTTTGATTGCTCACAGAGGACGCATAGGTATTATGACTGTGCACAGTTTCAAAGATTTCATGCAGACATCTGAATGGAGCCTCACATTCACCTTCTGATGACATCACATAGACGCAAGTGGACATTCGAAAACTGGTGCAGAAGGAAACTGCAGCATTGGTTATTTTTCCTATTTGTTCCAAGTTTTTCACAGGCCATATATAAAACAAACAAAAATAAATAATCACATAAACAGATTAACAACATAACTTCAACTCATTACGGAATTCTTGCAACAGTTGTATTTCTTTCAGTATTTTAGAGGTACTTCTTTTGGTGGTAGAATCCACTTGATCCACTGTACAGAGACTATTGTGTTGTAGAAAACTGAACATGTAACCTACTTTTAGAACAGATAAACTAATGTGCAGACTGTCAAATTTAATTAGCACATTTGCTTTGCGACTGGGACAAATTAAATGGCCCCCTCTGGAAATCTCCAGAAGTTCCCAGTGGCCACTCTCGTATTGGTGATATGTTGCCTGACAAATGGACCGCCTGGGCATGCCTTCAGAGCCGTAATCATGGTTACAGAAAAAGGGGGTGGGATTTGTTAAAAAGGGGGTCAGATGTAATACAGAAGTAAAGTAAAAACACAAAACTGTGTATAATTTCATTTGTTAGCCGCACTATGTCCTATGACTATTATTCTATGTCCTATTATTACTTGCAAATACCAGTTTAGATAATCTAACAGTAAGCCACAGCAAGCTGTATCTACTCTAATAACAGCTTTTAAATTAAATAATCAAAATGTGATAACTGAAAAGAGTTTTACAAACATTTTTGTAACTGTTAAATTTTCAGAGGCTAAAAAGTAATTGGACAAACTAACATACTTTTCAGATATAAGGCTTGTTTCCTCTCTTGAGATAATTTGCCAGGTGTTTTTTTGTAGCTATCTTTAGTCTTTAGTAACTGAAAAGCATGCTCCGCTGGACTGAGATCCACAGTGAATCACTGTTCAGTCTATTTTGCAGCGTTTGGCTGAAGCTGTGGAGAAAGTCAAGGATTTCTCCGGCCACTTCTATCACATCCTTAATAAAAAGTAGTGGCTCGGTTTCCCTTGAAGCCATACATGTCCATGTCATGACATTGCCTCCATCACGTTTGACAGATGATGTGACTTGCTTCAGATCATGAGTTTTTTCTCTGCTTCACCATACTGTTATCTTCCTATCATATCATCTCATCATCTCAAGTTACCCTTGAGTTCATCCGTCCAAAGATTTCTTTCTTTTCCAGAACTGTGCAGACTCTTTCGGCAAAATCTGGTTAGGAAAGTAAACTCTAATCTTTCACTTTTAGCTGTCATCTGTGCTCTTCTGGGCTGTTTGGTGTTTTTGAGCTGCCCAATGCATTCATTCTTTTTCAGTATGGACCAGACTGTTGATTTGGCCCCACTCCTAAAGTTTTTTCTCTCTTTCTGATAGGGTTATCATCAATTTCCAGCCTAATGATGGTCTTCTTCACTCGTGTTGACATCTCTTTGGACCTATACTAAGAGTTCCAGTAAACAGCTACCAAATGCAAGTTCAACACTTGGAACCAACTCAAAATACTTTATTTGGTTAATTTGTCATGGAGTGACAAGGGGCCAGCCCTAACCTGGCCATGGAAATGTTTGTCTGCCTACCGTCCAATTACTTTTTAGGCTCTGAAATTGGTGCCTCTACATTTAAACATGGATAATCAATTGGTGCAATGCTTTTGTCTAACCCCTAAAATTTGCACTTTAATTACATCTTGATTACTTTACATAAAGTCCAGTGTGTTGTTGGACACAAGCACGCTACATTTACCAAGAAAATATGTGTGATTGTCTAAAATTTTTTGGATCTAACTGTACTCAGGTAAGTCTTTCTGTGTATCTTTCTCAATGTCGTTCTGCCTGTTTCTCTATCACTCGCTAACACATACACACATATTCAGACCTTGTCGTGTCTGCTGGTTGGAGGTGATGCTCCCAGCAGTGGCATATCAGACCATAATGAAAGCTCATTGTCCATGGTTTGGCAGTGTGGACAAACACTCTTTCCATTCCCTCCTTCACTCATCCACACACATCCTGAATCACAAACACACAGTGAGAAACGCTTAAGTGGGTGAGTCAGACCTGCGCTCTTCCTGTGTCTCACACACATGAACACTCACCCAGGAGAGACGAGGCAAGCAGCAGAGCCCCTGCCAGGTTATATGGAGGGACAGAGTGTTCTGAGTTACTGCACAGTGCAGCCACTCTCCACGGCAGCACCATACAGAGTCCATAAAGCATGATGGATGGCCTATCATCATTTACCTCTTTGGTGACTTCTCAATGCTGTCACACCCCGCCAAGCACATGCAAGAGAGGTGAGACACACCAAAGCAGACAGGCAAGCAAAAGGCAGAGCCTAACGACAAAAACAAACAAACAAAAAAAGGCAATGCGGACAAAATGATGCTAAAATGAGCATTACAGAGAGCGATGCAGGCAGGCGGGGAGCGAGAAGGAGGAGAAGAGTTAAACAGAGAGATGGATGAGGGAGCATTTTTGATGTTTGCTTGAATTAATGCACACTTAGTTGCATAAGCAAACAGTCGCACACACAGACACGCAAGCACACACCACCACAAAAGAAGTGAACCATCCCCTGTCCCTTCTCTCCTTTGATGACAGCACCCCACACACGTAGAGGCTGTATTTAGAGCATGCAAAATCTACTGTCTCCTCCACTCTTCTCTCTCCTCCTCCTCCTCTCCATCCCACAGCAGAGGGGAGCAGGAGGAGGAGAAGAGGGAGAGAGCGAGGCAGATACACAGAGAGAAAAGAATGAACACCAGATGCAGTGAAATGACACACTGATAGTTTACATGTCAAAGCGGGTGAGACATCAACAATAGGAGAAGGAAAAAAAAAAGAGAAAAACAACGGCTAGAACAGTAAATAACTTCCATGAGAACGAGTGCAGCCAGAGAGCCAGAGGGAGCCACAAGGCTCACAGCCTGCACTGCAGGCTGGATAGTAAAGCACCGTGCAGTGGGTAAATCTGAGCTCTTGTTCTGTTTCGACGTTGGGAACCTGAGGCTTCAATTCACTCGGTTGTGTTTCAGTCAAGTGTGCCATATATTGCTAACGTATAGGGACCTCCAGTGATGAGGTATGGCACTTGCAAAAAGCAGTGGGGCAGAAATGTTGGCTGTATGTTTAAAACTCCAAAATACTAAAAGTAAACTCAAAGCTACTTTGGCAGCCAACTTGATAAAGGGGCTACGCTCACAAAATATATCCAGTAAATATTATTAATTAAGCTATTAGGCTAAAATAACACATACATTTTCATTTAAGACCACGTATCTTAAAATACAAACAGATCTCATTTTCGCACATTTCCAGAAATAATCTCTGTGCACTCACGCTCATGTAAACACATATCAGATAGCCTGCTGCCATGCTGCTCACAAAAAAGTTGCTGTCGCTCTTCACGCCAGCTGCTGCCGCCGTTCATATAGAGTTACAAAAGACATAACAATAATCTGCCCCTACCAAACAGAAAACGGCTCATGTGAACATGATCAGACTGAAACATGAAGCTCAAATAAAATAGCAGTTCTGTCTGATTGAATTGAAGGCATGCAACTGTTTTAACGGGCTGGGCTCCAGCATTGCGAAACAACATTAGGCTACCTGGAAATGACAGGAAGCTTGTACTGCACATGTTTTATTTAAAAAGTGTTGGAAGGGGTTAATGTGCTTAACAGGTGCTCGCGGGTCTTAAATTATTGTCAGTGTTTTGATGCTAAGTGAATGAATCCTCACCGTGTTGCTGCACTGAGCACTGGAAGAAAATATTTTCACTAGACATCCAACCTTCATAGACACAGAAAGATAGAAAGCATAAGAGAGAGAGCGAGCGAGAGAAGGAGGGGGTCTGCCTCTCTGGACAGTGCCTATTGATCGCCACCCGGCACACATCACCACAACTTTCACAAATTGCTATTGAGAAGTGACCTGTAATGCAATTACTGGCCAATCCGGGGCCTTGGCTGCCATCAATTATTAAAAGCTGCCTGAGTCGTGGCCCGCTATGCCGTCTCAGCTGGTGCGTTGTGTCATTATCACATCTGCCGGCCACCAGCTCACCAGCTGCTTCAGCGGAGTTGGGAATAAGATTTCCGAGTGCCACTTCGCACTCTGCGGAACGTATCAGAGGATATGGGCCAAACGAAGAAAGTGAAATTGCCACATTATATATTCCAATGGCTACAGCGGAGGTGAGGTGGTGAAGGTCATGGAATAAAATGGGTTTTGTTTTTTCCTTTGCACATTTCCACTGAGCATGAGAATGGTATTTACAGAAGGGTAAAGCCCCCTTTGTGAAATCTGTGTAGTTACCTTATGCTTCATAAAAACTTTTCTAAGTAGAAAACAACATTAATATTGCAGCGTGGTACCACTGGCTCCTAGTATTAAAAACTTTTAGTACTGTAGTCAGTGCAAGTAACAAACCAATGGGCAATGTTTCCATCCACAATCCAACACTTTTCTAATTATTTTCTACATATTTCCGATTCACTTTGGTAGCTCTTCGGAAGTTATTATGAGAGATAACATGATAGAAGGAGTGCATGATGATTGCACTTGGCTTTGAACTGGCAGCATTTCTTTCTAGATGTTTTCATTATAAAAGGCCTTGTTCAAACTTGGCTTTTTTTTCACTGCAATCACAGTGAAATTATTTATTGGCTATCTCATTCACTGCAAAATACTGTTACCGAAGAAATCGAATCTAGAATGCAACTTAGCATCAATTTTTAAACACTCGAACAACTTTAGTCCAAAAATTCTATAAAGCCATTTTGGAGAACGAGTCAAGACTAATGTTCATTGTGAGACTTCAAATAAAATAGAAAGACTTAAAGACAATTAAGCTCAGTAAGCTTTCATTTTATAACAGCAGTTCGTCCGCTTGAGGAAAAAAAAAAAGGGGGAAAGCGCTGATTAACAGAAAGGGCTGATAAAAAGATGCAGAGCATAGTGGGCTTCACAGTAAAAGCTACAAGAGCGCTGTAAAATCTCAGGAAAAAAAAAAGAGAACACTGAATGAAAATGTTTGCTGCTGTTTAAAAGCATCTGCTCTGCCCCACATTAACAACTGAGGTAGGACAGACTAGTCGCTGGTGCTTGACAGAAAGGATAGGTGTGCAATCCGAACTGTAATATCCTCCAATGATCAATAAAACACCCCTTTAATAGATAAATTATATTGTAGGCGTGACTGATTTATTGCATTTTATTGTTTCCAGTTATCTTTCCACTGTTCTTCAACATTTAATGTGCATGGTAAATTACCTGAACAAGCCACAATAAAAGAAATCAGACAACACAGCACTCGCTGGTGTGGAAAGACACATTGTACTGTATGCGTGAGGAGGCTTGAGAGCATGAAAAAGACAAATAGATATAGCAGTGTGACATACAGCTATTCGGGGAAAAAAAGAAGTCCCTGTCCTGGCAGGAAATTTCAAAGCAGCTGGAGTCAGGCGAACTCAATACAGCAGCAGCAGCAGGAGGTAAAACTATGACAATGGCAGAATGACTATCACAACCAGCTTATGGAGACACTTAAATCTGTGAACTATATGCACACCCAGCGCTGAAGCCAAGGCGCACACTGGTTAGGATGCTATTACAGCGTTTTTTGTTTTTGGGTTTTTTTTGAATAGCTCCAGCTGCAGCAGCCTCCACTTCTGTCCTCTCCCCAGCGACAGACACAGTCACTGCCAGCTTTGTATCTGTAAGCAAGTTCATGGCTTTGAGGGTTTACGAAACAATTCCAATCAAGCAAGAACTGGATGTGTGATTTCTCTGAACAGTAACGTGGGCATCACAGAGCGTTTTTTTTCTCTCTCGAGATTTTAAAAGTGAATAAACTGCAGCTGGATATTTTTTTTAAAAACCTCTTTTCACTTTGGTGAGTGCAAGGAACAGCCTGAAAATGCCAGTTGTGACATTAGCACTTGTAAATGCTCAGTGGAGCAGGCTGTTGAGGACGAAGACTCATTGGTGCGCTTTAAGACCGTGCTTTCGCGGATCAATACAAACTCGAGGAAAAGACAAGATGATTTCAGACTGTGACAGGAGCTTGAGCCAGCTATAGACTGAGATGCTGGAAAAAAAAGAGCATCCCACTTCTAAAATTTCTGAAGTGGGGGACATGCTTTTAGTGTAAATAATGGTACCTCTTAAAGGTGTTTAGAATCGCTCAGACCATTCAAGCCATTTCGTTGGAGAGCATATCACGGTTTTTAAAGCTGCTCTTGGCTGAGGTCTTTCTTTGTCCTCCTCATCGTTTCCTGTGAGCAGCACCGTAGTAATCTTTCTTATGAGAGTAATCTGTAATTAGAATAATGATTCAAACGGCAACAAACTTGAGTCAACACATGTCACGATGATGATTGGCAATGGGGCTGACTGGAACAGTTACACTGGCAAAAACCCAAACTGGATTAGCGATATAATGCTACATGTGCTGCAGTATGGCTCAGTAGTAAAAAAAAAAAAAATTAAAAAGGAAAGAAAAAGTGCATAATTTCACATATGGATCATCAGTCTATTGACCCAGCAGGTAGCATGCACCACCTCTGAAATTAGTTGGCTTATTGGACTACAGTGAACTACTGCCTCGAGACAGATAAATTTTTCTCATTTGTACAATCTGCTCAAACTCCACTTGGCAATGGGAGGTTGTAACATCAGGCCCGGAGCCCAATGATAATGGGACCATTCAGACTTTATATGACAAAAGATGGTGTGTAGGCATGTAATGATCTTTGTTGCAATTATGGCACCATTCATGCTTTACTCCTTAAAGGGGTTCAGCCAAAGCCACCCTATATAAGCCGAAAGTATGCGGACAACCAAACACCACAACCATATTAAAAAAAATTGTTCACTTCAATTTATGGTTATATGCTAGATTTTGCTTGCAGCAGGTGTAGGGCTCAAAAAAAGCTGAAATGACGTCCCACCATGTTCGTAACAACCTAACTGCCAGAAGAATAGCGGACACTTTAAAGGTGAGGAAGATTAAAAATTGAAACTAGAAGGCAGGAGAGAGGTGCAGCCTTGTCTTTCTTACCCACAGCAATGACATGGATGGGAATGTGAGACTGTCGGCTTTGCAAAGTTGTTTGGAAGATCTGGGGTGAAGGGTTTTTAGATGCTGCTCAACCGTCAGCCAATCACTTTGGTTGGATTGGCTTATACAGTAGTGGCAGCTTAAGCCCGTATGGACTTAGCGCCATGTAGTTCAGGGCACAAATCAATCAGTTAATCAATCAAAACCAATGGCATTATTCTGCTGCTCTGTTAGCCGCCATTCTTCAGTGGAGGTTGAGCTGGGAATCCGGCTGCAGGAATATGGGCCTGTTTCGCCACAGGAACATTATCGTTACTGGTGTTTGGGTGATAAGGCCTGGCGGACAGTGACTATTTCAGTTCATCCCAAAGACATTTATGGAGTTTAGCAGTTATGTTTTTCCACAACAGGCCATGAACAATGACTTTTTGGCCCTGGCTTTGGGACATTGCTCCATTGAATGACAGAAGGCGCCGATCCCAAGCTACTACCAAAAAGTTCGACCCACGCTATTGTCCTAAATATTATTGTATGCTGAAGCACCAAGACTGAAACTGAGAGTGTAATCCAAAGAACAAAAAGCCACAGAGCATAAAAAACTCAATGTAAATATGTAAGAAAAATTGTGTATGTTTCTGTTCCATGTCCTGTGTACTGTTTGTTTGTATATTTGTCTTTTTGGCTGCTGTTACAACCAAATTTCCCCTTGTGGGACAATTAAAGGATTATTCTATTCTTCTATTCTATTCTAAACAGACTATAGCACCTCTAAAACGTAAATTGTTAGAAATAAAAACTTAAAAACTTACAAAATTAAGTTTTTCAACAAACTGAAATCTTTGTTTACCTCTGAATTTATTACAAACACTATTTACAGAAAGTCTTTCTGCTTTTCTACTGTCTGTTTGGGGAGACTCATTTAAATTTTTATTGCAGGCTTATGACCTGCCAGATTCAGGCTGCCTACTGCCTCACTTAAAAGCTTTGCTCCGGTGTGGACGCTGGGTACAGTCTACTGTTTCTTCATCCAGACTACTGCCAATGCATGCTGCTATTTTCTTTTTCATCTTAGGCAATGTGAGACTGAAATAAGTTGCTCATTATGTCTATGAGTTGACAAAAATCTGTATGTGCGTGTGTGTGTGTGTGTGTGTGTGTGTGAGGAGAAGTCGTTTCAAGCTAAAACTTGCTTGTGCATCACCCCGGCATTCTTTCAATGACTGTGCATTCATTAAATGGAGCACCTTATGGGGCAAATGGTTTTCTTTTGGATAGGGGTGATTAGGATAGTTGATGAGGTGATAGCTTGGGGAGAGAGCGGGGATATTTTAGCTCCAGGGTCTGTGGCATTATTCATGTGGACGTGTAGCTATGCCTCCCGCACGCTGAGCCATAAATCTAAATCTACAAGAAGGACTGAACTACAGTACTTGTACACAAATCATAACTGAGCACCACCAAAAACCCCGCCATCCAAACACCTCTTCACCCATGTCACCTGGGGAGCTTGGCAGTTATTGACCAATGAGGGCAACTTATTGAGAAAAAGCTGCCATGAAACTGGGTCGCAGGAGCCAATCAATGGCATGGATTTTTTTTTTTTTTTTTGCCTTGGCATTATCTCGACTGAGAGCAAGGACTGAAAGCGGGGGTGGTGGTGGGTGGGTTGAAAAAGAAACAGACACAAATCATTCGGTATGGAGGCACCCCGACTATACCTCTCCTTTCACTCCCTCCATCCACCCACTGTTTCCAATCTGCCATCATCCACCCCTTCCTCTTTCCTCCATCCTGCTATTCATTTGCTTTTCTGTGATTTCTGTTGTTTGTTTGCCCCTGGGCTGAAAACTCTGTGTGTTTATGTGTGTGTTTGTGTGTGTGTGTGTGTGTGAAAGCGCTCTGAAATGACGCATTGATTCACAGTGTTCTATATTTTCTCATCTGGCTCACTATTACAGTGAGAGTCAATCGACGCCGTATTTCTCTCTCTCTCTTGCTCTCTCTCTCTCTTTTTACTTTCTCCCTATTTCTTTCGCTCTCTCTGTCTTTCTGTGTGTATCGGAGTATCATGTTTTTGAATGGAAGTGCTTACGAGGGGTGTTGTATTGCAGTTACAAGAGAAGTGTTTGGAGTGTGAGTGCATGTGTGTGGGGTGTTTTGTACCTGTTTGTGTGTATTTGTATGCATTATTTTCTAACTTTGAGCTCAGCGCTATGTATGCGGGAGTGCGAGCTCCCTCTGTGCCCTGTGTGGGGGGCACTTGGTAGTGCACTGGCCCATATATATATATATACACACATATATATATATGTATGTATGTCTTTTCTGCATGTGTTGAGGGTGTTAGTGTTTTTATGTTTGCCAGAATCTGCTGGCGAGTCTTTGTGCAGGGTTTCATGAGCACATGTGCTAGTGCTGCAACTCCACCCCGTGACCCACACGTAAATGCACACCCGCATGCACGTGCGCACACAAGAATACATCTTCCCACTCGTGAGGGTTCTTCTTTTGCCAGAATCAATACAGGAGCTTTTTAATGTTTCTTGCCATAGTACGAGTCTGAAACTGGAGCGCAGGATCATAACTGTGGCAGTCAGGGCCTGGCGTTTGGGACGCGCCCCATTTTTTTTTTGTTCTGTCCATTTATGTGCTTGTTGTCTGTTTACCTCAAAAAAGGGAAAATCTTTTTCACAGGCATATTTCCCATTATGTTGAAAATGTAGCCATATTGAACAAGAATAGTCAAAATCTGGAACAGTCATAATTACATGGTACGTTTGCATTTATGGTAACTGTGAAAGCTTACCGTAACGCTAAACTGCTGTTTCACGTGGAGATCAGTATTTTTCTCATGGTGTTGATTAATAAAATTCTGACACAGCACACCCACACACTGTGGTACTCATGCCTAAAACAATGCCTAAAGTACCTGCAAAATACACGCTTTGTAGTTGAATGTCAACAAAAATAATATTCAATTTAACTGATTGCTCAATCAAGTTTGAACATCAAAAGCAAACTGATAGACTTTTTACCAAAGCGTTTGCTTTTTGAACCAAAAATAAGAATATTATATACAACACAATAATCAATAACATTTCATTGTCATTTCTTGCTCCATGACCTATTGACTGTTCAGTGATCCACGCTTCAAGAGAGTCTTTCAGTCTTTACTTGCTGACTTTGCTCCCTTTGCACTGCGTTGGTTTATCATTCCAATACTGGATCCATGTCTTGAATATTTTGAATGTTCAGCAGCGCTGGCTTCTGTGTCACTTGTCAGTAGAGCTGATTTAATTACGCTAGCAGACACATATTCTCCATCAGCATAATCCTGTGTACCTGTAGTTTGTAGTGCTATAATGGAATGAGCAATGTGAAAACAATTTGTCATCTATCACCAGTAGTACAATGTCAGCGTCACTTTAACATCAGTATTTCTGCTTGTCACTTGTTTACCCAAAGTCTCTCCTGACACTGCACCCGCTCGGTCGCGCGCACACGCACATGCTTACGCTCGTGTGTGCGTGCACATTCACATCAGGCATCCCTTAGTACTTTGTCTGAGCTACACCAACAGCCTACAGCCATGCTTACAGGGCATTTCCACTAGGAAGTCAAATCCCCTCTTCTCTCAGCTCACCTGGCAGCACGGAAAGAAAAAAAAAAAAAGGACGGCAGAAAACTTTTTAAATGTAAGAGCTGGGGAGCAACTTTGATGGAAAAAAGCGCATCAGGACACAAAGTGAAGGGGAAAGAGGCTTTAACAGGGTAGAAAGGAGATTTCATTTGCCGGGTTTTGGTTGTGTTGGCCTGTGAGTGGGGGGATTGATAGAGGATAGAAGGAGAGCGAGTGAAAAAGGTAGGTAGGAAAAAAAACAACACTGAATGAAGGAATGGAAGTAAGAGGGTGTAGCCGTGCGCCATAAAACGTCCCACTGCCTTTCCCAGGGCCAAGTCCTCGCTCTATTTCTAATGAACTCATTTATTCTGTTTTGCTGGATTTACCTTCACCAGCAACAAAAGACAGTCTCCTCCTCTGAATTCTCTGCTTCAGGGTTTGTTGAGCATCTAGGTCTGTCCTATAGCCTGCCTGTGTTTATCTAGCTCTCGCCATAGGTCAAACACAGACCTCAGACTGTCCTAAACTGCCAAAGGCATCTCTAATTGGCATCTTCCTCCTAAAAACAATATTAATTACAAGCGACTGGTTACAGTAATTTGCTGGTGATGCATTTCTATGTAGCATGTGAAGCCAAACATAGTCCCTTCAAGATGGAAAGGCAGAATCCTCAAAAAATGTTTTTGTGAACCACATATTCTGGTCTGTGTCAAACAATAGCAACAAAGGCAAAAACATCAATCGGCAGCACACTTTGTGTGAACACAAAATCGCATTCTGGTTTTGGCCAAATATTTAATCTCTCCTCCTCTCTCTCCCCGTGTCTCTGTCTCTCCCTCCCTCTTTCTTTCTGAATAATATGCCACTGGGAAGTTAAAAAAAAGAAAAAAAAGACTGAGAGCACGGATCCCCACTCCTCCGCTCTTCTTGACTGCACGTCTGTGATGTCATAATCACTCACATCAAAGGCTGTGCGCTCAACACGGCGACTGTCAGCTTCCCTGGAGGCGTCATTAAAAACGAACAGAGCAAACCGAGCCAGGCCTGACAGAAACGCATCAAAACTTCCTAAGACTCACACACACACGCACACATATGCGTAGCTAATGCGTGCTACGCATCCATGTTCATGCTCACACGCAGGCATTGGGGAGCATGCACGTACTAATCAAAGCATGTGACAGAGACAGACACATGCACACACACACACACAACACACATATGTAATCATAAAATCATGTGTGCGCCAAGGGAAGAGCTCACATTGCTGATAAAACACTCAGACTCGCATGCGCACACAACTACAAACTGAAAATCTGCATCTTCTCTGTGACAAAGTGAAAACTTCCTCATCCTGTCATGCAAAAATAGAAGTCGAGCATTCAGACGCGCATGTTTTGCTTCCAGCTGCATGTGCGTGTGAACAGCAGCGGCCGCCGCACGTGGACGGACATCTGTCGTAAAAGATGTGCTCTCTTGATATGCATTCACAATGCACTCCTGTTTCGCTGCCAGCCTGGGACATAATGCAGAGTGTGCACATAAATGTAGAAAGAGTCTACATCTACCAGATTTTCATTCCTGTCTCCTTCTCTCTGTCTATCTCTCTACATACTTGCCCACACACATGGGCGCATGCACAGACACACACTCATTTACACAAACTGGAGAAAGGACTATAAATAGTATGCCTATGATGTGATGCCGTGTGGTTTATCCCTATGGGTTTGTGTATGTGCGACTGTCAAAGTGAAGAGAGAGGGAGGCAGTGAAAGGAGAGGGGGGGGGGGGGGGGTGGGGGGTGGCAGATGAAAAAAAAAGATCTTTAAGAGAAAGAAGTGTGGTGTATAGCCAGTGATAAGTATTACATGGCAGGCATGGCAAAGACAGAGACTCCTCTTTGATCTGAAATAAATATAAGTCATTATATGTTAAAATGAGCATCTGTGTTTGTGTGCGACTGAATCCAAGATGTGTTTATGTAAGATTTCGCTTCTGGCTTGACATGTCTTTTCTTGTGTGCGACTTACTCCTGGCAGGGTCTTCTGCTCGTGCAATGCATTCTGGGCTTTCAGGGCTGACTCTCTGGCACAGTAGGTGAGGAAGGCACAGCCTGAAATACAGCAAGAGAGAAAGACACAATTATGTTATGTGAACTGGGGACAGAGGAGAGACAGCTACGGGAGGGGGCTGCACCAATCATCAGCAAATAGCTAAAAACAACACACACACACACACACACACACACACACACACACACGCACACGCACAAACACACACACACACACACACACACACACACACACACACACACACACACGCGCACAACCACACGGAGTAAGCCTGCAGCCATAGCTCTGAAACTCTGTCTACATGGCCGCAGAGGGAATTTGTTCGTGCTTGTGTGTCCACAATAAACAGCATTTCGGTGACTGAACAAATTGAATATTTCTGCGACCGCGAATGCAATCCACTTGCATGCAGAAGGGAAATAAGTGGGACTAAAATTTGCGTCAACGTGTGACGATTTGTGTATTCTGTTGCGCGAGAGCCACCATGCCCCCATCAACACATCAAATCTGACTGAGCTTTCTCCCTGGCAGCCTGAAATAGCAGTTATCCATTCGTCCATCGCACTCTTCTGGCTGTTGTGACAGGGATAGACAGCCTGACAGCTTCTTTCTCTCTCTCTCTTACCCACCCTCGCTCTACTTTACTCCCTCCACTCTTCATTTCTCCATCTCCCTGCTCCATATGTTCCAAGACTACCCACAATCCTCGGTTTTGTTAGCACCTGGGCTGACATGTGGGGGTGGAGAGAAGATGGAGACGCAGGAGGCAAGGAAGAAGAAGCCGTGGGGGAACGTGCGCGCTGTTCCCTTGCCACCCCCCGCTGACAGTGAGGCACACACCACTGTCAGAGAGCTGACAAACTGTCAATCTACAGATCAAGCCTAATGATTCATGTGTTTGACAGATTAATAAAACGCTCACAGAGACAATTGCACAATAGGTTGATGCGCAATTTGAGCTCATATTGTACGCACAGGTATTTTGGGTGCTTGCTCACATCCAGGTTGTGGGAAAAATGTAAATATTCTTCATTTACACTCATTTTAGTCACAATCAGGGAAAGAACCAAATGTGCACAATTAGCTTTTGGACTTGTTGCATTACAATATCTGGGAATTTTCCAAAAAAGCGATTATAGAGGTATTCAAAATCATTATATCACAGCAGCAAGAAAATATTTCATAGTGCATATAATATATTTATTGTTATTGCTGTTTCCAATCTGTAAGAACAAAGGTACAGAAGAACCAGAGTTTGTTTTGAGAACATCAGCACCTAAGTCTGAGATGATTATCATAGACCCCTACTTACAGCCCAAAGACCAAAACACAGTGCATTTTAAATAATGCACCCCCTTCTCGACGCTCTTTGTTCTTTTTAAATACTGGGGGCTCTTTGTTGTTGAGGGTAACATCATGTACAGTATGTGGAAGGAGAGCAGCTTCCATCCTCTCTGCTCTGTGTCTTTAACCCCAGGTCGCCCTGATGGTGGGACCCCAGGGAGCTCTGCTTGTTGGTGTTTTTAATTAACGTGCCTCTCTCTCATTAGGCGAAGTGGGAGCTGGCCGCTGACAGCTTGGCTACCTCCTTGTCCTCTCCGGGCCTGTCGTGTTAGCACTACATGCCGTTGCTGTCCCAAAGGAAGGACACGCGAGCCTCTGATTCACACGTCTGACGCTCATTCACATGTTTGGAGCACAGTCACCTACAGCAATCAGCGTATTCAACATAGGAAGACGCACGCCTTTGGCTTATTTTAAGCAAGAACAGAAATACAATGTTAAAAATTTTTACTCACAAAATACACCTAAGTAGCAAAAGCTAAAATACTCATGATGACATTTTACATTAATATTTTTTTAATTATTAGCAGTGTGTGAATATGTAACATTGCGATGCAGATATGGAGATTATTTTATATTTCAGCTAAACAGTTTGCTCCAGAGGTTCCCAGAAAGTTTTGTCTGTTTCACACCCACAGTGATGAATTGCATTTACTGTATATAGAACAGGATGTGCAACATTAGAAGACAGGCTGCATAATGTTAGTTATGTATTTGTTTGCCTGCAAAGACACTTTGGCATGCAGAGTGGAGGAACTAGGTGATCTAATCACCAATAAAATACACCACTTAGTATTTTATTCCCAAACAAAAACAAAAGGTAAATCTTTTTTATTTATGAAATCATAATTTCCATTTATTCAAATGCACCTGCCTTCCCCACATTTTATAATCTACCCAACCACAACAGCAGATGTAACTCTGAGAGTAAAAGTAACCAAAGACATGCTGGATTACTACACATTAACCCGTGTGATCACTGTGCATTTTGTACATTACACCGTAACCTGGAAATAGCTACATATTATAGCTGTCTCGTATTAAGTAGAGCATACTGTAATATAGAAGAAAATGAAAGATGCGCTAAGTACATTTATTTAGATTCACTCACGTATGAGAGATGGATGCTCTAACATGACTAAATACACAAACACATACGCATGCACGCCAACACACACACATGAAAAGTGACAGTCAACAAATGTTCAATTTATCATCATTGTCACAAGTCAGATGCTGGCAGCAGCTCTAGTATCTGACTAAGACCCATATTGGCCCAGGAGAGAGAGATAAGCTGTTTGTTTCTGCTGTCAATGCTGCCAATTTGGTTTCCCATCACTTCAAATTCAAATCAACAGCAGCGCAGAGGGGGATCTGAGAGAATGTATGTGTGTGTGAGAGGAGAGGAGAGAGAGAGACGATGGAAGATGGAAAGAAGGGCAAAAAGAAAGAGGGGGAGGAGAACAGCAGAGAGGAAAAACAGAACAGCGAGGGATGCTCGGTAAGAGATGGAGAGGGAGAGAGAGTAGATAAGATCACCTAGCTTCTGTGAACACCATCCCCCTGTGTCCTACACTCGCTTCTTATCTCAACTGCAGCAGACACCCTAAAGGGACACACACCCACCGAGAGGGAGAGAAACAGAAAACGAGCGAGAGACCGAGAAAGAGGGAGGGAGGGAAAGAGAGAGAGAGAGAGAGAAATATGGGGAAGGAAATGAGAGAAGATGAAAGAAAGCAGCAGGGGAATGGTGGAGGCTGAATACTTTCTGGTGGAGGAAGAAGAAAGAAATCTGCCATCACCAGACCTTATTTAAACGACAGCTGTGTTGGACCACATGGAGCTTTGACCTTGTTGATTTGGAAAACCCAAATTTGATGAGCTGCCTTTGCCAATGGGTTGCCCAACAAGTTGCCAATGGGACTGATTCATTGTTTGTTTAAACATTCTGTTGTAAAAGATAACTCAACGAGGAGGGATCATTCATACCAAAGAACATTATCCTGTATATACATTATATATGAATCTAGAGGAGTTTAGCGATTAGATACCGATAATGCAACATAGCAAAGCGGTGTCCTGAACAAAAGTAGGAAATGGGACAGGACCCCAGAGTCTAGATGCTGGTGATGGAGCAGGGTAAGCAGATGGCTGATGGAGACTTCGTGTTACTCTCTGATTATCCAGGATGAGGTGGAGATGGAGAGGAATGCAAAGACAGTTGAAAGGCAGTTGAAGACAGAAGAGCTATGTGCAGAGAGAATAGGGATGGTGGACTGATCGTCTTGGATAAGAGGGCAAGAAAATCATTGGACCGCAAAGTTGCAGTGACTTTGGAAGTGGGAAAGTGGCAGTGAAGAGGAGAATTGCTTAAACATGTAATGCGCACATTTGTATGGAAACAGATTCTCCTTATTAAGCTAAGCTTCATTTCAATGACTGATGCCGGGTATAAAGTCAGGACTTTGGCTAACATTACCCCCAATTTGAAACGAGTGCTTCAATCCAACTTGTGTTATGCAAATCAGATATTTGATTTTTTTGGGGTTATATTTTAGCTCATGAGGAGCTAAGTGCTGTAGTCTGTTGCTAACTTTTTTTTAAATAGAAGGAATCCACACAACCTTTCCTGGTTTTGAGGATGTGGAATGTTACATGTAGACGTACATATGTTGCCATTTCATCCAATCGAACAGTTTACCTCGTTAGTAAGTAGCAACATAGATTTATCAGTTCATCAGTCCATTCTGATCCACTTATCTAATTCAGGGTCCCAACTACTATAGACAACCACACCTATGGGCAATTTAGAATCACCAGTTAACTCCACCAACTGTGTGTCTTTGGACTGTGAGAGCATGCCAGAGTAACTGGAGAGAACCCATGCGACATTGGAAGAACACGCAAACTCCACACAGAAAGGCTCAGGACAGATGGTGGATTCGAACCCAAGACCTTCTTGCTATGAGGCACCAGAGCTAACCTCCATGCTATAGCAATTCGAACAAATGTTAAACAAATACTAAAACATGTATCTATATGCTACTTCATTATTTCTTTTTTAATAGCTAAAGACTGTCGACACATTTAAAACTGGGTGTAAAGGTAATTAAAACACTCAGATTCCCAGAAACAATATAGCGACCGTGATCTCTGTGACATCCATGGCCCAGGTTGGGGACACACCATTCTTCAAATTCTCCTTTGAAACTAATTATAATCCTACTAAAATTAAAAGGACTAATGAATTAGTGCTCAGCACTGTTACCGGACACATGAATCACTTTTTACCAGCATACACTGCCTGATGCCACCCATGACTAAAAAACTTGAGGGACAATGTTATTGTACAGAATTCTCTAATTATCTTCTGCCTATTAATTCAGGGATTGTAAAAGGCGGACATAAAAAGTTCCCTCCTCTCGCTCTCCCTCTCTCTCTCCTTTTATTCCCAGCTACAGATGAGGAGAAACTCCCAGTGATCATTTAAATATTTCAGAACAACTTGGTAAGAGCCTAAAAAGAGTCAATAGCATTAAAAAGCTTTATCCACGGCACAGCTGAAATCCCTGGAACTCTGCCTTGAAAAACTTTGGCATGAAACTTTGTTTGAGGCTGTCCAATTTCAGTCAGTCAATAGAAATCTCCACGTCTCCCCCTACCTTACTTCTGTTAGCACTTATCTTCACCTGAAAGGGTTGACCAAGGACAGACTTTGCTCAATAAACAGAGGAATGTTTTTTTTCTCCTTTTTAAAAGATTGACCTTAAGACAAGAACGTTCTGACTGGATTTCTGTGAGTGCTGAGGCTTAGATAACGCTCTTCAATTCACTCTTGAAATGGGTCAGAGTAAAGACAAAAATTCTTGACTTATTGTGTTCAGAGAAATGGCATATAAAGCCTTGGTCTTTTAGTCGTATGGTGAAAATGAGTAGCACTGAGTGCAAAAGTGGAATACTAATAAGTGTTATATTAAAAGAGTTACTCAACGATACAGTTGCCCTTGTACTGCTGTAACTGGGACACTCGGTATGAGCCATACAATTGCTATTCAGTCTGTATCTGGTTTTCAAATGCAATAAAATTAAAAGACTAAAGTTAATACTTGCAATGCAGAGAAAAACAAAACTGCTTTAAAAAAAATAAAAAATAAACACAGCTATTAAAACCATGTCTCTATAGCTATATTCCCATCTTATCTTTATTCGCTGCAGAATCATCATTTCTCTAATGCATATGTATACAGGGAAATGTTTAGGATGACTTAAAGTGGCAGACTTGAGAAAAATAGAAAAAAAAGTCACATATCTCCAAGTAAATCTGATATCGAAGCGTAAAAGCCCAGACAAGCCCCCTCACTTTTGGTTCTGCGAGGAATAGTAATTCAATAAAGTGAGCAGCAGCCGCTCATATCCCCTTCACCTTTGCTGACCTTTCAGATCATTACTCACCAAGGAAGAAAGAGACAGAGGATAGAGGCTATTTTAGGGGACACAGCCAAGGTCTCCGGGAACACGCCAACTTTCTCCTGTATCGTCTTAAAATCTTTAATTGGCTGCTGTAATCGCTGATTAAATGAAAAAAAAAAAAGCACTTTGAAGCCCACAGTACGAGCTCAGAGAACAGAACTGAGTGTACGAGTGGAAAAAAATAACTCAGTTGCTCACATGGAGCATCTTTTTTTTTCACTGTGTGAAAGAGGCCTTAAAAATTCAGGAGTTGTTTCAGGGGACGAATGAATGTTGGTCTTGATTATGATATTATTTCAGCAGAGTGAGGCAGAACTAAGGGGCAGTGTTATGAAAGAGGAGGTGAATTCATTTGTAATAGAGTGTAATAGCAGTCTCAGCTCTCCCATAGGCAGCTATATGCAGATCCCTCAGCCCTCTCTTCGGGGGGAACTGGAAGAATCCATAATATAGAAACGCACAACAAGCGTACCACTGAGGGAAGCAGAGAGCAGGAATAGATAGAGCAAATGTTAATAACCAGGTGATGGATGAATCTCTGAGGGACGGCACTTCTGTACGTCTGTTATATTTTTTCCATTCTTAAAAGTGCAGGACATAGTCATTTTGAACAATAAAGGGGACTCCGGTTGTAACTAAATTACTTTTGGAGATGAGGATATGAAGATCGTAAAATAAAAGTCATTATACTGTATTCTGTGTGAATACTAAGTTCTGATTGACTCGGGGTGTAAAATAAATTTTAATAACTGGGCATTTTCTGCAAAACTGTTAAATCATCAAGGCAAATCAAAGCTTGCTCATGGTTTGAATGTGAATTTTAAGCAGCACAGTGAAAAATACCCAGAATAAATTACTCCCAGATTGCCCTGAAAGATGTGGGCAACTCGACTGGGAATAAAAACAACCTTATTTCGGATAATAGAAGCTTTGAAAACCAGGTAACTTTACATATCAATGTGGTACCTTTAGGGGGATAATAAAGGGAGACAAACACAATCGACATTACAGGTTCATGCAAACTAAAAACGTTTTTTTCCCCGATGCAACGTCGTTTTCAATGAGCGGGGTAGTGTTTTAGACTTCAGTAGAAGTCCCTACACATCTAAGCGGTATGACACTGTAGGAAAATGATTGGGATTGTCACTGTCATGGGACTTGTCAGCGTCTCCAAGGATACACAGGAGAAGCAGCAGATGGGAGTCTGCCTTTATCTGGTTAAGGTGGTTAAAGGGTTGTTTTCATGTGTTCTTTTTAGGGTTCACCTACATAGAACTTGTGTTTTCAGGTTGAAGGCCATCTGATTTATAGCACCGACTCCTAATCTAACCTTTCTATGCTTCAATGCTATTCTACTGTGAATATTAAAAAACAATGACAGTAAAGGAACAGTGAACAGCGATGCATCAGTATGTAATGAGCTGGGAGTACCGGTGAGCTGACCTGATGCCTTCTAACATTACAACTACAGATGAATAAAATGCCTTTTTCGTTTGTTTCTTTTCTTTTGATTGTGACATACATGTGTGAGAAACAATGAGAACTTTTAAATGGTTTGTGCTTGTGTTTGTGTGCGCGTAAGTCCCTAAAGACAACAAGTCCCATCTCTCGCCCTGCTTGCCAGAGTTGCCGTCTCTAAGCTGTGCTAATCGATCGGTGAAGGAGGAAAAAGGGCCAGCTTTAATGTGTTGCATGTGAAGGATTTAGTGGAGAGCACAGCCATTGAATCAATGGAGTAGAAAATGCATCATTAGGACAGTGTCAACTCCCTCTGCCCCCACAGACACACACACACACAGTTGCAACAACCCTCACTCAGCCTCCACTCCCCCCCCCCCCCCTTACCCCGAGTGCACTGAAAACGTCCACATATTCATACAATCGCATGACGTGAGGCGTGCACAGAAAAGGCACGCATGTGATGCTTCAGCTCTCATAGCACAGAATAAAATACCTTCTTAAACAGCACTCACTCTGAGTGCATCCCATGAAACATGGATGCTCGAACACCCACTTGTATGAGCTTGTTAAAAGCTCCCCTGATGGCAAAACACAGACGTTAAATGTCCCAAAAATCCAGGCAGACGAATCACCTCACTCTCATCCTGCCGCTGCCATTTTGTCAGGAAATGTTTTGGGGGGGGGACTATATTTAGCTTTTCATGATATATGAATTATTAAAACTGCAGTGACTCCTATGACGAACTTAAAGTCTGAACCCGGACATACCAGGTCAGTCACTGTGGGAAATTTATTGAAGCAGAGACTAATAAAACAATGTAGGACAGATAACAAATGGGCATTTCTGAGCTCGTGTTACTATAGTTCAATGTATTATATGGGAATATTACACTTTAGTCAGTGGAAAAACCTCTTAAGGAGTGTTTGGACTACTGTGGGACACCAAAACGCTCCTTCAAAAACAGCACTACACAGCAGTATAGAATTTATAGATGGTGATTTTTTTGGTTTCTTGTGTATAAATACCATTAAGAGACAGACTATACCGGCCCAGTGTGTGTGACAGTTGTGTGTACAATGTGTTTTCATCATCTGTAGTCTGCTTTACTAAGAGATTTTGTTATGAAATGGTACTTGTAGGTTTTTCTTAGTTGGAAAAAACTGACAGTGAAACACAAACCATGAGTCACACCTGCTCACGCTGCACTCGTTTAATGGATCTAAAATTAACATGTTCAAAAGTTGCTGTGTGGATTTGAATGGGGATACTGACTGACTGAAATTAACTGAACATAAATTCAACATTCAGACTGCAGCAAAGTCTATTATACTTTTTTCATAGATAGATAGATAGATAGAAAGAAAGATAGAAAGATAGATAGATAGATAGATAGATAGATAGATAGATAGATAGATAGATAGATAGATAGATAGATAGATAGATAGAGGGTCAACAGTCAGACAAGGACCAGGAAAAACTGATTAATCAAGAATCCATCTCCAGATGAATCATGTATCACTAAGAAGACAAAGTGACAAAGTGAATTCTGTCATGGGAGTGGTCCCATGTCTCATCCCCCTGGTAAAACACTTACAGGATAAAGACTCCCATTAATATTCCTCTGAGCTCCTCTCCACTCCACCTGCCTCTCTCTTCTCCTTTCCTCTCCCTGTCCTATTATCCTGCCTCAGCGGACATCCTGTCCTGTCCCGTCCGCCTTGCCAACCTGCAAGATGGAGATGAGAGGACGATCCAAATGCAGAAGGGGGAACATGAATCATTACACTTCCTGTTGTTGCACACCGTCCGGGGAAGGAAGAGAGAGGACGCCCCCGGGGCTCCGATTGATTCCGGAGACTTAATTGGGTTTATTAGCCAAGATGTTGGGCCCCGTGAGGAGGCTCCCAGAGGCCGCGGAGTCCCCCCCCCCCCCACCCCCCCACCCCATCCCCATTCCCACTCTTCTGAAGGAGAAAGCCTGCGTAATTGTTTTCCCTCCATCTTCTGTGTCATTGTCAGATGGGTCCTGCGGGATTATTAGCAACCCCAGGTCCCTCAATAATTCATCCAGAGCTATTTATACACAGATGGAGAGTCCTCTAAAGTCTCCCCCAGTGAGATTATCTGACGCTTAGACAGACAGACAGAGAGGGAGAGCAATGAAGAGAAACCGGGCTACAAAGGGAAAAGCACGAGAGAGACAGAGAGAAAATGGGAGAGACGTACAAAGAGAGTAAGAAGGATGGAGAGAGGCGATCACAAAAAGAAATGCAAAGACGAGCAAAGCAAGTTTGACAGTGAGAATGAGAGACAGCGGTGGTTTAGGTAGGCACAATGACAACGATTCTGGTGTGCATTGAGTTTCAAGGTGAAACTCTCGGCTCTGCTTTGGCAAAGTGAACAAAAGCACTGTCCCGGGAATAGCATATCCTCACACAACACACATTAATGGCTTTTAATCTTCCCCCCTTTTTCCTTCATTTAACACAATTAAGATGTTTGCAAAGCTAACATGGACCACTAGTCGCTATAGGAAGGACAGATGAAAGACACTCAGGGATTTCCATATACAAAGTAAACACAGTTATCCATCCTTTCTAACGTGTCAGTGCGTAAGACCAACAAAACAGCAGCCAGCCATTTCTTAAATCACCTAATAATTCACTAACATAACATTAACACATTAGCATATTAACATTAGCGCATTAAACAGCCTCTAATCCCAAACAGATAGTGGCTGGGCTACACAAGGCTGCGCGACTGTTGGCTTTTAATAGCTTTGCAGATACCTGTGTCTTTCCGCCTGCAAGTTAAGGGGACATTTTGTTGTCGTCAGACTAATGAAGCCTTTGGCGCACAAAGTTGATTTTCAAAGTCCCTTTGTTGGCGCTCCAGCCGCAGATAATTATATATATTCATCCCCTTTGGCAGTCACTTTTATCCAGCTCATTTAGAAAGCTTGGCTTCCTCTTGGACAAATTGGGACATTGAAAGGCAGATTGGAGTGATAGTTTTTACATTTTGCATCGATGGCACATTAATCAGGGCAACTATGGCTATGGGAAAAGTCTCAAGCGCCCTCTGAAACACAAGCCATTTATCTGTAACAAATAGTATCGCCGTTAAAGCTATGCCTTTATCTAAATGCATTGTTTCATTCTGTATGAATATCTTCCAAAGTAAAATTCTAATTTCCCAAAACATGGGAGCTTAAACCCCTTCAACCTAAATCTAATAAACTGCAAATAAAATCTGGGTTTTGGAAATGGATTTGAAAGCCTAAAGCAGTTCACACACACTGAGGTGTGTCAGCGAGAACATCACCTCAAAACATAACTGCATTTCTATGGATGCTGTGAACAGCAAATCTGCTCAGTGAACATTTTACATTTTGCTGTTTTCTTTTTAAGATAAGTTTCAAAATGTTTTCCCTTGTATAAAAAAAAAATTAGATAGAATTCAGTATCTTTTATACATGAGAATAAAAAAAATGTTTGGATGGAAACGTTTTCAGAAAATGCCAATGCAAACTAATTTGGTAACTTTTAATCAATGACTAACAATCAATGGTAAACTGAGTATGTCACTTAAATCATAATGAATAATAACACCTAGGTTTATAACACCTGCTTTAATGGACATAAAAATGATGTGGAGGAAATTCACATGACTAACCTTTGTCTTTAAAAGGCATAAACTGTAACACTACAAATGACTGGTCAATATACTGTTTGGTAATTGTGAAATAACCATTCACTTGAGTTCAGTTAACAGTTTACTATTTATTACTGATGGTTATTATGGATTTCTACCACTAGTTTGACATTTCTTCTAAACTACTGGGAAAGTTTTTGTTAGCTTTAGATAAAGCCAACGCCAAATTAATTGCTGCTGCCCACTGCGTCCTTACAGTATTGATGAACAGTCTATAAAGTAAGAACACTTTTCTCTGTCTCTCTCTGCTACACACCCACACATACACCCCCCCCCCCCCCCCCCACACACACACACACACTTCTGTTGCTCCGGGGAAAGCAAAGCTTATCAACTACCCAGTGCTCACACACACTCACACACACACAGACTTCACTGTCTCTATCTATAAACCCCATGAAATCATTCCACACCAAGTGAAGCAGGCTATGTATAGGTTTGGCCAGGGTTCCATCTCCTGTTCTGTGATTAAAGGACCAAACTAATAGGCTCTGTCTCATTGGGAACCTGTGTGGGGCTGGGAGAGACCTCCGAAGCCATTAAATTGCAAATCTGTAATAATTTGCTGAAGGCTTTCTGTCCAGATCATTCCCTGGGCTGATTTGTGCATTGAGGTAGCGTTCTGAATGGCCAAGCACAAACCCAGCTGAGCCCACCAGCTAGCCAGCCAAGTTAGTCTACAAGGGGGCACGCTCCAGATGCGCACGTACACACACACACACACACACACACACACACACACACACACACACACACACACACACACACAGACACCATATTTACTTTGCAAGAACAACAATACAAAGTTTCACAGAGTCCTTTTCACTTAATTTGCACCAACAGTCTGCTTCTAATTAAAGCCAAATTAAATAAAGGTGTGAGCTAATACGCTTCATAAGTCCATGCAGGTTCAAACCTCCTTTTTGAGGTACAGATTTGTGGAATGGAACCCTCTTAAAGACCATAAAAGATGTTTTCTACATCAGCTTACATGTGATGAACACGAACGTTCGGTTATTTTTTCCAGAGAGCCAGCTGAAGACATTTTTTTTTACAAAATTATGAAAGACTTTTGGGTGTTTAAGGGTCTATGACCATGTTGGACAGGGGGCTTTAGATTGCAGGCAAATCCCACGTCCCAGCTTGTTAACTTGTTATTTAACCCCGTAACAACAAGTTACATATTTGATACATATTTGATACCAGAGTTTTTGTGAGGTTTTGAGACCACTGTGATTTTTTCCCCCCTGAAAACCTTAAATAAATTGCACAATACACTTTTAAGCAATAAGTTGCACAGAAGCAATAAGTTGCACAAATTTTACACAGTACAGCAAATACAGATAAAGTAAGATCTGGTGGTTCTTCAGCTTTAACAGCTAGTCAGTTCCAAACTAAAATGAAACATCTGCATTACAAAAAAAGGGAAGAAGTTCATAAATTTTTACTCTTGTTACTTTTGGCACTTGAACTTCTTTCAGAAAAAGAAAAAAACAAACAAACCGTGGGTTGTCCAGGATTTCTGCTGCATGAGATGAAATGCATATTGCATTAAATTTTTGATGCAACACAGCTGAAGCATGCCAATGACAATAGAAAACCTCTGTAATGCAGTAAGAAGTTGTTTCTGCCCACAAGCAACCTACGCAGCTGCACCCTCACGTGAGCAACTTTAAATAGCAGTCAAGATCAAACTTCAAAAAGTAGCATGTGAGGAAAATCCACAAACAGACACACACCACTGACAAGTATACAAGTCCAATTAACATGTTGTCAGAGATCATGCTAATATGGAGGGCACTTGCTTATTTACCCCTGGGGCACCTGGGCGCTGCAGGGGTCTAATACTGCTCCCATCGCAGGAAGGTCATTCTCCCTTCTCAAGCCATGATGGCCACAGAGTAGTGCTTAAATCTGGTAAAATGCAGCCTATAAATTACAGCAGAGGACAGAGGGGTCAGAGCCTGGCATGGAACTGGGCCAGGAGCTATCAATCTGCCGGGGCCAGCGAGGGCGACATCTGTCTCTGGGACTCCCTCACTCTTTTTACTTCTATCTCTGCCTGTCGTTTCCCATCCCTGCTTTTCGGTCTTTTCTTTTCAGCCCCTTCCGTCTTCCCTTTCGTTCCTTTTTCTCACTCCGTGTCTGTCACTGAACAATCTCTCCATGCCTCCATTTTTAGACTGCACCTTCCTTTACAATCTCCGCTCTCCTTCTTTTATATCGCTCTGCCTCTTGATATTCTCTTTTTGTCTTTGTGTGCAGCCCCCACCCAAGCGCTCTCCTCCATGGATCTCCCTTGCCTCTTTTCACGCATTCTCTTACATCATCCCTGTTTCAACATGTCTCTAATTCTGCTTCCCTCTCTCCTGCTCTCCCCCCCCAGTCTCTCTCGCTCTCTCTGTCTAGAGCTCCTTGTCGTTTTACGCACTCTTGCACCATCTCCCTCTGCAGCGATATGTTTTGGTCTATCTGCTCTCCAACCAGCAGGACAGAATAAAGCCTTGATGTACTTTTCCCTCAATGTGATGCCAATATCATTTGAATGGTAATATCTGATGGCAAAATGCACATTTTGGAGGGAATGAAAATGGACCCAGTGGGTATTCAGAAACAAATACAAATTTGATATACAAATTCAAAGCTGATGTCGTTCAGGATTGTGCAAACTACACATTTTCCCCGAACAGAAAACTGAGCAGTTACAAACCTTTTCTGAAGCAAGTAGCTAACTCATGAAACAACACTTATATATTGCAAAGAGAACAAGTAGTTTTGATATGAGGCTAACTCTGGAAGTCAAAACTTGTCAAGCCTAATTTACAACAAACATGTCTGTTTGGTTGATGCTTTTCCTAGTTTTGTCAGAACATCTTGCACTACATTTGCTACCCAAACCCTCGAAAACTTCCACATAACTTATTAATCATCCTCCATTTTCTGAATCAAACTTGCCTTTGAATAATTGAGGGGGCTCTTTGAAAAGCCCTAACCTCCATTCCCACCTTCCTTTTACAAGTCAACGTGGTGCATTTTTAATTGGAGGGGGCATGAAATAGGCATGGAGGGAGATGGGTAGAAACGGAATTGGAATCAGGGACGCTCAAAACGTGGCAGTCATGGCGCAGCGTATGAGGTTGTGTGCAAGCATACAGAGAAGGCTAAATATGCGTCTGGCCTGACAAGTCACACATGCTTGACAGCCCATGAGGTGTTTTCTGCGTGCAACGATAGCACACGGCTCATGTAATCCCTGCCTTAGAATATCCTAGCAGACGGACCTAGATACGCCACTTTGAGTTATGCTTAGCAATTTGGTTGAGAATAAACATCAATTCAACTTCCTATAAAGCATAAATCTCCAAAGCCGAATGATTTGTTTAGTCTATATGAAACAGTCTTGTAGGGGCTAAAACGGTAATTGAAAGTACATGCATTACAGTCTGAAAAAGCTGTGTCTGTTTGCAAGGTAATAGCAATGATTTGCTTTTGTGATATTAAAACTAAATTTAGCCTCGAGAACAATATAAGAAAGGGTCAAAACAGAAACAATATTAATCTATTTGAACGGGGACTGAAAGGAATGAGAGTCCTTTGGAGCCGGATATGTAACAAGAATTAATGCTCGCGGGGTATGCATTAATGGGCCATTGCCACAGTTGGCTGTGACAAACTTTGGTTCTATTTTTCATATTGCTGCTGTGTCATGCTGCTATTTCCTTGTGGAAAGCCTCTGCAGTAGAGAGCTGCAGCTGGGCCCGTTTTTATGAGCATACTGAGATTTTGAATCAGGTTTGGACCCAAGATATATTAGTAAGTATTAAAAAAAAGTCACTCTTGAGCACTACCGTGGCTATGATTGAACTCACAGCACTGTAAGCACATGTGGCACTGTGTTTTCTTGTATGCTGATACGCGCAGATCCCATAATTCTAAACTGTATGCATATAAAAAGATGATCAGATGACAGATATATATATATATAAAATGCATGTATACCTCACTTTAAATACACAGGTGCACAGACACAGATATGTGTATTATAAAATTTCCGACCTTAATGCCTCCTGACTGTGCAAAGCTTGATAAAAGGAGGCAGAAGTTCTAATCAAAAAGGCAAAACACCAGCTTCTAACTTCAAAAACAGAAGAGATTCATAATCCTTTGACTGCTGAACAAAAGAAACTATTGTTAAACCTTTTACACTCAACAACCACATATAGAGCGGAGTGCCTGTGTAGTTGTAGTAAGTATTCTAGAAATGAAACTAAATGCAAAATCTAGACAGTTAAACAAAGAAAAAAGACACGTTATATTTTTTTTATATTAGCATACATGCAGCTCCATGACCATGCTTTTATATATCATCTCTATCATTTCGAAATACATTAAAATTTTGAAAAACTGAAGGAAACCTTATTAAGCTGAAAGGAAAAACAAAGCTCTTCCTCACAGGAAGCTCTATGATTAGTACTGCAGACTTGAACACAATCAGCAGCAAAACAAAATGAAACTCAAAAACAACATGTAAGACTTTCCAACATTTCAAAATTATTGCATTCTCCATCTCCACAATCGGCCACCGGTGCTTGAAGCAGGGGGCGTGGAAGTAGTATTAAGGGTAGCTAAAAGATCGAGGAGGCTCAAAGCGTCAACTTTTAAAAAATTTACCACAAAGCACAATAATATTTAACTGATGCAAGAGCCTTGAAAACAGAAAACATTTACCTCTCCAAGGAGCACTTGTCAAAAAAAGGTTGTTTTTTTTTCATCCTCTGAAAAAAAAAAGCACACGGGGGCAATGAACACAGCAATAAGAAAGCAAGATTAGGAAACAAAGACAGAAAAAATGCAGATTGTGGCGCAAGCATCTCAGCAATCTTTTTATGAAAAACTAAAAAGCCAAATGTTGTTGAAAGATTTAAGGCATGCTTTATTTGAACTCAGCCCTGGGTTAACTCTGTCAAAACACAAGAAAGCTTTTATAATGTACATACAAGTCTCTCAAAGAGTCACCTTAAAAAGTGTTGGAAACATCTGTCACCGCCACTGACCGCTGTTGGCCACAACTTTATCACGTGGGACAGATTTGAACCACAAGGCAGTTGTTTTTAATTTTTGAATTCTAATTATACAAAATGACGTGCATTGTGTTAGTGGAGGAAAGAAACAGTTATTAGAAAGTATGCTGTTGTTATTAACAAAAATTATTAAAAAAGAAAAAAAGAAAGTTTGCTGCAGGTTGAATGCTTCGTGTGTGTCAGTTGATTTGCATCAATCTTGAGGACATGAAATGAGGTGAACAGGCAGGTGCACAGCCTTCTCTTTACATAATCTCTCTGTGTATGTAAAGGTCAGTGGTTTAATGAGAGGACTGCCGAGGTCAGGGGAGCCAGAGGGCTCCACCTCTCTGACAGGCCACATAACTCCAAACCTGCTGTTAGCATGCTAATCCTTGCACAAGCTCCATGAGCACTGCCTCCTTTGGCTTGGTCAGACCATCTCTCAGTGTGACTAACTGGCTCCCTGCTCGGCCATAAGCCAGCCCCCATCTGACAGTCCCCTCCAATAATAATGGACAACAGAGGCAGCACCGGTTTGACAACGGTCCTCGTGACAAATTAGACTCACTGTACTCCTCATTCTGGCTCCGCCTCTCGATTTCTTCTTGTTGCTTGGCAGTTCTGGGCTCTGCCAGGGCAGTGGGCGCGGTATGGCACCGGTTGTTGAGTTTACTTTGGTATGAAGTGCCTTGCTCTACGACACATGTTGCCTTTCTCCCTGACGAAACACTCGAAATCGATGCGTCTTCATAAATTTGGAGCACAATGTGAGACCTGGGCGTGCATTCTGAACGGCGCTGAGTGGAACACGGGCCAAGGAGACAAGGAGCACATAAACATACACACTCACTCACACAGTCATCCAAAACTGAATGCGAGAGGAGGAGAGGGAAGGATCCCACAGAGAGGATGATGCAACCGGAGTGAAATTTTTCGGCCGGAACGCATGCTGCATTAACGCAGACCTGCAGGACGAAAACACACACCCGTACTTTGTTCTTTTTTTTGTTCAAAGCTAAATTTGGTTTTATTGCCCCATTTTTTTAAAATAAAAATAAATAAAAAAATTTTTTTGCATCCAACAACCTGTAACATATAATTTCCTGAAAAAAAAGATCCTTTCATGTTACTGGCATCATGACTTTCTGGCCTCACTGAGAATGATAAGCCAAATGAGCTGTTCTGTTCTAAATCTGCTTGCCTGACAGATTCAGGTGAAAGAGCTATAATATCTAAAGTGAGGGAATTCGAGAGAACCATAACTCCCTTTATGACCTGCACAGATTATAGTCCCCATCTGCAGCATAAGGCATCTGCAGTATGGGTAAATTTAAACAAGATTACAGTCGGTCATTACACTACATCTCTGCTTATTTGATTTCAATCATATTCCGTCGTAAATATTCAAATAAATTTCTGCAGTATTGATGGACTTATAAAATGGTTTAACAGCCAATCCATTTCTTTTCATTGGGTTAGTAGTGTCTTGTGTAAGTTGAGAAAGCCTTATGAGAGGGTGTAGTCTCGGCCAAAGACCTGTGGCGCCTTGCTTACATCACTTCCCAGGTCAAAACGGACAATTTGGCCCAACTCTAAATGAGTTTTCAACACCTGCCTTGACTTTGAGCAACTCTCCGGCTTTGTAACTACTTTAACTGTCTGAGCCTATGGCGAGAGCCGCTGCTAATGTATTTAGTTTGACCAAGGACAAATATATTACTCACATTAAATAAGCACCAAATGAAACAATGGCCCTAAAACAAACTTGGTGACAGTTGCGTTTGCTAAGAGGAAAGGAAGATGCTGACAATAAAGGTTTGCCAAGAAATACAATGCTGTGTGATGATGTGACAACAGTAAACAGTAGATAACACCTTTGGTTATTAAATGTGCTCCCCCGTATCATCACAGCTCAATTGCCCCAGTGATTATTACACGAAATCAGGTTGATGAATAGTGCTAGCAATCACATCTACACCTGCTCTTCTTGAATGGATCTCCACCTCCCATGCAGCATTGCCAGAGAAAAGAGAAAGGGTTGGCTCTTTGTGCTCGCCGTCCCGTTGTGCTTGGTAGCAGCAACAGCAGCAGCAGCAGCAGCAGCAGCCGGTGACCATTATAAATGGCCTCTATTAGCATGGCTGAGTCGCAGAGGGGAGAGAAATAAAATCATTGGGAGAATGTAGGCCTGCACTGGTGTCCCTGCGCCCGCTACCAAGCTCTGTCGACCTCCGTCCCAAGCTTCCCTCCTCCCCTCCATTCCAAGGGGACACAATCCTAAAGACTAGATTACTAATGATACATGGGGTCATTATGGGGAGGGTTATGGCAATAGTATCACAGGCACAGCTGACAATAGCAATAAGAGGGGTAGCTTTCTTCAGCGGTAGCATTACCATAGCAAAGGCTGTTCTTTATGCCTGTTGATGTATAGCAGAAAAGGATGAAGGTCTTTTATTTCCTGCCATAGCAGAAAAAGCTGTGTATTATCTCCCTGAAAACCATGCTTATGTCTTTGTTAAAATGCCATGTCTCTGCGAGTAAAGTTAAATGAACACAAAAGTATCCCCAGACAAGGCATTACCATGTTAACAATAACAGTTACCAGCTACGTGCTACATGGAAAAGCGGAGGTAGAACAAAATTGTAAAGTAAATGGCAGTCGATCATCTACAATCTGTGGTTCAAGCTGGGGCTTTGTACTACCACAACCATTACAGAACAAGATGCAATGTCACCGAACACACAAGGTGTCAGTGCATAAAGTGAAGACAAAAGAAGAGCGAAGGAAGGGAAGGAATGAATGGACTCAAGCAATGAAAAGGAGAAAAGATGGAAGAGGACTTTTCTGCTGGACAGTTCTATAGACTTCACTCCACTGGAGCATTTCACACCTTAAAGGGTCATCATGCCCTCAGCTTGATGCTCTCTATTCTGTAAGAGGACAAATGCAAACAGTCTGAAGAAACTGAAAGGAAAGGGGAGAACCACACATATGCTGAAAAGCTGACAGGGAAGCGTAGCAGCTTGAAAGCCAGTTTAAACGTGTTGATACATAAAACTGCTATCAAATTCGTTCAGATGGATTAATTTCACTTTCATTTCTGCAGATCAGTAATGGTGATCTCTTTAGAAAACAGGTTCTTCGTACATATATTTTAATATTTGCGAGCTGCATTTATCTTCCTGTGATGGCTTACTGTACCTAGTTCATGCGATATTGTGCAGTCTTCAATAAGCCCAGTGTGACGACAGTCGGTCACTTTGCCCGTTATCCGTGGGATGTACTGTCTTTTACTGCTAATTTGGGCATCTTCTACGGAAACCTCAGGGTGCGGGGGGAACGCGGCCTTCAAACAGCTCGCAGTGAGCCAGTGAGCTGGTAAGCCAAGGAGTAGCTGGTGCCTCGAGCTAGTTAAAATATGAGCACAGCGGGGGCTCGCTAATGAAAGCGGGGGCTCAGCCTGGGAAGCAGGACCGTATATCGCAGTTAGGAGACAGTTCTTAGAATCAGCTGGCGAGCCATGCCTATAGTTCTGGGGCCACTGGTGATTAACCGTCCAACAGGGAGTCTCTACTACAGCTGGGCTATTAATAAAAGATACACCCCCCTCCCCCTCCTCCTCTTCTCCTGCCTCTTTGGTTCCCTCAATGTCTGCACACACTCTCTGTCCTCTGGAATTTATTTGTATATCATAATCATTTCCTGACACATGGTGGATGTCACACATTGTTTGCACGAGGCAAAGGTTCAGGGTGTGTGTGTGTGTGTGTGTGTGTGTGTGTGTGTGTGTGTGTGTGTGTGGGGGGGGTGATGGCTTAAAAGGCAAAGGAGAGGGGTCCTGAAAAGTGGCAGCTTACTTTCCACCCTGCGATGTGTCCGGCAGGTATAGCAGATCAATTTGTGACCTCTCACTAGATGGTGATTTCCACAGAATGACTATTCCCGTGAGAGTAGAAAATAAAATGCAAGGGTAAGGCACCATCATTCATGGTGGAGGACTTCAATTCTTTATATTACACCAGAAGGGCATATAACACTGTTGCATCAAAAGTTTATGATGATTCACTGTCGTCAATTCTATAACAAAGGCAACCCGGACAGGGTCAGTCATTGTTGGTACAGAAAAAACTATTAAGGCAGTATTTGATTAGAATATTTCAAAACCAGTTAAAATAATACCTCTATATGCAATCTCCACTTTAGTGCGATTTCTTCTTTTTATTTTTAATTTTAAGGGGGAATCACTTCGATCACCCAAACCTGAAACACTGACAAAGGCTTAAATGCTGCACAAAATTACAACATGCTCATAGTCCTTCCACTGTTGCACACGTTCGTGTACATGTGCACGCGCACACCCTCCCTCACTCACTCCCTTCCTCCCCCGCCAACTCATCACAACCCCCACCCAACTACCCCCCAACACACACACACACACACTGAGCGACTTACAGAATGTATTGCTTTGAGGCAATCAAACAGCCTCCCTGCTATTGCAACGTGAAAACACCAGGTTAATAATCAGGATTCAGCAGAGTGAATGAAAGCACGTTTACAACCGCTGGACTAGATGTGTGAATACTCCCGTGCACACTATAGGAACATTGGTCCTCCTAAAAATCACCCCCACACATATTCATGCCGTCGTGACTCCCGATTCGTGACACTCTTATGCTTGCATATGTGTGTTTAATAGGGTAGAAAATGAAGCACTGATTTTGGGAGCCAGTGACAAGTCAGACGCTGGAAATAATGTCCCCCTCTACGTGCCACAAATGAAACAAAATGAGAATAAACATGCAGAAAAGTAATTCAAGCTCAAGCACTATAGAAACAATTGGCCAACAATTGCGCTGCTCTACCTATTAAATCCCGCATGATTCAGGCTCCCCACTCTCACCAAACGTGTGACAGATTTCACTCTGGCAAAAACAAATAGAGCCATAGGTGTCGCGGGGAATATGGGCATAACCCACCTTTGTGCATGCCCGTGAAGCGGTCTTTGAGCACAGTGAGCTCGTAGATTTTGCCGAACTCCTCGAAGAGGGGCCGGAGGTCCTTCTCATCCAGGTTGCGGGGGATCTGACCGATGAAGAGTTTGATGGCATCGTGGTCCTTCATGGGGATGGTGGCCGGGCATCCCGCCGGGCTGTGGCTGTGGTTTAATCCGTTCACGAGCCCGTTCGTGCTGGCGGAGACCACACCAACACCGTGCACCGTGCCGTCCACCTGCCCGTTGGTTAAAGTTGCCATCTTCGGACCGGCCAGTGAGTTGGGATGGGTACAACAGCAGCAGATGGTAATGGTGGAGTCTCGTTTTACGTTGGAAAAAAGCTGGTGGAAGTCTTGGTCAAAATTTGGTTCCGAGACCAAGCCGTACCAGGGATGGTTCCGCTCTCGTCCTATCAAAGCCAGTATTTACAATGATTTGAAAACACATGAAGCATTTGGCGAAGACGCATATCAAAAGCGCGCAGTGCCGTTGGTCCCGGTGGAGGCTTTGATTCCTTATATTTATGTCCTAACCAATAACTCGTTCATTGATTTCATAAAAGAGAGAGAGAAAGAGAGGGAAGAAGAAGGGGGAGGGAGAGAGAGAAGAGAGAGAGAGGGAGAGAGACCAAGAGCGTTCACTGTCTATTTACACCCACGTTCCTTCGTCCCAGCTTCTTGGCACCCTTTTATTTTTTTGCATTGAGGAGTCTGTATGGGTGTCTTCTCGGTTTAAACGAACAGGGTCGGTTCGATCTCTGCCAGAACAGAGGGGAGGTTAGAATAAAGGGGGGGGCGCTTTAAACTCGGCATATATAAACCCAGCATATTTCTGTCCCCCCCCTTTTCTTCGGCAAGTAGACAATGGTACATTCCACCGAGGGGAGAGGGTCTATAAATAGAGAGATATAGAGAATACGGTCCTTTGTGCTCCTACTCAGAGCAAATAACTACACTTTCAAGAACTTAAGAATGCAATACTTGGATGACTGACACACACACTCACACACACGCAGATACACAAAGACAAAGACTCTCTCACACACACACAGTTTTTATCAGGAGTAATAAGCCGTACAGCTATTTTCAGAAATGTACCTACTATTAAGTGAAAATAAACATTGACCACAAATTGATGGTGTCTGCGGTTAATCGGAGGTTTATTTATTGTTTTGTGTGCTTAAGTCACTCTGCATATCTTTCATCCACCTTCCTCATCCTCGGCGGCAGCAGCAGCGAGTCGCTGCATCCTCGCTTCGCTCCAGGACGGTGGACAGCTCCGTGGTGCTGAAACACAGCCTTACAGGCGAAGCTCAAAAATACACGAATGGAGAATTCCTCGCACGGCTTCGACTGTTCGCTGTTATCAAAAGCAAGCACAGCTTTTTGCAGTGGTTTAGACTACGTATTATTATTACTTTCTTCTGCCGTTTCGAAAGTCACACCGAATAGATTATTTCAATTTCAGAAAGGGGAAGTCTGTGAGCACCGCCGAGTGGCGTAGAGAGGGGGCACAAGGAAGAAAAAAGAAGAAGAAAAAAAGCCATTCGGGTTATTTCAGGTAATGAAGACAATTGGGGGGAGGGGGGGCACTACATTTTGATTCCATTTACACCAGAAATGAGCTCAAAATCATAAAAAAAGAAAGAAAAAATATATTTCCTGATCATTTGTTGATCATTTGATGAACTAAACATTCACTCAGCTTCTTCATCAAATCGTTTTCGCTTACGAGCCTGAAGGCATCAACAAATCTGAATTTAAATAAAACCGGAGGCCTTATTCTGATTATTTTGGCAATCCTTCATCATAAAATTGACAGTTTGAGCGAGTTAGGTGTTTACACATTTCCCATTGAAGGCATGCACCAATTGAAGGCGTGCTTATGTCTGTGATAAAAATGGACTAAACAGAATAACCTCTGTTATATAACAGCAAGTATCATCTGATTCAAACTACCGCAAACGGAAATCTGCGACGTTACACGGGAAAGGTGCAACGGCGGTGGATTTGAACATTCACTGTAACCAAAACCTCAGCTGAATATAAGATCAGATTGTTACACCAGCTTCCTATTAGCTTGGACAACGACCTCTCAGTGGGATAATTACCATTCCTGGTTGTTTCCTTTGGGAGTAAGTACATGTTTATCTGTATCCCCAGAGGAGAACAGCAACACCCGGGGTCTTGTTAGTGTTTAAATGATAAGAATGCTGATAATCCTGTTTGAATCCAATCTGATGAAAGCCATTTTAGCGGTCAGCAAAGCAGAATGTTAACGATGAATAACTCACAGTGACGTTAAGCTAGCTGGCTCTTGGCAGTTGTGTCTGCTGGACACTCCTTTTAAATAGAATGATTCAGACCCATTACCTCACAGTGGGCCCTTGGGGGACTGCCATGCGCGCAGCCATATGTACGCCGAGGTGCCAAAGTCAGGCCAGGGTATGACTCTTAAAATTTGTACTGTGCTACGTTGTTTTCCTCTTTTTTTGGGAGGGGGTGGGGTGGGGGGATGTGTGGAAACCCCACCCGACACCCCGCCCAGAAATTAGCTAGCCATTAAATAACAAAAGACACACTCTCACGGCGACACAGCGCCTCTCTCACCTCTTTCCGCTCTTCCGCCAGCTAAATGGCCCGGTAATGTCATCCCGTTCTCACGGCATGACCGAGCCCCAGCAGTTGCGGGGGTGGTGGTGATGGTGGTGGTAGTGGAGAAAGGAGGGGGGCCGGGGGGTGGGACTTGGCTTTCTTTGGCATGACACTGTGCTCTGCTCTCCAAGCTTTCCCTCGGGGCCACACTCCATTCACCACAGCAGTCCTGTCTGCCCTCACGCCTGAGTTACCTGCAGCAATATTTTTTAATACAGGGGTGAAATGGGAGGGCACAAATCATTGTAATTATGTTCAGTGGGTACTGTCGCGATGATTACGCAAGGTATGGCGCCACAACGGGTCCCTCGTGGTCTGCTTCGTCACACAACCTACCTGAGAGGTAGTGGAGAGGCTGCGGTGGCTGAGCCCATCGGACTGATGCCACGCAGTTAGCGAGAAAGACGTGTTACAGCGTGTCTGTGCACTCCCCAAATGGCACTTATTCCAGTCCATTTGGGTATACTCAAATACGACTGTGTAGCTCTTGCAAATCCTTTCCGCAATACTCAAAACACCCAGTCTGTCAGACAATTTCCACATTTATTTACAGTTATTTTATACCCCCCTTCATATTTGTTTGAAGCAATGGAATTATAATTAAGTTTTCAGTGCTCATTAGCAAAATAAATCAAGACTTGGACTGTTAATATTTACAGCCTCACAGATTGCAATTGTTTAACAGCAACAACAAAAAGGCTTTTAAACACAGGAATGCTGACTGAGATAAGCCTCTATCCACGGTGCTGAAACTAGTGGGAAGGCAAGCAAAGCGTGCCTCTGTCCGCGGTGCTAAATTTAATACAGCACAACGGTGGCAAGTGTTGCTCTTTAATAAGACAAGATGCCCCGATAAATTCTCGGTGACAAAGCTTAAGGCCTTGGAGAAGAATCTATAAACAAGGTGTAGATAATCATATGTAGAAATGCCATTTCTCACAAAAGATTCCTCTGAGCTCAACAAAAGAGGTCACTCTATCCCTCAGAAGATGGCTATTTTGCCTAGGAATATTGCTTCAATTTTCAGTTTCAGCACTGTAAACGGTTGCAGCAAGGCAAATAAATGAAAAGGGAAATGAAGTAGCCAAGTTACACAAATAGATTGATAATCTGCATTGGGCACCGTAAAGTGCTCTGGCGTTTTCAATATTACCTATTCTGCATAGTAATGTCTTTTCTCACCTCTCCTTCATATGGGACAAAGTTCTAAATCTCCTTTAGCCTTGGGACACTCGGGCTGTATATCACCTCTCAGTAATTTAGTAGGAAGAGCACAAAGGAACGAGGAAATGGCAGGCGCATGACTGAATGCTGAAAAAGTTTAGCGGGACAAGAAGGGCAGGGGGGGTCCTCTTTAACTTGATTAGCAACAATTTGCTAGAGATTGGAAGGGATGTGCCAGGAACAAAATTACTGCAGTAGTTTCAAATGTGCATCTTTTGAAAATGACACTGTGTTCTTGGCATAAGCCGGATCTATATCTACATAGATACAGATACCTATAGCTATAATATCTATAATATTATGATTGTTTAAAATGTATTTATTATATGCGAACATTCCAATCTAACTTACACATAAAACTATAGGTTTACTATGTGATAAATAAGGGGAGCTATAAATGTTAAGCACTTATTATGCAAATGCATATATACAAAAATAGCTGCTGATCCGGAGACAGAGAATTCGTTAATTTCCAGAGGGGGAAAAAAAGCACTTTATTGGGTCATGTGTGGAGTGAACAGTCTTCCAGTGGAAGTTTGTTGACACAGGGATGAGAGGCGGTGACTTATCTCCCCTTAGGCAAAAACAAACAAGGCCACAAACACATTCAATAACACATTAAACCTTTGGAATTATCTGCAAAGCGGCCTTGCAGCAGATGTGTGGCCTAAACATGTCTTAAAACCTTTGTTTAGTTTAATACACAACAGGAAATTATGAGCTTGATATAAAACTACATCCACATACATTTAGACCTTGTTTTGCATAATTAAACACAATAATGTAAGTATGCAAATCACATTCCACTCACCATTGGGCGATAAAAACCAAGAGTTCACCTTAGTTTATACAGTGCCACCATACTTGATATGACCAGGAATGTAATCCCTGTTGCTCTGTAAGAACTGGAAAATTAGTGGATTACACATATGCCATCATAATCTCAACAGGGTGCTATTTTTTTTATTAAGATAAATCCTGTAGATTTGCGAAATGCTGGATCTCAAGGGGCTCTTACTATGTGGAGCAATGAGGTGTGTGTACCTCGTGCCCCTGCAGTTATACCTGGCCTGCATTGGAAAGAGATTAGCGCTGTGACATTTGACATGGGTAGGCGTCTCTGCTTGTGCCGAGCGCCGGCTGCACAGATCAGCCATGCTGACAGCTCTTCTCCTTGACTGACTGGCTGCCCTGAAAACACACAAGCCTCTTTACAAACACCAGCTTCTTGACAACATCACCTATACACTCGATTGCACCGTGCACATTCCTACCTTTGACACCCACGCACACGCACAATTTCGCGCTCATAAATGTGACATATAATTAACCTAATTCTATTTCGTGTTCTTGCTGACAATAAAACTGGCTTGTTGGATCTGATGTCATACATGATACATGCAGTCAGTCATCACAGACCAAAAATGACTTCATTTACTCGCTGCTGTCTGAATCATGCAGCACCAAAATCCCATTTCCACCACAACAGATCAATTCCACAGAGAGGTCACGAGGTGGGATGAACTCTGACCCCTGGCTTTGTCGGTGCACACTGATGATACTCCGAGGGCTTGCCCTGGTTGTCAGGGTGATGTGACACCTCAGTTCTAGATAGGCAGCCATTTTGGGGCCACAATTTCCAACTCCAGTTTGTCATTAATTGCTCTGGGAAGGAAAACAGGACTCATAGGGGAGCACGATAACACCTGGCTGTTTGGTATACCCATGGGCAAAAAATGTCTTGAGAGAAGATGAGGTGTAGTGTATGTATCACTGTGTGTGAGAATACGTTTTGAACATGTGGCCATTTTTATATTGTATTTTCTACACACGCATACATTTAAATATCTGGAAATATCACAGTGGTTGCCAGAGAATATGAATATAAGCCTAACATGCCAAAGCAAATATGAGCCTATGGCACTACTCCCTTAAATTAAACCTAACCTTACCCTGACCTCAAATCGAGGGAATTCGTGAATTAGATTTTTGCCATGTTTTTAAGAGAATTTTAAATAATTCATTAAGTGTACACAATGTGATCAAAAGTATTGAGGTCATAGCTCTTAATGTTTGAATGGTTGGTGTATAAACTCTGCACTTATCTATCCCTTTACAAATTTCTAAAAGAATGATTCATTCCCAAGCAACTGATGACGCCTTATTTTATAACCAAAGAATTCTATGGTGTTATACATATTTTCTTTTTACACTTTTAGCACCAGTAAACCTGCAATTAATATGCTGAAACAGCAGATGTCTGATTCAACAGGTCAAATAACTCTGCATAATTACAATGCATGTCTAACCTCAGGTATTAAAAAATCCAACATGGGTGAAATCTTAAGAATTATAACTTAAAATGTCAGCTTCAAAGGTTTCAGTCTTGGTTGATTTGACACAACCTGTAGTTAAGCTACTGGTGGTAAAAGCAACAGCACTTTAAAACAACAGGTCAAACAATTCTGGGGGCAGCAAAACAAGCTAGTCCACAAATTATAGCCATTTTTCCATCATTCGACGAAAACTGTGATCTGATTTTATGCTGCACACGGCATGAGCCTGCGAACAGCAAAGCACAGCGAAAGTTGGTTACCTCACCGAGACGTCGCCTGCAGCTCTTCATCTAACAGCTCGCTGCGGTTTCTCCCTCTTGTTCCATTACTCCGTGCAATATTTCAAACTGATCTGCTGTCAAAAATCGCAGAAAGTGACTGTTGTCTTGTTTTGCAGTCAGTGGCAGATTACTTAATAAAAAAGGTCAACTCATGTTTCCACGGTGAAATGCTTTTAATGTGAAGCTGCAGCAGTAGGAAATGTTTGGTTTACATTAGCAGTAACTTAATACAGCATTTCCCCCTGGAAAGACACCGCAGACATGCTGCTCATAATACTACAAATGCATCAATATTGCACTACTTTCATTTGCTGGCAGCTGTACACTGTTGTTACCTCACTCAGCAATAAACAGTGTCACACGAGACACCCATAGTCATAAGACTGAAACTTTAAAATATAGTATTTCATATTAGATAATCTCCCACTGAACCCATTTAGCATGTCTAAAATCATATATACACTCACCAAACATGATATCAGTTACTTCCTGCTAGCACTGTGTTGGGGTCCCTTTTGCCTTCAGCATTGTTTAATTGTTTGTGGTATACATTCAAAAAAGTGATCAAAACATTCCTCAGAGAGTTTGGTCCATACTGAAACGACATCATCAAACAGTTGCTGCAGATTTGTTTGCTGCATATGCATGAAGCAAGTCTTCCCTTACACCACATCGCAAAGGTGCTCTTTTGTATTGAGATCTCCTTTTGAGTACAGTGAACTTACTGTCATGTTCAAGAAACCAGTTTAATTGATATGGTCAGCTAAGATACTCAGGTAGATTATAATCTTTATGCCAAATTCTAACCTTACCGTCTGAATTTCGCAGAAGAAATTTACACTCATCAGATCAGGCAATGCTTTTCCAATGGCAGTCAGTGTAGTCTTGAATGTAATAAGTGGTTATTTCAGTTACTGCCTTCATATAACCTCTTTGGAGTTCAGCTATTCTCTGACTTTTGGCATCAATAAGGCATTTTTTTGCCCAAAGAACTGCTGCTCACTTGATGTTTTCTCTTTATTTGGACCATTCTCTGTAAACCCTAGAGATGGATGTGTGGGAAAATCCCAGCAGTTTCTGAAAAAAAAATCAAACTAGCCCATCTGGCATCAACAACGTATCAGGTCCAGCGTCAGTAAATCACCTTTCCTTCCTATTCTGATGCTGAGTTTGAACCTCAGCAGGACATCTTGCCCATGCTACATCTCTATATGCATTGAGCTGGTGCCTCTGGGTTGCCTGATTAGATATTTGTGTTAAGCATCTCCAAGGGTGTACCTAATGATTGGCTGGTTAATGTATGTTTCATTAGAAAAAAAGACTTAAATATTTATAAAGGTCACTCAGATCACAAGCATGCAGTTTGTGATAAAAAATTGTGATTGTAAACTGGTGAAGGCAAAGTAAGGCATTTTAATTGATTTAGTCAAATTCCGATCTTTACCACGGAGCTCCCATTGGTGATAGGTGGGAAAAATATTCTTTTATTAATAATACTTAGGAATATAATGAATTACTTGTGGCCACAAGATGTGCTATCTGATGTGTACTAAGCACAACAGGCCCATTATCACTTGCGGTTAAATTGAATTCATTTTTTTAAAAATTAGGGATGGATGATAAGATATCATGCAGTTGTTGTTGTCGGGCAATTATAACAATTTGCCTTATCACATAAAATAGTATAATAGTGGCCGCCTATTGGCGTTAACTACTAAAATTAAACCAACACCATCATCACAAAGTATTATTTAATTGAATTTACTATGGACAGCGTTGACAGAAATATCACTGTCAATAACATCTCGTGGCCATGCAACAAATTTCCCATCCATGTCATCAGAGTGGGACCAAAGTCTCACAGAAGACTGTGGTTTGGCTGAAGTTCTCCACAATACAATGGCAGTAAGAAGTCTAATTATAGCTGCAAAGAGGAAGTGATAGTGAATATTGACGGCACAGTAAATCCCTGGCACAGAGAAGAGCCCGTGATTGCAATATAATAATTTGGCGTTTGGCAAGACAAAAGAGGCAGCAAAGACATACTTCTCAAGACTTAGACAGAAAAATGACAACAAAAGAAATAATGGTGTAATTGAGGTGAGATCTCGCAGAGTTACTTGTGTGTGTGTGTGTCTTTCGGTGGTCCCCACAGCTTGCTCCTGAGTGATGTGTAGAGAGCCTTATCGGCAAAGGAGAGGAAGTATGTGTTACGTTTTTTTGGTCTGATAATGACAGATGAATGGAGGCAGACAGAGAAAAGAATGGTAGAGTGATAGAAAGAATTGCTAGATAAACAGGCAGGTGGAGCGATAGATAGATAGATCAGTTTTACAGTACTGTCTGCCAGTGAAGTTTGAATGTGCTTAGGAGCATGTCTTTCACAGTGTAGGAGTGATTGTCGGTGTGTAGGCTCTGTGAATAGAATATCGAGCCTGGATGAGCACATTTAAGATGATTGTTCAAACACACAAGCTCACAACGACGCACACACGCATTCACAGCAGCACACTCACAATGCACCGTGTGCACAGTTGCTTTTTAAGATCAATTAGCATGAAAATGCCTTCTTGATAAAATCGAAAGAGGCAAATGCGAGATGACTGAGAGTAGTGGATGATTGCACGTGCTGCCTATCTTCCCGTCTTCTTGCACACCGTTCTTTTTATTTCTTTCCTCTCAGGTAGAGACAGACAATGCAAATAGCAAAACACCAGTCTGCCTTTTCTGACCCCTAATTTGTGTCCAGCATGCCACTCTGAACTTTAACATCTTGACCGTTATGTTCGTACCATTCTTTACACAGCGTGTGGACTCTGCGGAACAAATTAAACAGTATTTGTGCGAAAGACGCATACCAAGCATCGAAATCCATCAGCCAACAAGTCTGAACAAGGCCGCAGCTTCCCCAGCTCCTGGCAGACACCAACACGAAGGGGCTTCCTGGCAACAGCTTTGCTCAGGTAGAGAAAGGTCATTAATAATGAATACTAAATCAGCATGTGAAAAAGGTTACCATTTTCAAACGCTGCACTCTCTTCCTTGTACCTCTCCCATAGCATTTATTATAGCCTTTTCACTTTCCTTTCACTGTCACCTCTTTTGTCAGTGAAAATATGAGCTATGGCTTTGCTCTGGTTCTGTAGGGGGCAGGAAGGGAGATGAGAGGAAAATGGTAGGATAGTGTGATTCATTCATAAAGATCAAGTGTGATGGCTCTGGGAGTTGTGTTGGACTGTTTTTTTGTCACTGTGTAAGGCTTTTCATAGTAATGTGTTCTTAAAAACCTGTGGAAGGGTGTACGATTATAAAACTGTGAACTCTTTAAACCAATAACTATACAATGATTAATTATTTACTGGTCTGCAGTGCTTGCTTACTTTGCTCATGTATTAAAGCACAAGCATGTGTGTTAATTTATCTTCTTATTCTTTCTATCGTCATTATATCACTGTATACAGTCAAACGGAAAGAAAGGTACAGCAATTCTGAAACACAAAAAAGAATAATAAATTCTTTCTTCTTCTTCTTCTTTGCAAGCTATATATTCATTGTACATGACAAAGTAATCAATCACAGGCACCATTAGCGTCACTGGTTGATGAACACTTATTTGCAGATATGCATGGCAACATAATTCAGTGACATCAAAATAACTAAGCATTTTTTAAGCAAAATGTGTTTAAAAACAATAACATGCACGTAACGTATGTGTAACATTAAGAATGCAGACACACCCATAATGTACATGTGGTTTTGAGATTAGATACACAATATATATAAAATAAATATATAATATAATTAAGTCCCAAGAGCAATAAAGATAGCTTCTAATCCTGATACAATATGCAGTTTATACAATAAGTTTCATTCAGATTGAATAACTTGTTTGGGAGGACATACATACACAAGCTATGGTCATTATAGTAAGATGTATGGCTAAATAGGTACAGAGAAACAAAATTAGATTCTTAAATATAGAATATTTAGGAGGTGGGTGCACTTTATACTGTCTATACTGACTTATTCTTTAGCTCACAGTGCTACTCACATGTGACCTATGTAAGGAATCTTCAAATGTAAATGTGCACAAGGATAAAATGAGTTCACTAGCTTGGACCACATCCTCGGTAACGATGGGCAATGAGGGATGAGGAAGTGTGAACTGGCGCTGCGGTTTGGGGAAGGCCTCGAAGGGGACTGGTGATGGCTCCCGGGCCGGGCAGATCCCCATGTACTAACGGGAAATTAATTAAGGAAAGGAAGAGAGGAGAAGAGGAGAAGAGAGGGAAAATGGGGGGGGGGGGGGGGGGGGGAGGGGCATGAAAATGAGAACAGCAGGTATTGGAGAAGGGGGGCTTTTATAGCCTGAGGCCGTAGGGGCGTGAAGGGGGAGTGGTCCCGCTCCTGAAATTCAGATGATATCTCCACTACAAAGAAGTTAATAGTGTTACAAACAGACTTTCAGATCAGCTTTTGAGGGCCTTTAAAGGTGTGAGCTTTGCAAAAAATCAGACATGAGCACATTGGGACATTCCTTCCCTCCTCTCCTCATCTTCGTTGCTCTAATAGTGCCTCAAGAACATTGCACAAACCATGACATACTTTGCCAGTGTTCATGCAATGCATTGCCTGATCTTCAAATACATCACCTAGTCTTCTTGCAAAGTGCTACTCTCTCACGAACAGCTTCCCTTGATCCTTGTGGAGGACTCCTGGAGGACACTGTGGTGTCATGCTGTGAGGCTGTGGCCACATATGTGTGCACCACATGGTTCCCCTGAGGGAACCGTCTGATTGGATATGGGTGCTGGAGCCTGTCGCCTATCTGTGAACTCTCCCTTAATCTGGATATAGTAAGCCCACAGGGAAAGACACATCACAAGGGCTAAGTTCACTGTTGCCTTCACTATCTTTCTTTCCAACTCACTCATGCAGCTGACAGAAAAATGTATTAAGAGGACTGTTATAAACTTCAGCTTTTATATACTGACTACACTCAATCCACATGGTGAAATCACATTTTATAGTGCTGCACATGAACAAGATTTGATCAGGTTTATGGGAGCTGTTTGTAGAGTGGAAATAAAACAATATGCTTAAAATGTTCTTCCCTTTAGTAACACTTTGCATATGTTTTTGTAACCTAAATGGTGATAGCTGGTTAATATATTTATATATTCATCTTTTGAATATGCCTTGCATAAACCAGAGTTCTTCATTTGTCAAAAAATCTGAGAAGCGTTATCTTCTTGTAAATATATCTCCTGCTACTACGAGAGAAAAAAACCCTCTGATGCCGGGTTGTTGTTAATTACCCACCTAGACCTCATTACTGAGGTGTTGAATCATTAGGCAGTAGGAAAGTTAACAAGGGTGATGCTGCTAGGAGATGTTCCCAAGGCAACTTCATCTTACGTAAATGTGAATATGCATCCAGAATCTGAGCTGATGTAGTTCTGATATTATTGTTAGGACAACATAAAAATAAACTGTATTTTCAACTGATTTTGCCAACCAAATAAAGTTGAAATCTCTATAAAAATTATTAAGCGTAAGCTTAGACGTATATGTTTGAGTTTGTGTGTGTGTGTAAGTGAACCTTTACACACACATGCCTAATGGACACAGGTGTGTCGGCCTGACTCTAGGTGGGTGACCTCTCCCTTTATGTTAGAACCTCATGTCATGCAGAGGCAGAGACAACACTTCCCAGGGTGGATCGATCTCCTCTACGCCGCAGTACTCTGCTCCCCTGTCTCAAACACAAAGGGAATGCACCTGCCTGGAAGTGCAGCTTTGACATAAAGCCTGGAGGGAACCAGATGTCTCTGAGGCATGTTGTGGAATTAATGCTTCCACCTCCAATCATTTATATCACACTAAAATAAGTGTAGTGCAAATGGATTAAAACAGGAAACCAATGCTATCTTTACTTTGTCTAAAAAGAACCAAAATAAAACAAAAAAGTTTAGTTAAATAAAGATTCTATGAGATGGGGTTTTAGTGCTGTTCCCCAGCCTGGGCTTTCACAGTTCTTTTCCATCTGCTCCAAGTAGTGAAGATGCTGAAGACTTGGAAAACTTTGATCTCCGGGAAGACTCTAGTCAGGAGTTTTAGGATGACACGGAATCTATCGAGAGCAGCTGCTGACAACAACAACTTCTGCAGTGCTTTGCACATACACTACAGCTTGTTATACAACACATACCGAAGAAGACAAACGTTCTGAACACTGTCATGGCAAGAGTGACTAAGTTCTATAGTTTACTACATTCTACTTGTGGACTAAAAGAAGCATTTGAGATGGTGTCTGTGGAGCTATCCGGCACATCCCTACAGCTGTATCAACAAGATGGACCAGCACTTTACGCTTTGTAGAGGCAGTCACTGACTGGAATCCCCAAATTTTTGGAGGCCCAGGGTCATAAAAGGCTCAGCTTATCAGCAAGAGAGTTGGGTCAGCTCAAAGAACTTGTGGAGGTTTTGGCTCCATTCATTCAAGACAAGGAGACCTCATTCAACTTAGTAACTTAGTGCAGCGCTTCTATCTGTCACTTACTCACTTACCAGACACCTCATAAGGATGCCAAATGCAACCCATTCACTTGGTGTGTTTTGTAACCAAAGGGCTTGCTCATAGGGAGTCATATGATTGTTGGGTTTTTCTCTGTATCTATGAAGCGCCTTGAGGCGACTTTTGTTGTGATTTGGCGCTATATAAATAAAATTGAATTGAATTGAATTGAATTAACAGCACAGCAGAAGTCTCCCCAACTGGGATATTTTTGATCCATCATTCTGCTTCTTTTGACTGGTGCAAGATGTCCAAGGGCCAGCTGGAGTCAAACGGGAGGTGAAGGAGATGATAACCAGTAAGAACACACCCTTTTCAAACATTTAATGATTCTACCATCATCTATGTGAATTTCATTGTCATTTATTCAATTAAATAACAATGAAATATAATGTATTATAGCTATGTTATAACTAATTGTGAGTTTACTGCAATATTTCAGAACTTCTGTTGGTAGAAACGCGGAGTCGGAGGACGGTAAATGACGGGAGGAGGTAAGCGAATTATGCTGTAGGTCACGTCAGATGCCTGAGATTTGGCAGAAAAACGCAAATCATAGCACAGAATTTAAAAATGCTTCAAGTATTCCAAATATACTAATCAATTGTCATTTAACTAACCACATCTCTCCAACTATCTCCAACACCCTGGAAGATAACGAGGAGAGTTTAGACGCTCTCCAAGATTTCATCGACCGGTGCTTCCATGACCTAGTAATGAAGAAGGCCCAGAGCGCGTCTTCCCCAGCCAAAGTTGAGACGCCGTCATCTAAAAGATGTCGCCCGGCAGACTCCCTTGGCACAACATTGTCTGCCGGCAAAGACGTTGTAGAAATCCTGGAGTCAATCGATAAGCGATTGTGCAGTTTTGATGCGAGGCTGTCCCTGGTGAAGATCTTACGCCAGAAATTTAAATCTCTAAAGGAATCCCTGGAGTTCAGCCAGCAGCAGGTGGAAACACTTGCTGCGGAAAACGTCACGCTGCGGGATTTGGTCAAATCTCTAGCTGAAAAGGTGACCCAGTTAAACATAGAAAATAAAAAAATAAAAGAGACCGTTATCGATCTACAAGCCCGTAGCATGAGAGATAACCTTGTGTTTTCCAGAGTCTGCCGGAGAGGACCCGGAAACGACCGTGAGAAGCTTCATTAAAACCCACCTGAAGCTGCCGGAGAAAAAACATAGGGTTTGAAAGAGTGCATCGCATCGGGGGCTCCGAAGACAGGAAACGGGAGACCACATTTACAACAGCCTCACAGCACACACAGATATAGGACACACGCACTCAGACGTGCTCACACTTGCTCATATTAGTTATTATGCACACACATAGTCAGACCTATGGAGCTTCTCGACGCGCATTTTTCTTCTCTTTATTTACAAACAAATGATGTGTTTCCATTTTCCTCACCCGTCTAAGTGAGACGCACAGCGTACATCATTCGCCATACACACACAACTATGGGCACACTAAGGTTTGTCACATGGAATGTGCACGGAGCTGGCTCCAGAGAAAAAAGGTTAAAAATATTTAACCAACTTAAAAACCTACAGGCAGACGTTGTTTTATTACAAGAGACTCACAGGCCTGTCACAGGTCTGAATGAACTTAAAACACCTGAGTTTCCTAATGTGTTTTCAGCCTGTTATAATTCTAGACAAAGAGGAGTAGCAATTTTAATACATAAAAATATAAATTTCACAATATTCGACACAGTTATAGATCCAGAGGGCAGATTCCTAATCGTTAAACTATCTATACTTAATCAAAAGCTATGTATTGTAAGTATATGTGGTCCAAATGTTGATGACCCCTCATTCTTTCATGTTTTCTTTTAGTACACTCTCTGAACACCTAGCTTGCACACTTGTTCTTAGGGGGGGGCAACCTCAACCTGGGGCTAAATGAAGAAATGGATAGGCTCAATACAGCGACTTTGGTATTTGCGATGCATGCCGCTCCCTTTACCCCGACAGTAAGGAATATACTTTCTTTTCACATGTCCATCACTCCTACTCTTGTCTGGATTATCTCCTAGTCAGCAGCTCACTGCTGAGTGACATCTCAGACACTGAGATTCACCCTATAACTGTCAGCGATCATACTCCTGTATCTTTAACACTAATACACAAGAATAATACTACGCCAAGTAAAAATACATCACTGCTTAAAGATGAAAAGTTTATCAAATACTTTAAAAAAGAATGGACTCTATATTTAAGCTATAATGACATTCCTGGAACATCAGCATCTGTCCTCTTGGAAGCAGGGAAAGCTGTGATGAGAGGTTAAATAATTTCTTTCTCATCACATAAGAAGAAAGAAGAAAATAAAAATGTTCAGGAACTAGAAAAAAACATCAAATCCTTAGAAAAAGCCTATGTGTCCCGCCAAGATCAAGAAATATTGAACAAAATACGCAAAACAAAACTAGAATTAAATGAAATTATTAATAAAAAGACTCAATTCTTAGTACAAAGACTTCGCCTGCAAAATTTTGAAAACGGTAAAAAATTCGGACAATTTCTAGCAAAACAGTTAAAAATCAATAAAGAAAAAACAACCATATGTGCTGTTAAAGATTTATCTGGGAATACAATATATGACCTTAAAAAAATAAACAAAATTTTCAGGGATTTCTATGAAACTTTATATACACCACAAATAAACCCATCTAAAAACGAAATTGATCAATTTCTTGACAATGTAACTCTTCCAAAATTATTAGACACCCAAGCAATGGCACTGGATTCGCCACTGGCATCAGGTGAACTCCGGGAAGCATAAGTATGCCCAATAATAAGGCTCCAGGTCCAGATGGTTTTCCAACAGATTTTTACAAAGAATTCTGGACAATTCTAGCACCAGTTTTTCACATTCTATGAAAAACTGGTGCAAGAATCAAAAACTGGTGCTAGGAAATCAAAGAAAATGACTACCACCAAATATGAACTCTGCAAATATTAGTCTCTTACTAAAACCAGGCAAAGACCCTGTATTTCCTTCAAGCTATCGTCCAATATCCCTTATTAATGTAGACCTTAAAATAATCTGCAAAGCTCTCTCAAAAAGATTAGAGAATGGGAAGGGTCGTCGCTATAAAAATGATAGTCTTGCCAAAAATAAACTATTTATTTTCAATGATCCCAAGTAAACCATCACAAGATTGGTTCACATCTCTAGACTCATATATTTCTAAATTCCTTTGGAAAGATAACCCCCCGCATATCAGCTTAAAAACATTACAAAGGACCAAGGATAAAGCAGGACTAGATCTGCCTAACTTTAATCACTAATTTTTAGCCAACAGGTTTCAGTTCATCTCTAGATGGTTCAAACACACCTTCTTAGATGAACCCTGGATAGATGTAGAACAGGCACTATGTAATAATCTAGAAATTTCACACCTACCATTTATCAGCTCAAACATCAAATGACATGAATGCTTTAAAAGCATTAACATCAGCTCTTCTCTGACAGCAGGTCCGTGCGGGGGACCTCTGGTGCATTGGCCCAACTGGAGAGCTCTCTAACTGGTGGGGAGGCTGTTACATCTTTGCAGGAGGTCTCCTCTCTACAGGAGTTCACTCTGCAGATGGGGGAGAGATATAGGAGAAGTGGAGAATGAACTCAACCTGGGTGTCTATTGCCTTATGTAGTCTGGGAGATGATTGGATGATGGGGTGGGTGCAGTTTTCTCTGCGGTGGGGTCAGGTGGGCTGCCCCAGACTCTGTGGGGCGGTGTTGCTGCTGTGGGCCTGGTCCGGATGGGCATGGGCCCCCTTGTGGTGGCTTCCAGAGTGTTGGGGTGCCTACTGGGGTCAGCGGGGGAGCTGGCCCCAGGGAGGGGCCACTTGCCCCTCCCTTTCTTCCCTCCCCATCCTCAGCTGCCTCCCTCTTCCCACACCCACACACGCAGGGCTTGGGGTGCAGGTGTGTCACCAGGGTGCAGGGGAGGCACTCCCCCTCTGTCCCCTTCTGGCCGCCTGTGCCTCAATTTTATTCTGCAACCTAGACATCCACATTACTCATACTCTCATAACACATACATATAGGGCCTTGGGGGTGGGCACGTATGCAGCGTCCAGAGGATGGTCTGTGTATTCAAACCCACCTCTGGCGCTGGTGCCCTACCCTCAATTTTAAATGCACATAGACACTGAGGGTTTTCGGGAGGAGCCGTGCTGCTCTCTGGCAGGAAGCACCATGCCCTCCTGTGTTTTAAATGCACTTTAGAACAGCACGCAGCAACACTATATATGAGCGGGCGGAGGGAGGTTTGGGGTCTTCACTCACCCCCTTCTTTAACCGTCGGCGCTGGGGGGCTCGGAGGAAGTGCTGGCCGTCAGATTGGGGTCTGGGATGCGGGGCCTCCCTGCTACTGCAGATAAGAAGGCGGTCTGCTTTCCTTCACCCCAGAGAGAAGAGCTACATCCCCTTGATCTGGGTATGGTTTGCCCCTCTGGGGGAAGGGGTACCCGGACCTGGGATATAGAGTATGTTTGGGGAGTGTGAATGTGTGTATAGTGTCTGTTTGTGTCTGTCTACACGTTGGGTGAGTGCCGAGTATTTGTTTGTGTATATGAGGGTGGGAATGCACGTTTGTGTCTGCGTGCGCCTGTTCGTCTGTGTCTATATGTCAGGTTGGGTCTTAGACTCCACCTCGCTGGGAACATCTCAGGCTGTCCGAGGTATGGAGGCCTATCTCCCCTCACCACACTCCCTGCCGGTGGCTGATGCCCTCAGACATTGGTGTGTTGGTGGTTCTTGGTGTCTGGGGCTGGGCGCTCATGTATGTACCGACTCACTCCTGGTGACCGATTGGGGGGGGCCTGGCGCCTGTGGCCCGGCTGGGCCCCTTCTGGGGGGTGGGGTGCCCTCATGCTCTGGCCTCCTCTTCCCAGGAGGGTGGCACGGTTGTCCCACTGGTGGTCCTCCTTGGGTCCTCGTACTCTGGGGCCTCTGGATGTCTGGGGCCTGGATACCCTCCATACCTGCTTCATGCCCTGGAGGACGGGGCTATGGCTCAACACACTCCCTAACAGATCATTACATGGAGAAACCTTTTGAATACAAGCGTGCTGATGCACACAGGTGTGCACACAGGTGTACACACGGGTGTTCACAGGCACAAACTAGACCTTTCTTGGCTGCTACCTCAAAGCACATTGTGCGCTGTCGATCTTGCGTGCTGCACAATAACGTGTAATATTTGGTATCTACTGTTAGCTAGTTTATTGTGATGGTGTTGTATTTGTTATGTTGCTCTTTTTTGTTTGTTTTCTCTTCTGTTTTTTTTCTTATCTCTATACAGGTGATCCAGGTGTTTTGTTTGTTTTTCTTTTTTTCTTCCCCCCTTACTCACCATCTCTTCTCCCCTCTATTTTTCTTTCTCTCCCTCTCTTTTGTTCATTCTTCCTCCCTGTCCTATCCCCCAGTCATGTCTGTCCCATCTGTAACAACCAAATATCAAATCAAATAAATACATAATTATAATAAAGGTCTATCAATTGGGCCAATATGGTAAGGTCATGATGATCCACTTGGTAAAATAAATCCGCTTGGCATCTTTCTTGGCCTTCAGACAACAATTCTCATGGCTAAAGATCCAAATGGGATAGGCAAAAAAAAATAACCCCAAAAGGAAACGCGGAGTCGCCATACCAGGCAGCAGTAGTAGTGAGAAAGATCAGAAGCCTTATTTACCGGGTACAACGCGACGTCTATTCTCTGGCTATTGAAAGAAAGCCAGCAAGAAAAGGGTGGACCATGACTCATCGGTAAAGGCTGAAGTTATTCGGTACATCCAGGTGGTATCTGATGAATACGAAGTTGACTGTGTGGAAAAGTAATAAAAAAAAGTTTTTCCAAGACTTTATCATGTAACTATCATGTAACCCTGGTGACTGCCGGGCAGTCACCAGGGTTACATGATAGTTACATGGAGCAGGAGCAGGTATACAGCCATGGAGGCATTATTATGTGCCTTCACATAGCCAGACTTAACACCAAGACACTGTCAACACTGATATTTTTTAAGTCTAACCGTTCTGTTTAAAATATTCCAGGACTGATGTTCAAGTAGTCAACCTGTTGCAGGCTTGCAATTTTTAAAAAGTTGTTTTATTTTTATATATTTCCATTTTTTGCTGTTATTGAATAACACCATAGCTGATGTAAGAACACTTTCAAATGTTTTCTCCAAACTTTAAACATGGAAAAATTTATGAATCAGAAGGTTGAGCTACAAACTAAGTCAATTAACATCCTACATCCAGTTGTAACAAGCAAAGAAGTTCATGAAATTTATCGACTTCAATTGAGCAGTTTTTCATTTTCCTTTACTTCTGTTTATTTGTGTTTATTGCAGCATGTGAGTATGCACTCATCATTTTAAATGCTGCGGTTTATCAATAGAAGCTATATAACATAATTCATGACATATAACAAAATGTTATAGGGAGACTTTTTTAGTGTTTATCTGACAATAAAACATCAATTTCAGCCATTAGAGACTTGAGACTTGGCTTGGACTTGCAAAAATGACTCTCTGCCTCTAAGTCATAACCGTTGAGCCAAGAGTGGGAATGGGAGGTGAGACTCACCAGGACTGAAGGAGTGACTTGCAGTCACTGAGTGAAAAGGGGAACAGGAAACTCTTCTAGGCTACTGCTTAGTCAAAACTCAACAAGAAGCTTGCTGTTCAACACCAGTTATGAACAAATTGTTAAACTAATCTGAAGACATACTGTATTTTCCCAGTAATGGACGTGCCAATTTATGGTGATCAGATTGAGGATGGGAATGATTTATTAATGTTACATTTAAGATGACTTCAGAATGAGATGCCTCATTTTCATGTCATTGTTATGTAACCCAAATGGTCTGCTGAACATGCCCTACCCAAAAAAGCTATATATTTTCATTAGACTTTCAGCATGAACATGTTTATTGTAATTCTTCAGGAAAGGAGAGTGAAAATACCTTAAAGTGACAATCAACTCAAGATCATTAGCTGAATGAGGAGCTATCATATGGAATATTTACATCAATCTCTATTATTACTGTTAAATGAACTGTAACCAAGAAAGCAAGGGTATTGCAGATCTCCTTTTTGATTGAGAAATAATATAAATGACCTCCATCAAAGACAGGTAAACAGATGAAAAAAAAGAACAAGGAAACACACACACACACACACACACACACACACACACACACACACTCTTTTTGTTGTTCTTTCAAAACACAGTCTCACATTTTACAAGCGTAATAGTGTAAAAGCCAACAAATAAGAAAGACAAAATTAAGAATAAAACGTAATCCCATCTTGCTATCCAACCAATCTTAGTAGCACTTGCTCCACTGCTGTCTGTGATCCTGGACAGAAAGAGGATTAATGCTTACCAGTAACAAAATTACAAGGAAATCAAAAGCACATGTGAGACTACACCATGTATAGTGGCCCCTCTCGCTGCCCCCTCTACCACACATGTGCACACACAAACACACACACACACACACACACACACACACACACACACACACACACACACACACACACACATACATACACACACCTGTCTCAGTTCCAACACATTTCAAATCCAAAAACGTCAATAGTCATTTCAGTCACAGACAAGGAAGAATGTGTGTGTGTGTGTGTGCGTGTGTGTGTGTTTGTGTTATGGGGTTGGAGAGGTGTGTGGGGGGCTACTTGTACTATGACAGACGTGTGGAACAACAAATGAACAACGCCTCGAGCAATATCAAAGATATCGATGGGAGGAGATTTGAATGGCGTGTCGGTGGAAATGTTGATTATCACTCATGTCAATTGTTGAGACAATGAGTGCTCTGGGGCATCTGTCTCTGTTTCTAGCTGTTTCTTTTCTTGTCATATCCAGGAGTTTCAAGGTAATGAATGTTCTTCTTTTCTGCTGGCTAATGTCATTGAATAAAGGGTGATGTACACATGCTGTGCAGTGTGAAAACCACACAAAGGCCATGTAGTCATATTTTCTAAATGCTGCACAACTCTTGTCACAAACGCATGACACTATAGTTGACAAATTAGACACTATGTTACCAGCTTGCTCTTGGATTTACAGACTTTAACTGAAAACAGCTTCCCGCATAGGGTGAATACAATTATGCTATTTAAACTGAAGACTAATAAAACAGAAAGAAAGAAACATTTTACAAGATAAACATGTATATTAAAAAAAAAAAAGACAAGAACACAAGTTGACAGGCAGATAAACATAGTGAAAACAGACACACCAGACAGACAGTGATGTGACTGGTAGAATGGGTGATACACAAGCTAGTAGGGGTGGAGAGGAGAAAGAGAGTGGCAGATAGAGACAGCCAGGCATGTACAGTAAGATGACAGGAAGGAAAACATGGAGGAAGACACAGAAGCAGATCGAAGGGGGAAAAAAGGAGATACACATGCAGGTACACAAGCATAAAGATGGACAGAGAGTTATGAAATATAGGCAGGCTTGCTGAAGAAAACTGGCTGTCCAAAAGGCACACATTAAGATGCTGAGACTGCCGCACATGACCAGGTCGACAACCCAGAAGCATGTGATCAGGGAGACATTTGGAAATTCTGGGTGGAGTGTAGGCTTTTTGATGGAGAGACTAGCAGACAAACAGACAAAAAGTGAGAGTGCAAGACAGTGTTGTAAATGGGCAGGTGGAGAGAACACAAACACACACACACAGACACACACGCACACACACACACACACACACACACACACACACGGACACGCACACACAGGCAGACAGGCAGGGCCAGAAATGAGCCTGGGCAGAAGATAAGATTCCTGGGTGGCTTTGCCATGGGCACCGGTCTGCAGAGCACAGCAGCTCGGGGCAGAAGGAGGAGTAGGGGGAGGCAGCGAGAGGGGGTGGGGATAGTGTTATCAAGGCAGTGCAGAGGCTGGGTTGGGCAAATGGGCAGTCTGGGAATCCCACCTCTACTACTACTCTCCCTCTCTGCCATCCAGCAGCTGTGGTGAGACAGGGAGAGGAAAGACAGAAGAAAGACCAGAAAAAGGATCTAAGTAAAAAAAAAAAAAAAAAAAAAGGTGTGTATGCATGAATTCATAGGTGTACAGTTGTCTCAGACTGATAGTGGCTTCAGATGAGTGAGGAACACAATGTTCCTTTATCACTTTATTCTGTTGGGGGTTTTTTTAGCAAGAGGAAAATAGACAGAGGGAGAAAGCAAGCGAGTACCGGATAGTGCAGCTTTGATAAGATGTTTCTCTGTATACAGGAATGTTTACAAAATGATATCCACAAAAAGTTAAAGGCACGGCTATGTGACTCTGACGAGACTCAGGTGAAACTATAGATGTTGCATATACAATCTTTTCTCCTCCCTTTCATGTGTGTTCATATGTCTCTGCAGTTGGAATAAGACTCTCCCAGCATGCAGGCGGTGCATGCGTATGTTTGTGCCTATGTTCACAGCAGGGTATGATCTGCCCAGTAAGACTAAGGCTTTAAATAATGTGCTGGATGCATTTTCAACAGCGACCACACAAGCAGCTAAGCAACACTGTCAGTTCACGTTTTCTGTAATTGTGCACCGCAGTGCTAGGCAATATAGCAAAGTTAAACAAGCAACTTGTGCAGTAGAAATGTCTCATTTTTAAGAAGATACTGACGTAGAGTTTACTGAATATTTCATCAAAATTTTATGTAAAAAAAGAAGTTATAAAGTTTTGGTGCAAATAGTGCCACTGTGTGGCCACTTATTAAAGAAACCCTTTAATACATAGACTAAAGCATGAAGGCACAAATATTGCTAAAAGCATGTTCCAAATACATATCTGAAAACTATGGATGGGTTTAAGAGAACATGATTCTGGGCACTGGATTATTGATCAGGACATCTGAATGTTACTGGTTGACATTAGTGGAGTCCATTTGGAGGCTTAGTCTAATGTTGTATTCTGCCTTTTTTTTTAAAGAGAGGCCAAGAGAGGCTTTGAGGGAAGTTTGAGGATAGTTTGGGTGGAATAAGCCCACAAGCTTTCTGGTGGGTTGTTATTTTTTTTGAGGTATGCCACAACCCATTAATATATTGCCAGTGGTGTAAAAACTGGTTTAATACATTAAAATTGCATAAATTTTCTAAACTTATACATCAAAACACATCTAAATAGAAAAATAGGAAAAGCACATGCAAAAAGAACAACACTACCTGAACAGCAATAGAACGAGGAACAGCTGGGTTTTGATTTTTCTTCTCTCCAGAGCAGAACTTCATTCAACTGCTGCCTGTTCTCATTATAGATCACAGTGTCATCTGCAAACACCATAATCCCATATGCCCTCTTCTCTGGTATCATCCACAATCCCTCTCCTTTGACTCCACGTTGAACTCTTGATGCTACCAACTGAGCCTCAGTTCTCCTTTCATAGAAGGCCTTACAGGCATCTGAAAAGTAAAAACTAAAAACTGGGAATAGCCATAAGGTTTCTTTTAAAAAGCAGACATTACTTAAGTGATGCAAGAAGAAAGAAAGACAACTTTTTCAGGCTGCTAATTTAACATATTCTTACTGTAACTTCAGCACTGCACCAGTCTTTTCCTTCCAGTCTCCACCACACTGCTTAAGCAGCCATTCTCTATCAATTGGTTGCCTTCATAGAGACCTCAGGCTCAGCCAATTACATGGAAGCTCATAGTCACATGGAAAATCTCACGACACAATATTTTAACAAGTAAATAAAGACACTGCTTAAATTTTACATTTTCAAAGCGGTTTCAAAGCTGATTAAAACAAACTGTTGAAATAGATAGTACTTTTTCACATTTTTGAATATTATAACTAACATTTGCAAGTGTATTGTGAGCCTATTTGTCATAGAAAAGTTAATTACTCAAGGCAAATCTATCCAAACCACAATTTATTATTGTATTATTTTAATAATACCACCTCTGATCCATTTATACCTGACAAAATCTTAAAGTGGATTCAACATCTTTTTATGAAAAAGACATAGCTTCTTCTGTGGCAGTGATGGTCGCTTACTATCCTTATTTCTATAATTCAAAGCATTTTCATTTACATTTGAAAGCTTTTGACAGTCTGGGGGTCTCCGGGTGAACAGCCAGGCTTCCCAGTCTTGTAAAACTGGCAGGAATTCAAATCACATGCACGTTCCTAACAATAATCTTAATTTTTTTTATGCTACAAATGTCTGTGAACAGGTATTAATTTGCAGTTTGTAACTGTCTGATATTGTAATTGTGTTGTAATTGCCTGGTTTGATATACCATATACATAATATTAGTCTTGTAATCATCAGAGTTTGGGGTCCCATGGATGCCAAATTAATTCTTTAGTTACAGGATTTTTGTTTGTTTGCTTTTGTTCTTTAAACATTTTTCAGAATATTCCAAAGTAATAAACTGAAAATACAAAAATTCGGCAACCCTCAAAATATGGTATTGATTACATCTCAGTGTCCTCTGTCTGTAATGGAGCCACTGAAATGTAAGCAACAAAGTGCAATGCACTGCACCAACTTTTTCAGTTCACCACTCTGCCAGGAAACTTGTACCATCATGATAAGTATAGGATTCCACTAAGATGGAAAAACAACACCAAACTGCTGCAAATATACTAGAAAGTATATTAAACGGTATATTAAGTAAAGAATCAAAACAGTTTAAAATGTCGCTGCAACACAAATTATTTGAGGATGCACACAGGAAGGGTAAGAATCTCTTCCCCATCCATCTTCCTTTTCCCCATGTCTCAATCTAGCTGTGATAAAGGAGCGCCTCCTCTGCCAGACACATGGCCAATTACAAATTAGCCAGTTTGTCAGAAGGATGGGGGTGGGGGGATCGTAATCAGGCTTCAAGAGGTGGAGCCCCTTGAAGATTAATTGGAAATGGGCCCCCGGTAAATGTCAATGGCAATCAAGGGTTTGTACAGCTCTGATTGACTCTATACACAGACCCCTCTACCCAGGATAAGCTTTCTCCAGCCGTGACATTGCTGGCACCACTCCCTTACTCTCTCCATCTCCGCTGAAAGGGAGAGAAGACAGGCACAAAAGAGACAAGGAAAAATGGCGTTGTACGACAGCGATGGAATACCAAGGAAGGGAACAAAAGAGGAACGTCTGACATTTCGAACCTCCTGTAGTGTTCATGTTTAGGAGCTTTGGTTATGATTTGAAAGAGTGCGGTGCAGAGGCACACCAAAAGAAGCAATTTTCCACCGTGGGACTACATCTGAACTGAAAGTCATCAAGAAGGCAATTTTCTTTGCTTCCAAAAATGGCCCTGGAATTTTTTTAAATGCATTTTTCCACATTTCTTTTAAACTCAGGTTTTACTCCTTGATAATATATCTGTCAAAATATGCAACTCACAGAAATAAAAACCTGAAAGTTCAATTATTTTTATCTAAATCAAAATAACAATAAAGAAAGATTATATCTTAAAAACTGAACTATTTAACTTTGAAGTGTAAGCCAGAACCTCATCTGCTCGGTGAGAGATCTGTGTTATTCTAAGTGGCATTGCAATTAGGAGATAAGGTTCTGAATTTAAGTGTTAAGCAGCTGCGGTTAGTAATGAAGATAAAGCTTAGAAAATACACTTTCTGAAAATTATAACTTTATATGTTTATGGCATATTAGGTGTATGGCAAAGTTGATTAGCCATTCACTAACTTCCATAGTAATTGTTGTTAGCAGCTGCAATTATAAAGCTTCCTATTCTACCACATCAGTAATGTTGTTTACAATGAATCTGGTGGCAGATTTATGACTCACGATACTTGGAAAATGTTTATTATTAGGTGATTGATTTCAAACAGAGGTATTAAGTATTGTGATTAAAAAGAAAACTGTCAGAAGAAGATTCAGTTGGTTTGAGTTAACCTCATAAGTTCCAACAAGTCACAGGTGATCCATGGAGACTTAAGGTTAGTTTTTGGTTTAGCCAGAAGACAAAGAGGAAATTTTCTGAAACTAGAAGATGTCACATATTGATTCCAGTCTCATATATTTTGCTCTTACAGTTTTCATGTTAAAAGAGTTTTCATTGGGGTGTTCAATAGGACAGGCACAGCAGTGATGTAGCAACAAGAGCCATGGAGTATGAGTGGACAGGCTAAATGACAATTAGCCAGGTGAACTGGCTGATGAGAGAGTTATCTAAACTTTGAGGTGAGCGACTGAAGCAACTACCAGTGTGACCAAAGAGTTTTGACTGACTACATATAAAGGGGATTGAACTATATTAGAAGGTTATACCTATTACAATACAAAGTATGGCTAGCAAAGACTCAGCAGTTACAATGTGACAACTGTTTGAGTGTAACTTGCTCTTGCTCATACACCTTACCATTATGGAATTTTTTTTATTTATACAATAGTAAATGTCTATTATTTTCAGGTATTTTTCTGGTGCCCCAGCTGCTGTAATGTCACAGTTTTTATATTTATTATTATATAAAAACAAGTATTATATGTATATGTATATGTATGTATTAGGGGTGCATCCGTTCGATACAGTGCTTTCGGTTCGGTAGGCATATGTATCGAACAATACAAAATTTTTAATTTATTTTATCAACTTTTTTTCTGACAATGCTGTCTGTGTTGAGCGCTCAGTGGATCTGCATTCGACTACTCCGCCTAGGCTGCACTGTCGAGCGCAGATCCACTGAGCGCAGCGCAAGCTAGCGAGACAGAAGCTAAGCTCGTTGCAACATGGCAACTGCCTCAATGCACCCTCATTCAGATCTGGCGTTTGGAACTATTTTGGTCTTCATGTGAAGCATGACCCTGATGGTAAGCGCGTCATGGACAAAAGTAAAACAGTATGTCGGATGTGCCACGCAATGCTCAGTTACATTGGTGGGAACTACTGCGTTAGCGCAGTTTGCTCGTTAACATGTTGACGCTGTCCAGCCTCACACATGGGGAGATTTAACGAAGATTTGCGGCGTTATGGCGTTAATGTCATATTAATGAGATTAGATTGATGTCCTCTACTATCCTCATTTGTATAATTCACAGCATTTTCATTTACATTTGAAAGCCTCCCAGTGTTGGAAGTATCTTTCTTCCACTCGTGTTTTTGACACCTAGTTAAAAGGAAATACTTTCCCTAGTGTCTCAGCTACCTGTCTTCAGTGCTTTAGGATGTCTTACATGCAAAGACCCAGTGTGACAGTGAATCGAAGCAGGACCGGTCAGCCTGCATTTGATGGCATCTTGCTGCTCTTGCCAGAGCTGTACTGTAGTGACAAATGCTGTCAATATATTGGCTGAATGTCAAAAAGTTCGAAAACAGGATTTTCTTACTCAGGCCGGTCTTGTCACAAACAATTCTGCAAGTACATTTAATTCAGCTGCCTCCTCCTGTCTCCCCATACCAATGCAAATTTCTGTTAACCGAGGCAGAAAATACCCGCTTAGTTGATTAGATTCTCCCAACGACAGGAAGAGCAAAGTCAACAATGAGTTGAGGCAAGATGACTAATGAGGAGGGAGATAAGGAGGAGGAGACGACATAGTGTTACGTCAATTATTTCATCGATACTGGCAGTTCATCAACCCGAACACATATTAGTTGTTGGTAAACAAGATTTTAGAGTTTGACGACTGCTGCACGAATGGGAAAAATAAAAAAGGAACAGAATCAAGATACAAAATGACATTCCATGTTTTCCCTCGAAAGCACAAAATGCTCAGATCCCAAAGAGACTGATCTCTTTTGTGTTAAAGCATGGTGAATATTTAGGGTTATTGAAACTGACTTGAGGGTTAGAAAATAAAGGGTGTTCTCGGTACACATATATATTTGTTTTCTTTTATACTTGGACTTGTGCAGCCCACCCTCTATGCTTCCTGCTTAGAGCCATCAAGTCATTAAAAAACAAATATCCATCACAATAATCAGCTCAAGCCATTCAGTGGTGACCGGCCTTTGCCAAGCTTTACCCTGGGCATGACATCACCTGTTCAAAATGAGAGAAGGAGATGAATGAGAGATGGTGATCAAGACTTGACTAGCAAATTATGATTGGTATGATCTAGTGATGCTCTTCAGCTTGATCAGTGCCTCTGTTGTCTTCCAGGTGCTGGTAAAAATTACAAACCAATAAATGATCTAAATAGTTTTGTAGGTTTTTTTTTTTACTTTCATGATATCCTCATTTTCCTTGAAAACTTAATGCCCACTATCTGACTCTTCAAACCCAAAGGGCATGAAGAGTCTGGTAGTCTGTTAGAGTATTCCCATATTCCCACATACCCCCTGGTGTTTTTTCTGATCTTTGACACTTGTTTTGTCTCACTCACGGGCCCATCAGTTAGTCTCTCTTCTAGATTTTGCCCTCTAATCAACAGTCGTACTGAGAAGACTAAATAGGGCTTGGAGACAATGCTTTGTTGTGTTGCCTCCCAACAACCCCTATCTTGGAGTACCCATGTGGACTGTACTGAGTATGCCCATAAATTGCTAAAAATCATTCCACTTGTCTGTAACCTGCAGAGTCATTATTACATGAACAACGACCGTGTTTCATTCTCAGCAAAGTAAGGCTACAGTTCCTTCCATTAGAATGCCACACAACTTCAGCTGGCGAGATCCATGCAGCCCCTTTTTGGGTTATTAGTTGACCAAAACCAGCTAACAATAGTGATTCTCATGAAATCGCTGCTTTCTTTTAAAAATATTTCTTTAAAAATGCAGCACTAGTGTGTTGGACATTTTCTAATCAAATACCACCTAATGCGTGCGGGGTCATTATAGCAACGTGGCTGAAAGTCCAGTGATGTCATTTGTATGTGACATTAATGCCACAACAAAGGAGGATGTTGAAGTGATGGTGTACCTGCTGCTTGCTGTATAGCTTTTTGTCGGATTCAAGGACAACAGTGTTGTTTTACGTGTAGCCATTTCCCTCGTTGCCGGCTTATAAAAATGATGGTTTTGATTTGAATGAAAGAGACGGTGCAATTTCAAGCAATAAATTTGGGGGGAAAAGGATATCAAATATTATATGTATTGTGCAAATTAATATTTAATAAAGTTTTTAAAATTGCTAAAAGGTTCAATAAACACTCTTTAAAAAAAAGTAATTTCTTGCAATAATTTCATGTTTCAGGCTTTAAAGAGTAAAATTCTGTTTATTTTTATTTTTTGTGGTCTGGCCTTGTCATAACTCTCTGGTAAGCTTTGTCCATCTTAATGCCAGTGAAACCCCACCTATCAAGACTGTTTGTCCGGCTCTTTCTTCCATATTACTTGTCCATCTCACTGGCCAGCGTCGCTCCCCATCGACTCAACTAACTCTGACAACCTCTTGTCTGCCAAACCTTACACTTTCCAGAGTGAACCCAACCTCTTCCACCTGCAGCTCACTGTGATCTACCTTTTAGCTTACTAGTGAGTGCTCACTATGTCCTATCCCACCACCTCTGCAATATTCATGCTCACCCTTCAAATATCACAGTAAATCCGGTTTTCCCTGTTTCTGAGTCCAGCTTTTCAAGGTTTTGGAACCGTGATTGGCAAATTCACAGATAGTTTTGTATAGTTCTGCTGCAGATCAGGATGCAAACATACACATGATCTGATATCCATGCATTGCTGTTGTTCCTACGTCATCATAACAATGTCGGGCAAGCATCAACTAGCCAATCATGTTGTCTGAGCATTAAGTCAGAATTAGCCAGGAAATCAAAAACTATAACAAGCAAACCAACATGAGTGACCTAAATTTGGCTAATAGGAGTCCTGACTTAATAAAATATTTGTTATGTTGCATAAATTAATAAAGAAAAACACTTGAAATGATTAGCATTTGTTCAATAAGAGAGTTTTGTATAAACAAAGATGCTTTTTAAATTAAACCTATTACATTACAACCACATGTTGGTTGCAATGTTGGTCCTGGACCAAGATTATTATAATGATTGTTATGGAGGAACAACACCGACACAGGGATATCAGATAAAGCTAAATCGACACCATACTGTAAAAACTGGCGTTAAAAAGGTGTTATGTCGGTAAAAATAATTCCATATATGGAGGGGGCCTGTGAATTTCCAAGTATAGGAAGCTTCATCCTGATAAACATTCACAGTCTAATTCCTGCTGAAGTGACACAAAGTTGGGCAGACTTTTCTAAGTATGTGAGAGCAGAGGAGAGTTTAAGAAGAAGCAGATTTGGTGTGCCAACGCAAGTTAAGGCTGTACACTCGCTGTCAACGAGTCTTTTTCTTGTTCATTTAAAACCTTTGACAAGATTTTTTTAAAAATGGACTCGCGCACCATATTAAAACAAGAGTCGACCTCATCAAGTTGTTCTGTGCAGCAAATAATCCAAAAGCAGATGGTAAAGAAATATTTTAAAACTATGTTTTCCTTGATTTCCTGGATGGAGCTTCACCGTCTGATTTGTAAGCCAGTGCCAGTGACAACTGCATTTTAGAAGCTCTGCCAGATATATTACAAGGGGGAACTGGAGCAGAACAGCTCACTGGCAATGCACCATAGACATTATGCAAATACCATAAGAGAACATATTAGCTAGTCTATCGGTTCCCCTCAGAGATGCCTCCACCAAATTGTCTAAGAAGTCGCAGTGAGCCCCCACTGAGCCGAGGAATGGGTGAATTTAAATCAGGGTGACAAAGTAGCCTTTCTGACATCTTGTATTGCTCTTCCCAATTTCTGAATGTATAGCGCCTACACGTTTTATACCTTCTCCAACACAGTGCATATCTTAATTTGTGTCTCCTGCAGCAATCACATGCAGATGCCAGATAGCCAATCATCACAAATATGACTTAATGAAGATACAGCCAATCTGAAAACCCCCCAGTGGTTTATTGAAAAGCATTTGGTGTAATGTCCCATAACACTTGACATGCACATCTCCAGCAGAGCATTTGAGTACAAGTCAAAACGGCTGGATCAACAACGCTGACAATGGCATATATTTCCAGTAATAGCCTTTATGTTTGTTTTTAAAGAGGCTATGGCAATGCATGCCATTATAGGCCTAATGATGTACGATTGTCATCTCACATATTGCAGAGTTAATTGGGCCTCTGTGATCATGCCTAATGGCTTTACCAGGGAATTATTGACACAGTGATGTGGGCCGACGTGCTACAGGTTGGTGAATAAATAAATAAGCAAGCCCCCACTACACCCACCCCTTTTTGCTCAGCCACGATGCTCGTCAATCTTGGCAACTGCCTCTGTAGCAGCCCAGTCAGTTAACATTTTAGAAAATGGCTGCCCATTAATAATAAAGGCATATTAACATAAGTGAATTCTGCTGTGGTGTGGGATTCAGTGGAACAGTTATTAAAGTCCAATTTGGCCCCATTAATAATGCATCCACCTTTGACTTTTTGATATCCAGATTATGTGGTATTACTGTGGCTATACATTATTTATTAACCACATTCAATTGGGGACCTTGATGACTTCTAATTGTTAGGTGGTGGTGCCATTAAGTTATCCCTGATGAGGCTTGTCAATCAAGATGCATTTTCTCGACCTCAGTGTCCAACACACTACACTCACACACACGTAGGCACACAGTCAGAGCCAGGTGCCAACAGTGCCAACAGTGGCACAGTGCGGGACAGGGGCATAGTGCTCCACCCCACAACCCTGCTGAGACATAGAGGTCTGACTCCTGTCTGTCACGGCCATTTGAAGTCTTGCAGAGGGGAGGCCAAACAGCATGGGGCCTGCAGTTAGAGAGGCCTGGCTTAAAAAGTTAATGGCTCCTGTTCTATACTGAATGACACTGGGAGGGTAAGTGATTGTCATGGCTCCATTCTCAAGGGGAGACTTTTGTCAGTCACTCACACAGACAGACAGCAGCACATGCACAGTTATATAGATTTAACTAGGCAGTCGTGTACACTATACAATTTATGTCCACAGGGGAAAGTGCATATAGAGCACTTCCAAAATGTACAGTACTCTAAGTATCTGTAAATGCATGTGTATCGTGCTGAAGAACCAACATGATGCAGGGCAGCATGCTGTAACTCTTCTGATGGCACACACTGTGCTGTACAAATGGTGAACAAATGACAACACATCCCCCTCAACTTTAGGCTAACAATCATGCTGAATACCATGTCATTCTGTCCAGCATGTTGAGATTTTATTGCACGGTAGATCACCCCAAACTAATTTGAAACTGAATGACAATCACTTGCTCATGAATGTTCCTGCTGCACAGAAAGGGCTGAGTAACAATTTGTGCACCGCAGAGTAAGAAGAAAAAGGAAAAACGAGTGTGAATGAATTCTGCTCCCCTGAGTGCAGGCAAGAAATGGAATCAAGATAAAAAAAAAAAAAGAGGAAGTGAGATATCTTGTTAAATACACTGGAATTGGATACAGCAGCAGCACACAATGCTCTAGCGCTACACACAAGCACACACACAGGCACAGACACACACACACACGCGTAGACACCAGGTGAGTTTTATGCCTCACACATCCTAAAAATTAGAACTGGTGCACATTACACAATTAAGCACAATCTTTAGGAGCCTACCTGAGTTTTATAAATTGATATTTAATCAGCGCTCCGTGGGGGAGACTTTCTGGCAAATACAGGGGACCTCATGTTGAATCTGGCAAGCACTACATCCCAAGGGCCACAGTAGCACCAGCTGTATATGACATAGAGATATTCCACAGTTCCGTTAACAGGGATGAATATGGTGCAAAGTGTTCTTAGGCTGCCGGGATCAGTTCATGTGACCATCTTCAATTTGTGGCCACTTAATTAATGATCATCTGTATGCCCGGTCATGCATTCAAATAATGCAGTTAATGCAGAACTCGAGCATAAAGACAAGAGTAGATTTTTTTCCCCTGCTTTAATATTTTTTAGCTTGTCATTTTATTTAGTGACCCTAATTCAATGAAAAACAGTAGCAAAAAGTCCTAATCTTTTATTTTTAATGTTTAATTTTTCAAGATAATAACGCAACTGTTCTTATATATATATATTCTTATTCTTATTTCAGGGGTATTATTATCTAATTATCTGGTTACTTGTTACATGTCAGAATCTGAATAAGTCATGCATTAGCATGCAGAAGTCTTGCCACTAACTCTTATTGTGTATGCTGTGCGTTTGACTGAAAGGATCTGTAACTCTTGTGACATAAATGATGCACCAATCATTTGTATTTACAGTTTGATTAATGATGGCTGTTAATGATTAATTAATATTAACTAATCGGTAAATTCTTGTTTGAGACATTACTATAAAATGTTGGCATTAATATTCATGTTCACTGAATATTCATGTCCATCCTCACCCATCAGTATGCCTGCTAGGAGCCAGGACAAGGCCAACACTTATAATTGGCAATCTTTTCCTGTTGGTTGACAGTACAGAAGAGTCATTTCCTTGCATTCAAATCTGCGAGTTGCACAAAGCCGGCTTGTCAACTTTCCACTTCATTACAGGTCAAGCAATAGACTCATTTCTCTCAGGCGCATCGCTCCCATAATTGTTTTCCACCTCTTCTTTCGTAGCCAATTTACATGTGCTTCCTTGCTGAGTGTAATAGAGACAGAGAAAGGAAAGACGAAAATGCTCCCGCTTTTCACTTCCACTCACCGTCCATTAACAACGTGACACATGGAACGCAAAAAGTAATATGAGTTTTGTCCCTTTTTTCGTAGCATTTGCTTTAAGCCATGTGATACAGTGTGCTGAACTGAGCTGAGAATTTGATAGGAAATTGGGATGTAGAACGGAAAAGAATGGGATAAAAAGCAGACTGGAGGAAAGGTATAGACTGCACTCAGTGAAAACTAATAAACAGGTGTCTGTGTGCTTTTCGTGCCTATACAAGTATAGGCATTATCTGCAAGTGTAAATATATAACAATAAATGGCAGTTACAAATTGAGATATACAGTTTAGCCTTGGAAAACATCAGAAAAGGAATACTTAACAGCTTGCTATAGCCTTTTAACTGTCATTGCTTAAAACCCCAAAGGCTGTTGCATTCACTTTTAAATGAACACTTGGACTGACCTCTTAAGTCATTTTAAGCGATTATATTTTTGAAATTAAAAAAATATGTTTTTCTTTTTCCTGCTGTTCCTACTAAAAAGCCGCCTACAAAGGGTTTAATAAAGCAATGATACCAATCTCATTCCTGTGATGAGATTTGATATAATATAATTCTCAACAAAAGCAGGAGTAAAGCACTCTTTTTGTAACCACAAGCTGCCACAAGCAAACCTACACAGAGGTGGGAGAATCAGAGGCATGAAGGCGTTATTAAAATATCAAAAATCATTGAATGAAAAGCACGCAAATAAAATCAGATCACTTGTGACTCAGGAAGAAAGACAGCAAAGATGAAACACTTTCATGTACCTTCTGGCTTAGAAAAAAATATCAAAAATAATAAGAATAAAACACAAAGCAAAACAAAAATGATCATGGAAGAAATGTGACTATTTTTTAATGAATGCTTAAAATGATACAGCACGGCATAAACTGTATCTCCAACCTGCATCCACATCTTCCACTTCTATTGACAGCTAGGTTAAACTCTTACATGTAATAATTGTGCCTTCTGGACATGTGCTTTTAAATTATATCATAATAATTATTTGTTTTTTAAATTAGAAATTGGTGTTAGCACATAAATATCCAATGCACAAGATGATACACACAATACATGGAGACAGTTTGGTATTGGCATTCCTTCATTCACTATTCCATATCAGTGATGCATTGTTAATTTCATGTAAAATTCTTGTTTGGAATTTTCTCTCATGATTTTTTAATCATATTCATACTGCTTATACAGCATCCTTGTATCCCTTCCCTCTGCATCTCACTCCTGTGTCTGCCTTTATAAATCATCATCCTTCTGAAGTCATAGTGCTGCGATAATCGTGCCCCCTCTCTTCTGAAAATCTCTCTCATCCTCTTTCCCTCCCACACTGTTTCTCTGTGTCTCAAAACCCCATTTCTTGACGCCAACTGGCAGCAGCAAGCGAAGACAAGTTTCTCTTATGTCACCCTACGCACAGACTGCACGATAATGCTAATTCACCACGACAACAATTTAGCATCGTTACTATAAATGTTTAACATGTTCCCAAACAGTTCCCGTCATGATTGGCAACACAATTACTCAAAGAAAGGAGCTGACAAACTGAAATTTAATGCGAGCCAACGTTACCCTGGATTGCATCAGTGGTACAGAATCGACTGCAACAGACCTTTTTAACCAAATCTGGCGAAGCAGAATCAGCAGTCGATGTAGAAGCACATATGTGCATTTTGGGACTCCTTGATACGCATGATTGCAAGAAGGTGTAAGATTACTCAAAAACTTGATCGCTTGTCACCGCTCTCTTATCCACATAGAGCAGGCTGATACTTTCTTGGAGTGCTAAAGCCACAGTTCTTCCTGCCTTTTGAAGTCTGATGAGTGCATGTTTCATTAGTGAGAATTGGATTTCAACTTTGTAGCATGCATTTTATCATTGACGAGCATGTGTGAGTCTCCTTTATTGCATGCCTGCTGTTTGGGTAAACTTGTGACAATCTGTTGGAAGCTTTTCATTTTCCATTTCACTCGACCACGAGGCTGTTTTTCTGGCTGCACTGCAGAGAGACCTTCACAAGGCCGAGCTTTTAATTGCTTCTTTGCAGGGGGCTCGTCTTGACAGTGCCTCACATCCTTTCTTCTGTGAAAAAAAAAAACAGGAACGAAATCTTAGAAATAGCGGCAAAAGGATTTCTGCCTACGCTTGATCTCCCCTGTGGAGTTTGTCAAACAAAAGAAGATCCTTTAATTTGGTCGCAACAGGAGCCTTCCACTATACTCGGCACGCACAAATTCGAGCAAGAAAAGTCAGTGCCCCCCCCCCCCCCCTCCCAACCTCCCAGGAGAGTTGACTGACCTCACAAAGTTGATGAACATGTGTGTGACTGGAAATGTCTTATAACCAACATATATTTTTTTTGCAACACTGTAATCACTTACTTATTTATATATATATATATTAATCATCTTATGTAAGAAAGGTACATGTATTTCTTCAATGTATTGACAATGAGGTGTGCGTTTCATCAGGCTTACCAAACCATCTGAGTATTGCGGTGTATAACTTTTTTTTTCTTAACACTGCTGTATTTGCACTTGCACCATGGTCTCAGCAAGTCTCCATGGGAACTGGCACAGGGGAAATTGTTTCTCATAACCAAGCACCTAAGGTGAGAGGGGTTTAAGAATTCAGAAAAAAAAAAACCCACAGCAGACAACAGTGCTGGTTTAAACAGGAGCTAGTGACTTGCTCTAACAAAACATATGCTGTGTATGTGTTTTGCCCCTAAAGTGGTGAGTTGTAAATCAATCCACGATCCTCACATGTGGCTCCGCTGCATCTCAAGCTTCAGTATATCATCAGAGTGTGAAAAAGAGTTGTAACGCTTTTAGGAAAATTGGATTTGAGAGAGCTTGAGTTTAAATTTCAGTGTAAGGAGAACAACGTGACAGGTAATTTAATATACAATATAACACAGCAAAGTACGTTTGAGGACCTTGAGACAAGATTGTTGTGAACAGAAATACATAGCATTTAACAAAATGCATTGTTTTAGTATTTGATTCATATTACCCTTCTGACTGGATCCATCCACTTTATATCACAGCAAAATACTTTCAGATATGCTACATACAATAGGATATTCCACATCTATATTCCTTTAGCTGATTCCTTTAAGCACAACTTAAAGACAGTTTTAGTAAGATCTTGGGTCACCATGGACAGAACACCAGAACAGTTTCAGTGTCAATGAAAACTTTCCTTTTTTGGATAGACTCTTGGTTAGACACCATTCTTCCAAAAGATATTTCCTCTTTGATGTTTTATGATAGTGGTGGGCACGTGTCCAAACTTAACTTCAGTTCTGGGAGCTCAGTCTAACTGGGAAGTGTGGAGTAAATATGATACATATCATCATATTTGTAATTATATAATATATCTAATTTTCACTTTGATTCTTTTCTTTTTCAGCCATTCTGTTGTAGATTTGTTGGTGTTCTTGGGGATAACTGTCCTGTAACATGTGAGTTTCAGCTATTTGATGGCCTCAAATTTCACTTTAGAGTATTTTGGTAATGAGGTTTTGCAGACATGTGACCATAAGCAATGGGAAGTTAACTTCTCCACCATTGTAGACATGTTACAATCATGATAACAACGTAGTAAATAATAAGGCTCAGTCACACGGATCTATAGAGGTCATCTGGTACCCACCAGTGGTGAGGGAAAAATTAGCATTCCCCAACTGGTTGTGAGTGGTTGAGTGTCGCTGGGAAATTATCGCTAAAGCTCCCCTCCAGCATCCTACAGACTGGCCTAGCAACCACTCTGTCACTAGGGAAAAACATGTACTCTCCAACAGGTTGTCAAAAACCTCTTTGAAATTGCTTTGGTCTCTAACATATTACTACAGTCATAGTTTGAATGGAATTGTTAAAACTTCTCTACAAACACTTTCCAGCTACTCTGAACTTCAATGAAACTTGTCACAAACCAGAGAGGGCGAAGGGTTGTCTTCAAAATAAAAGTTGCACCTTTTGAAACATCCTATCGGCAGTGCTACTGGCAACTTACTTTGAAGGAAAACTTTTTTCCATTTCTGGCTTGCTTTGACTTGCTACCTACTGCTTCCTAGTAGTTAGCATGTACGAAAATATACAGGCAACCATAACAATCAATTAGCAATTAGTGTAAACACTTGGAGATCTTTGATGTAGCACCTTCTTCGTGACTGCTTTCATTCATGGTCGATTCAGAGACAAAGTAGCTACTCAGGTTCTCTTGCGACAAAACCAGTCCAAATCATCACACTTCCTCCACTGTGCTTAACAACTGGTAGGAGCTTTCTGCACTGACATGTTTAGTTTTTGCTAAATATGCTGCTGTGCATCTCCACTTTGGTCTCTTCTGTTAGAGAATACTGTTCCAGTAGTCTTGTTTTTTGTTCAGATGGTGTATCGCAAACCTAAGCTGCTGCGTTGTTCTTAGAGAGAAAAGGCTTTCTCCTGGTAATCCTTCCAAACAAGAAATTCAGTCTTTGAACTGCCATGAACTTTGACATTTAACATGCTAACTGATGCTGAAATGAAGCTTCTTTTTTTTTTTTTTTTTGCTATTTCGTTGAGCAGTGGATGGTCTGACCTTGGAGTGAATTTTCTGGGATGTCCACTGCTGGGTGGTTTATTGTATTATATTAACATAGGCCTGAATACTCCAGAACAGCAAACTTCTAAAACCTTTGCTTTTATATGGATGGTCACACTTGCTAAGATCAGATAATCAATAATTAAGCACATTTGATTAGCATCATCCAGCTGCTATTTCCTTACTTTATGTAAGTGGTAAGGGTTTACTGAGTACAGTGAAAACTTTCTTTTCACATGACTATTTAAATGCACAAATCTTGAATTTAAACATACTTTATAAATATGTGTGGGTGTATGTCTGAGGATTTTCTTTAAACTCTTTATTTAAGAGAAAAGTATGCCCTCACAATCTGCCACTGTGTATAAATCTTGAGTAAAGTAGATTTGTTGTGCTCTCGTTTGCCCTTTCTTCCTTTTAAAGAGGTCTAACATGTTGTGAAAGAACCAGTGATCCATTTGCCCAGCAGTATCTGCTGCTCTGTGGGGAGCTGGAGGTCTGGCTGTCCCGGGAGTACCTTGATCCCTCTCATCTATTTCCAGGTGAACCTGTGTGCCATCTTATTGAAACCCCTTTCCTTACTGTGCTGAAAGCCACGTAGATCCTCAATAGTCCAACCCCGACGCATGCCTTTGCCATGTAAGGATTAAGGCTTAATATGGTGTCAGCTTCAGCTGGGTTCAGCTAGATAATTGAACCCATGTGAACTAGTGTAAGTATTTCACAGTAAGAGAAAAGCTCAGGATTAAAACTTCATTCTCTCATTTATTTCACATCTACATTCCTTTATTCAGTAGTCACCAGTAGCAAATACAGTAATTTATTAGGTTTGAATGAGATGTAAAATACTTCGATTTAGCTTCTTTGCTGAATTCGCTCATGTTTTATATCTATTTCCTGTGCACTTTCCCATTTCAGTATAATCTAACATCTAAATAATATAAAATCCATGTGTTTTCTTTTCCACTATTTTGAAATTAACTGAATTTAGTAGCCTAGTTGGGAACAGCTCTTGCCGAGTGTATCTCACACATGAGTGTGGTAGTATTATATGTGCATAATGTTTAACATATTGCAGCAGAAATACAACAAAGGAACTGAGCAGCTAGATCTATGACAGTAGCATTAATCTTAAAAAATAATGTGTATGGTTGTTCTTTATATGAAACACATCACCTAATATGCATTTTAGAATCTACAACAAGAGTCTGAGCTGGCTGGTGGTGTAAGTTTCCAAAGCAGCTGGGGGGGATTATGATCTTATAACAATGAAAATGTATGAGGATAGGAGATGCAATGAACAATCCGGTGTGATGTGTGCTGTAGCTGACAATTTGTGGGGCATCAGATGATGGTTGCCTGTTGATTTCTGTGGGCTGGACGACTGCGGGAATCAGCCTGAGCACTGCTCAGTCAGTCTGTCGTCTCTGGCAATGAGAATGAATGTCAGGCATTATGCTTGATCAGCTATGACCACTATATTCGCCCTCAGGAAATGTTGACAAATACTTGAATCACACACTTTGACTGACTCTGCAGCTCTGCGCCCCAAAATCTCTCTTTTTTTTCTCTCTCATCCATCCTGTCCCTCCTTTTTCACAGTTCTCCTTTTCTCCTCTATTCTCTCCTCATCTGAGACTATGATTTGTCATGGTGACTGAAAGAGGAGATGGAAAAAAAAATGTTTACTTCAGGAAAAAAAAAATGTCTCTAACGTGTCTTAATGTATTCTTTTAAAAGAATTGACGCAGTGGCACGGAAAAAGATTAATTTATCACGCCATCAAGCACAGGAACAGCTGCAGAGAAGGATGGGTGTAAATTGCAAGTCGCTGACAATGCCTGCGTTACAGATGGATTTCTCTGTCTGCGTTTCATATTGAGATGCCGGGTGTATGAGAGGAGAAGAAGGGAGCGATGGGAGAGAAAGGGGGTTAGCGAAAAAAAGCAATTTTGTCAGCTTTCATCCAAACTTTGTGACGGGGTAATTTTGATCCATTAGCTCTAAGCTCCTTGCCTTGGCCAATTTTCCATCTTTCTCACTTTCACAAGATCTGCTCTGCGGGAAAAATACCTTTGGCCTTAATGGAATCTGTTTTCAATGCAAAAAATGTGCACGAATACATATCTGTTGGATGCATCCGCTTCCTGCTAACACATACTGTTGTTTAAGTCAGTGTGAAATTGTATGCAGGTGTCTAAATTGTTAACAGAATATCAGTCTGCTCTTTCTTTAAGTGGAATTAGAAGTTTCATGACAGTTTAAGAAGTTTTAGGAATTGCTCCAGTAGTGAGACTGCCTAGAAAAGCCTGGGAGATGGGCAAGGGGCCACGAAGCCACCCCCTCAAAACTGGGATTGTGAGATGACAATAACAGGCGAGATCAAAGGCAAAATGGGGAGAAGGGGGTGAAATTCTAGAGAGCCACCTTCAAAATCGCATCACTGGCTGAGCGAGCGTGGCAGCATTTAAGGTGCTATTTGTAATATCTTTGTCCCCTGGCCCACATAATGGAAAATAGAAGCAAAGGCGGCTACAATCCACCAAAAGCGTTTATTTAAGAAATACATTTTTATGGTTCTGTTTTCTATTAAGATGTCTTTTTCAGTCTAGATGAAACAGTGCGAGCACAAGCAACACAATGCAAATGCTGCATCCACGAAAGGCACATTGTTCAAGCTTGAAATTATCAGCATAATAAAGGATCAGAGATTGAACCATTGCAGTACGCTTTTACCAGATTTGTACGATTAAAAAAAAAAGGGTGCCATTTATTCTATATCAGACCTAAAATGGCTCTTCCCCTCCAGCACTGTTGTTGGAGTAGCTTCTCCTGCCAAACATCTTCAAAGAGCAAGAATTACTGTATATACACGAACAGAGAGCCTTCTGTCTTAGACTACAGCTCAGGGCTAACTTCCTGTTGCACATTCTGTGGGGAGAAGCGCCGGTGTTAACACAAACATGTTTTCAGAAAGACGGATTACTCTACTGTGTATTGGTCCACTTCTCCTTCCCCGTTCCCTCTTCAGGTTCTTGGATTGACCACCAGCGTAGTGGGGCACTCAGCTGAATTGTGGACCTGTTTGGAGATTTTTTTTTTTTATTACGTCAGATTAGAAATGCCAATTATGTCTTATCAAGATGGAGGGCCAATAAAATATTGAAGCAACAGTGTTTACTCAGATTAAACCTGCAAGTGCCAGATGGCGATTATGGGACAGTTCAAATTCAAGTTTGGTGAGAAATAGGGGATGTGTTGAATTATGGATCACACGGCAAGCCTCTGGGAATGCAAAGAATAGATAGGGAGGTAATCCCAGAATGCTGAGGAACCTGTGAGAGGTAGGAGGACAAGAGCTGATAAAAGAAGTAGGGGGGGAAAAATTGTGGATGGAGGAGTTTGGTATCTTGGTTGGTTTATTTTCTATCTGTAAAGTAACATCTCCTTCAGAGGCCCTGTTTTAATTTACAAAATGAAATATACAGTGCATTCAGTTTCAATTTCACTTCAACTGCCGGCAAATATTCTATTTACTTATTTAACGTACAAAATCGTATCACACAAAAAAAAGAAAAAGAAAATGGAGTAGTAGTGGCACTGAACTGGAGTCAGAAATGAATTCACATTGGGATTATTTTCAGGTAGCTGTAAAAGGTAAACTAAAAGGTAAAGAACCTGATTTAATAAAGAAAGAATATTGTCAACTTGCAATCTCTTCTACTTCAAACACAATTCAATTTCACTTGTGAAAGGAGATACCACTTTTAATTAAATTTGTTTTAGTTTTCTTTGAAGGTGCAATAGGTGACAGACCTCAATTATAATGTACTAATTAAAAAAAACATAAATAGATAAATAAATAATTTAATATACGAGGGGAGAAAGTAGAGAATGTGTAACTCGTGAAGCTTGTGAAGTTCCTGCTATCTCATCATTCCCATTAAAAGAAGGGAGAGCAGCTAAAATTGAAAGTGACGGTGGAGTCTTTAGGAGGCGGCCTGTGATTTCCAAATTATCATATTTTCCGAGTCAATAATAAAATGCTTATGATAGTGCTAGCTATGCTGACAGGCTTTAATAAGATAGGGTTGCTGGAGCGCGGCAGAGCGAGGGGCCGAGCGGTTGTGTGTTTTTTGCATATGTATCACAATGTGTCTATACCGTGCACCTGAGCGACACTTCACACGAGTGTGTGTCTCCGTCCAGCTGTGTGTGTATGTTTGCGTGCTGTGAGCGTGCACTTTGTTGCATTCACGCGTCTTATACAGCATGTGTGAGTCATCAGCGGGCAGCACAGTCTGCCAAAAACCATCAGTTCAAACGTACAAAATGTAAAACCAACAGAAATATAAATCACGCCTGTGTCTCAGAGCCAACCCTGGGATCCTTGCATCTATATTTTGGTTCTGTCTTTGTTTGCGCGGTTTGTGAGATGTTTATCATGCATAACATCGCAAAACCCGTTTGAATTTACAAGTGCTTCTGCTCAGTGGCAAAGTATCATTGTTTATTAGGTTACTTCAGCAGAGATCATTTAAACAAGCGAAACTCTCGCCACCATAAAACACTAATAGTGTTCTCTGGCAACACTGTCAAAGTTGTCTTGCTTTTGTTGACACAACACATCCTAATTTAAAGCGTGACTGTAATGTAGCCCTGTTGGCTTGCAGAAACCTGTTTAGCTTGATTGCTAATGAAAGCGAGTCTGCTGTTTGATGTGTTGTGAACTAAACCTTGAGTGTGGTTAAAAGTATTTTTTTTTAAACCTTTTGTCACAGTTTGAAAATAGCACGCCCGCTCCCATCACTGCATGACTATGTGCTATCATATACCAGTGCCACATACTGTATGATACATGAGCCACAGTATCTGGGGACATCATTGATACCATATTAGGAGAAAAGATAAAAACTAACAGGTCCATTGGGCACAAGTGTAGATCCTTCATTAGGGCACTGCTCATTGATTTCCCTGTTGGTAATTTCACACTGATGAAGTGAGTGGGTACAAATATGCATGGCCCAGTGATTACCTTGACCCCATCCTACCCACAGCCATTAGGAAGTGGGTGGAGAGGGGGGCTGCTGGGTAGAGATAATTGTCTCTGGGGAGGTCAAGAGGGAAGGTTAGGCTGGGGTCCCAAAGATGTGCATGCTTTTAGTATGCTGTCATTGTGGTGGGAAAGTGCCAGGGGTACCATACGGGACGTAATCACCACTCACTTAAAAAGACACACTTTAAAGATGTTCGTGTCGACAATTTCAAATTCTTACACCTATATTTTTTCATAGAAAAGATCACAGGTTTAAACGAGGTAGTGGCCACTCAGTAACAAACATCAAGTTGAAGCAGATGTTCATGTTGCACAGTTATACACCAGCAGCTTTGAACTCCTGGTCCATTTTCACCAGTATGACTATATCTATTTTCATGTGTTTGATCATTTTATCGACATAACCATGACTGACTCTGTGTAACGATTGTATTTGTATATAAGAGAGGCTTATAATAATGGCCTTGCCACTCCTTGGACTGCCATAGGAGGCTGTTATGAAAAGTGGGCACTGGCCTGTCCTTTCCAATAACCTTTCCTTGGGAGGAAGAAGACAAGGAGAGACAAAACAGGTAAAGAAAAGAGAAAGACAGCTGGGGACACAGAGAGAAACCAGTTACGGTAACGGTTGGTGGCATTATCGTCTAGATGGCTGACAGGGAGGTCTGAGTCTAAAGCCCTCTCTCATTAGATATGCGAGCACATTAGTGGGGACGGCTGTCTTGCTAAAGGTCAGGGATGGAGGATGCTGGGACGGCGGCAAAGCGGGAAGCGATGAGCATCCAACCTTCGGGCTCACCTCTTTGAACTTCAATCATTTTGGCCTGGACTTAATAGGTCCCTGGAGAGGATCAGAAGCAGAAAAGGAATAGAGAAGGGAGGGGAGCCTTAATGGGACATCACGCCACCTTGACATTTTAATTAAGACTCCCAGCCATTAGCATGCCAGAAGTTGGACTGTTAGAATGGAGCCTATGTAAAAGCAAATGACAGCATGTCATTTTCTTTCGTTTGTGTGCGTAGCAGGACACCGTGATGGTGATCAGTGGCTGATTTGCTAAAACGCTGACGCAGATCATTACTGTACACATTATGCAATTAAGTGCAGTGTTTGTGTGCAGATGCATCATCAAGTGACATGGCTTTATATTAAGATTTAACGCCAATAATAATCGTATTCTTAATAGTGCATCGCTGCTGTGCTGTTTCTAGTTCGATTTTTCACCATTAAACTAAGTTCATGAATTTTTTATGAGAGCACAGATTAAAACATTACAGAAATATGCTGCAGCTTCAACATACAGCGGTAAGAAGCATAGCGATACATTGTTGTTCAGATGGTACAAGTTGTTGTAATAGGAAAACACTTTTTTCTAAAGGAAATTAAATGAAACTTTTTTAATCGTTGCCACAGGTAAGTGTGGGCAATAATTTTAGCAAACACTAAAATGCAGACAGCATTTTAAAGTACTGAGACATAGTTATATAAGCACTACCACAGAATCATGAATGCATTATGATTGTTATAATTATTGTAATTATGAAAGAACAATACAGAAACTTTTCCTTTTGTGAACATTTATGTTTATTTGCTTTAGCTGTTTCATAATTGTTGGCTACTGGGTCACTGAACCCAATTAACATCTGCTAATATTCAGCAATGAAATTGTTCAGCCAAAAGCAAATTTAAAACTAAAACCCAAAAGAATGGTGTATGAAATAATGTAAGGCCTTATTAGAATTATATTCATCAAAAAGAATAAATCAGAAAAAGTATTCTGCAAGAACTTGATTTGAAGAGCTAAATCTGAATAAGGATAAAATGTAAACACCATACCCACCTCAGCAAAAACCTGCACACATGTTGCTACCTTCAACATACAGCCAGTCAGTGTGATGAACTTAATGGACTTTAGCCCCAAATTTGACAAATCCAATCTCAAGCTATGAAGAAAGGAGGCACTATTGATCTACAGAGCCACCTAATTTATCACACCGCCTGAAGTTCCTCAAAAAAAAATAAAAAAAATAAAAAATTGACCAACGGGGGCTATTCAATACAATTTTCTTCATTGGTTTGTGGAATGAAACTGCTCTTCTTCTGCAAAAACAGTAAATGATGACAGGTGCCAGGAGAGGATAAGAGATGTGACAGGAATTCTTTGTTGCCTTTCACTTCAGGAAGCTTCATTGACCACATTAATAGTCTCTGTGATCTCCAACCAATGATTTACTGACCAAATCTGTACAGATGTGTCTTGTCTTGTCTCCTTTTACTTACCTACCAAACTGAAATACAGCTCTCTACAGAGGTGCCCCAGCTTCTGAAAATGTGGACATCTGAACACTGTATGGGCCTATAGTGATACTGAGAACAGCTATAGTAGTGCATGTCTGCCATACTATCATCCTGGTTTGAAGTCTGTCTCAGACCTCCAAATGGTACAACACATGTTTAATTGCATTTTGTTGCATCCATTTCATACAGGGTCTTCTCCTCTGAAAGGGTGCAGGTCTCTTTATACTCCCACAAGAGACCAGACAAACATAGCAATCTTTATAAGTGCAGAGGGAAACCATTGTAAAGGCACTGACCCTGCTGAGAACAGGGCACTAATAGCAGTACCTCTTAAGCCAAATGTGATAGCAACTGACAAGCCTCATCCGAAAGTGCACAGCGAACAAACCCCTGTACAGCTTGTGCCCAGCGCACACCATACAAGAAAAGGAATGGAAACCTATACATAATGTGCCATGCATGTGCCCTGATTTTTGATGTGGTATAGCAAGGAAAGGGCAGGACCTCTCTCATGACTTCCACTAAGCTATAGATAAGTCCCTACATTGTAAAAATTTTAACCCCTATAAGCTGTTCACATTAAGATGTGGCAGTTATGTCTACTTCATTTCCCAGGTACTTTCCTGACCACTGACATCTCAAAACATTTGATTCTCATGACTGTAAAATAGGGTGTGAGCTTACCTGATACAACACCCGGGGTTAAGGTGGGATTTGAAAGGGGAGGCACACTAAAATCTGGTATACACATTATACTGACATTTTCATGCCAGCTAACTGTACGGACTAGCCAATTTGCACAAAACACCCTTTGTGTTTCCTGTTTCTTGAGTTGACTTTGAAATTACCCTTCTACCTCGGAAAACGAAAACAGCATTTTATCACACCTTCTTTCTCTTGTTCGATGCTCGAGATGAATACAGCAACCATAAATTTAGTGACATCTGCATAACAGGGATGAAGATGCAAAAAGGATGTGTGCACTGTTGGGTGACATCACTTTGTGATTACTTTCTTATTTATTGAGTATGTTTCTCCCTGCCATCAGGTGGAAAGAACAGCAGGCTGAAGCATGTAAAAAAAGAGAAAAAGAACTTTCCTGGAAATATTATGTATAACCTGACAATTAGATTTATTCACTTATTAATCAAAGGTGCTGGAATATAATTCTGGCAAGCTTTAACCTCTACAACTAAAATGTCTAGTGGACTAGATGAATAAACACACACATACACACACAAATTCAGGCATTCTTTTCTTCAGATTTATAAAGTCCTGATGGTCCTATACATCACAGTCACTGTGAAATTGTACACATGTGCACAAGCTGGATTCCCACTCCCATCTGTAGCCATTAATATATATGAAGACATTCCCTTAGTTTATTATTCACAGATAAAACCACAAGTCATGAAAAGAGCATACTCTGACATACAGCACAGTTAAGTCCACAGATATTTGGACAATGACAACATTTTTCTACTTTTTTCTACAGCAGGGTTGAAATCAAACTGTCACGGTGTAACTAAAGTGTTGACTTTCAGCTTTAATTCAGGGCTTTAACAAAATATATAATTTTTGTTCATTCTTATACAGAGGATTTTGTTTTTTAAAGTAATCAGACACTTGACTGAACAGTGGTTTTCCAGGCCAGATGAGACCTGTTCTCCTGTTATTCCATGACAAATTAAGCAGATAAAGGATCTGGAGTTGATTCCAAGTAAATACATAAAATATTGATCTGTGCAGAAAGTGAGCAGGAAATCCAACAGCACAGTCAGTCAATAACTGTAATTACTGTATCTGCCAAAAGAAGGTAAAATGTAATAATGTCAAATGAAACCAGATATGGATTCATTTAAAATCAGCCAGAAAAAAACATCAGTATTTGTTTAAGGCACTTTATTAGTGCCACAGTCCCCTGTTGTCTCAGTGGATTGTATTTATGCTGTGGGTGTACATTCGGTGTTTTTCCTGGTGTCAGGGGAATGATCTACACCAGTGGGAGGCTACTTTGTTTCCTTGCAGAGTGTTTAGCTATCAGCGTAATGATGAACCTGTGACAGAAGCCAAAGCAAACAGCCTCTGCAGAGAGAGTTATGATGCCAGACATTAACAGATCGGCAACACTGCACAGGAGATAAGCCCTCAGGGTTAGGTCCAGTGGCACACATAAAGGGAACCCTCTTTTTATACCTCCTGCTTTTTCATTGACATTACCCATTGCGTCTGTTTTTTTTTTCTTTATTTGCCTTTTCTCCAGAAATTTGGAGTGAAATATGTGAAACCCTGTAAACCATGCCCACAGAAGGAGAAATGAATGGTGCCACAATATGCAGCCAACAGTTGAAGCTTTAACAAATGGCTGTAGCTGACTGAAATTATTAGATTTTACTATGTCAGAAGATTTTTTTTAGAACCGTATCTCTAGTTAAAGTAAGGTTCATTAATATTTAGACAATGTAATTGGACAACTGGCTGACAAGCAGCTTCATGGCCAGATGCAGCCCGTTCCCTTATTTAATGACAAATTAAAAGCATAAATGATCTCGAGTTGATTCCAAGTGTTTAACTTGTATTTAGTATTTTTTTACTGGAACTGTCAAAGAGATATTGATGCGACTCAAAGAGACCATCATTAAGCTAAAAAAAATAAACCTATTAGAGAGATTGCAAAAACTTAAGGACTGGCAAACTCTACAGTCTGCATTTTGAGAAAAAAGGCCAGCTCAGCACCAAAGGCCTGAACCACCACTAAGAAGACAACTAAAGTTGATGAAGACAAAATTATTTCCATGATTAAGAAAAAAATCCTAAATAACCGTTTCTGTCAGGAAACCGTTGTATTGAAATTCTGCTCATTAGCATAAATACAAGACAGCGGGTTTACAAGGTGGAAACCACTGGTTACATTAGAAAACAAGAAGCCCAGATTAGACTCGGAAAATATCTGAAAGATACTGAACAGCTAGGAAAGGAACAGCTCATGATCCAAAACATACCCGCCATCTATTAACCCTTTAAAACCGGTAGGAGCGGGCACGCTCTGTTTTGCGTAACTATTTTTAAATCCCGGTAGCTCTGCAACCACGTGAGCTAGCGCAATATTTTTTTTTGCATATGAAACCTGAGGAGTTGTACTTACATCTTATGCCATCAGCTTGTCCTAAGTCACAGTTTCCTTCCACATATAGCTTTGCAAAAACTGCATAAAAAGCGCTTGCAGCAACAAAAACATAATATTCCAGAAACACGCTTTGCCGATCCGATCAGCTGTTTGTAACACTTCCTACATTGGATTAGACGGCAGCGCGAACGATCGCATGTCCGCCATGACCTGCCCGAAACCGGAAGTGACGTCATTTTCGCGGAAATGTAGTTTTTTACGGTCCGGGCCTCAATGAGCCTATACTGGTGTTTTTAAAAGTTATCTTTGACTTTATGACTTTCTGCATCGTTTCTGGGATGCTTAGGACTCATATTGCACTGCTGGAAATAGTTTATTTTGATGCATATGCTGCTTTTTTGCAAATTTGCACTATAATATTTATTTTCGTTTTTCCTGCAGTGTATAAAAATTGGTGTATTTCAAAAATAAAACTATGAAGGCACTCAAAATAAATTTCCTGTGGTGGGAAACTATTTTGTGCAACTTTTTTGTATTTACAGTTTTGAGGGATAAGCCTCTTAAATTTCTCTAACTAGAAATATATGTTAAAAAAACAAAAACGATTTTCAATTTTTTTGTAGTTTATTGCACTTTTTTGCAATTTATGTAATCACTATGCACTTAATTCCTGCATATTATTAAAATCTAGGCTGTAATGGTTGTATTGATGTATAGCAACTTGAAATGCTCCCAAAAATGGCACTACAGCATGTAAAAATATAATATAAGCTCTGGCGGACTTGGTTCTATGGTAGGTCTTAAAGGGTTAAACACGATGGAGTAAATGTTACGGGCATGTATGGCTGCCAGAGGAACTGGCCAGTAATGTTTTTTGATGATGTGACGGCTACTGGAAGTAGTAGGAAGAACTCTGACGTTTGCAGAGCTATAATCTCTCCTCACACAAATGCCGTGAAAAAACTGATCAGATAGAACAAATGGATAATGACCCAACGCATAATACAAAAGCAACCCAGGAGTTCTTCAAGGCAAAGAAATGGGTTATTCTTCCATAGTCAAACCGACAGATCGTATTCTTCTGTGACTAAAGACTTAAGGCCATCATTTTTACTCCAAGTATTAAAAAAACAATCCTTACATTAAGATTCTATTGTCCACATACTTTTGAGCCTAAGTAGATGAAATTGACAAGAAGGCACAATTACCGAAGAGTCTACAATTCAATGGAGAGTGATTAATTGGTTTTCCCTTTTTTGTCTAACTGACACCTAATTGCTCTCGGACTCTGCGGAATAATTTGTTTTCTAGCTGAGAAAATGAGAACAGATGTGTGATTATAGATGTCTGTTCATAAATATGAACAAGATCAAAATGACAAAAAAAAACTGTAAAAAAATTAATAATGAACGCTTAAACATGTAGAAAAAAGTGTAGAATAGTCAAGAAAATGTTTTGTAAGTGTGCATACCATGGACATGAAATGTAAGATGTATGATAAGTGAAACTGTACTTTTGTTTTCTTTTATAGGATGCATCAACCCAAGAGTATAATTTTGCTGCCTAAACCAAACGAAAGAATTAAAAGAAAGTAAATGAAAATGCAACCGTTTTGGGTGTAAAACTAATTCAAAGAAATGATAAAAAGCATTTTTTTTCATGGATGGTTTGAACTACATACATTGTACATTGTGCCACATAATACGTGCCACAATAACTCATACCTTGCCACTCCATCCTTGTGTTGCAAACCTTTTACTTCTTAAACCTAGACATGAATCAATAGAGTGAACCTGTTTTGGATAGCTTGCTGAATTTTCTTTATATTTTGCTATTGCGGGGCATTTACCTTGCAATATCACCTCACAACTTGAGACGACTGTTCATACCCAGAAGACACACAAAAGTGACTTTCTCTAGTTGCTTGATTGGCTGCTTCTTATTTAGCACTGATTAGAGATATATAGATATCTTTTGTCTTTGTAAAGTAAGCAAAATAAACACTCTTTGCAAAAGATATTGGGGTTTTGTTTCATGTTTGACTTAACAAAATCGCATCTAATTGAAATTACAACATAGAAAATGGCCAGATGTTTCAATCATTTGCATTTTGTTGCTATTTGATGACAGGTTTTATTTATCATTCTCAGATGGTTTTCGCTGATTCTCTCGTGACGGATTTACATTTTACATGGACATAGTTTATGAGGACAGTGAGCATTCATTGGAAAATTTGTTGTGAAAAGGGTCAACAGGACTTTTTGACTCGCACTGATACAGAGTTTAGTGTATTACTCATAACATTTATGGATTTGTGCAGTCATCCGCTAGAGCGGCTAATTGTGTTGTTTTATCCCAAACTTAAGGACCAAAATACGGAGCTAATAAAGTACATCCACATTTCTTCTGCCAAGTCAATTTAAGTTTTTAAATAAAGAGCTTATGTTTGAAGTAGTTCATATTAATAACTGTCTGAGAAACTTAAATGTGCAAGTGATAGATTCAGAGTTTTGTATGAAAATTGTTCTGTCGGAAACATAAACTTAAGTAAATCTATCATCTCAAGGCTTCATCAAAGTTTAGGGAGAGATTTAGTGTTCACAGTGAAAGCAATTTGGAAAAGCAGTCCACCTACGGCAAAACAGAATGGGACTTATAATCCTGAGCATCAGAGCTGAACCTCTCAACTAGTGCAGACTCCATGTAAATGGGCTTAATCAAAAGCTTTACATCTGCTGGTGTCATAATTCCGATGGAAGGTCATTACTAGTTTGGGGAGCAGCTGAGCATTTCTCCATTAAAAAAGGAGAAAAAAACTAATTAGTTTGCACAACAAAAAAACAAAAGGGCTAAAACATGGCTGCACTGCGGGCTATCTTGCAGATAACTCTCTTAGCCAGACACGTTTCGTAATTAGTTTTTCCCCTCCACTGGGATATTCAATAACCTGCAGTTGGAGTGATGGAAGAAGAGATAGTGATACTTATCTCAAATGTTTTCTCGCCACAAAAAATAATCCTGTCATTCAAAAGGAGAGGATTAAAACTAGAAAGAGTGCTCATGTTTTTGCTGGTAAACAGGTTTTGAAGGAGGGACATTTCCTCATGGGTTTAGCAGGGAAGCATATTTATTCCACTCGAGCTCATTTTTCGGGTCCCTGCAGTCTTCTCTCGTACTTTTTACTTGTTTGGAGGTAAACAAAATTGCATAAAGAACCTAAAACAATTGCATTGAAACGATAAGTAACTTAAATAAGGCCAAGGACAGTGTTTCTCGCCTTGCAGCGTATGCCTAACAAGAAAAACTTTCCTTCAAAGACTCAACTTTTCTTAAGCATTAGTTTTTTCAGCTTTATATAACAACAATTCTGATGGTCCATGTAGGGTACATTCAAATAAGACAAATTATGAAAATGGACTAATTATCTTTCTTTGGAGCCATAAAGACAAACCTCATCAGTGCCAACTCTTCTGTCTGTTTTGTGGTCTGGTTCAGGCTGGAGTGACCACTGGCTCTGGGTGCTGATGGATAGATATGTTGGTGCATTCGCATGTCCAGAGTCTGGGAGATGGGATTACTTCTGACAGCTTGTTTGCTCTTATTCCACCTGGCTGGAGCCAACCCCTGAGCATCACCACAGGACAAAGACACTTCTATGCAAGCAGTAAAACACACAGCTTTATAAACCATTCAGGTACTAAGTCAGCTTATCATGCTGTCCAGTTTAAAGACTGGCAAACGCTGTTTAGATTTTACACTGCAGCTCATTAAGTAAATGACTAAGATATTTTTACAGTATATTTTCAAGAAGCAAGAGACTAAAATAACAATATGTATTCATTATGAATTATAATGGCTAGCAGTGCAGGGCATTATTAAACTTCTCCTCTTTTGAAGTGATTTTGATTAAGTATTGTTCTTCATATTTGATAATATTTTTGCTATAAACCTCTCTGTTTGATCTGCCTTTTGAATTACTCACTCCTTTTACCATCTGCATCAGTGCAAACATCACACTTCTTCCATTTTTATCTGTTGTCATAAAATGAAATTAAGGAAACGCTGCATTTGCACAGCATTGTCCATCAGTGCAGCAACAGTGGCCACCACAGCAGGTCATTATTTGTGGTTTTGAGTGAAATGTTTCAGCAACTATTGGATAGATTAATATTAAATGTGCTTCAGACAGTTGTGTTCGATCATGCAGAAAAATCCCATAACTTTATCTATCACCATCATCAGGTTTATTTATTATTTATTATTTTACTTGCAAACCTGCCTCATCTATGCATATCTATGTATAAATATTGTTAGCATGCTAGCATTGCAATGTAAGATTGTGAACAATGTTTATAATAATGTTGCGACTTGGGGGGTGGGGCCTGTTCAAGTCTTTGTGCGTGTTCAAGTTCAAGTTGTTATTGCAGTTATGTGGTGTTGTTCCATTATTGTTGTTAAATTATAATGTGACTTGTTGTGTTTTCATGACTAAGAGCACTGCTGAGATCAGTTAACAGCAGGTCACCATGACTGAGGCCACTGTGGTGATTACTCACCTCTGGCCACTGTTAACACATTGTTTCTTTGTGCATGTTAATGTTAATAAAACTGCATTATTGTATCTGTGGGGTGTAAGAAACCAGAGGAGTCATAAGGCTTTTTCTTCTCTATGAGCTTCCCACAGTAATTAAATTATATAATTTAGTAATTTACTTAATGAGACTATATAATTATTTTCGTCATTATAGTTTTAGGTTTTTTTCCCGTCGCTGGGGATCAATTCCCATTGCCACTGAGTGCATCATTCTTTGTGCATTAAAATGAGTAACGACTCCAACCAGTACTGCAACTGATATCATTGCATGACTGACTGTGGAGGCTATTCAAGTGAACTCATTGTCATCTACAAGAAACCACTTTGATATGATTTGAGCTTTATGACATCATGCATTATCCTGCAGCCATCAGAAGATGGGTACATTGTGCTTATAAAGGAATCGGCTTGGTCAGCTGTGGTCAGGTTGTAGTGCTTAAATGATGTTCAACTGCTACTAAGGGGCTCAAAGTGTACTAAGAAAATATCCCCCACACCAGTGCACCACCAACAGCCTGAACCTTTGATGCAAGGCATGATGGAACAATACTTTCATTTTGTTAAGTCAAATTCTGACCCTAATATGCAAATTTTGCAGCAGCAATCGAGATTACTAAGACTAAGCAACATTTTTGCAATCTTCTGTTGTCAAACTATCATGAACCAATGCAGATTTTAGACTCAGTTCCCTATTCATATTTGGAAGAAGTAGCCCATTTGCTTCAAGACTGTGTGACTGCTGTTCTGCATATTTGGTTTCATTGAGTGATTATTTGTGTTACTGTTCCCTTCCTATTAGCTTGAAGCACTTCGGCCATTCTCCTCTGACCTTTGGCATCTACAAGACATTTTCACCCAGAGATCTGCTGCTCTCTGCATGTTTTCTCTGTTTCTGACCATTCTCTCCGTACCCTGGGGATGATTGTGTGGGATAATGGCAGTAGAGCCACAACTTTTTAAATACTAGTCTTAGTAGTCTAATAGTGTTTTTAAAAGTCTTTTTCTTGTATACTTTTATAATTTTAGTTGAAGAGGTCAAAAGGTAATGAACGTGACTGGATAAGAGGCAAATCCAAAGAAACAGAGGAAAATCATCCCGGGAAATGAACAGGCAGTAAAACTGAAAACCAAGTGTATACTCATTAATTCCATGTCATTATAATGGTAAATCATTAATAAATATTCACATACACGCCCCCTGTTGGCTTACTTACAACAGGAAATAAGTCAAATAGCCAAACCAGGGCAGCTATATACTGTAGGGTTTCTGATAGTGGTGGAACATGAATCTTTCGGAAAGCACTGCAAACTACAGTTAGTGTTACTTTGCAACAAAGTGAACAGTTTTTAAGAAATGGACTTGGTGCTTGTGTGCAGCCATGTGGCTCTGTAATGAGCATATTTGTATCATGACTGATGCATCTGGTTTTTTTTTTCAATGCTGCCAGCTTTGCATCTCCACAAAGTGCTAGATCAATCAGCTGTGAATGGACAGGTCACTGAATACTCACTTCCTCATTAGGAAAACCAGCCGGCATTTTAGAAAGCTCGGCGTTCTTTTTGGAAAGGCAAATTAAAAATCGCCTTAAACGAAACACCAATCGTTTGCCTTCCCTTACACCTCCAAGTATAGGAAATCTCACTCAATAAATGAATTCAAAGAACTATTTCAATGCCCTGTTGCTGAAGCATGACATATATGAACGATTGCGCTCCAGGAGATCTCACAGAGAATCATAAAAACCTGAAAAATAAAAGTTTGTGAAGGCCACAAGTTCAGCTGAGCTATTCAGAACTGTATTGTGAGACTTTCATGTAATCCTTAAAACCTTTTGGTAAGCCGGAAAGAAAATATAAAAACAAAATAAATAAATAATTTAAAATGTTTCTTTAGCAGGAAACTATTAAAGCAGCAAGTACTTCCAATTTGATCAACGCGATAACATGCACATATGCACACGTGCACACACCTACGCTGAGATCAAAGCCACCGTAGACAGGGTTTGCCCGAGTTGCAGGCCACTCTCCATGGATGTACATTCACAAAGCATACCATTAAATATAATAGGGGTTTTATCATCGACTGTCAAGAAATATTGCTTCATTTGCATTCAGATTTAATTTACCATGCAGAAGCTGGTGCATCCAAGAAATGTTCCTGTATGCCCTCCCACTTGTGTCACACACATATGCACACATGGACATGCTCATGATTTTTAATACGGTCGTAAAGACAGGATCTTGCATAAAGTCGCTACATTTTAGTTTCCAGTTATTAAGTGATGCCGGGTATATTTGCTACTATTAATTCACATTATTGTGTGAATAAAAATAAAACATAAAAATCTCATGCAAAGTTGTTGAACTTATATTTGCCGACACATACAAAGATTGTTATTATCTAGATGCTAAAAAGAAGATTTTTTTCAGCACTACTCAATTCTACTCCTGCTAATCTAACAGTAAGCTGGGCAATAAGTGAAACAAAACACGGTGCTGTCAAAACAATTAATGGTAAAAATGTTTGAAAACTACATCGATTAGCTTGCAGTTGCATTTTACATACTCCAATTTAAAACAAACGCAGTCCCTCACGCTGGAGAAACAGAGCTATTGTAAAAGAGTGAGACTCCCTGCTCGTCTGCCTCTCTATCTCTTTCCCTGTCTCTTTTCACCTGGAGTAATGCAGACTCTATTTCACAGACAAAATATCCTCTGTAGAAGCTGTCAAAGTGTTTACCCACAGGCCCGAGTCTCTATCTGAGGCCTGACATCTAATATAGAGAACTGGCCTGCAGCACCCACCGCCTTCCCTTCCAAACGTCCACTCCAAGAATGAGAGAGGAAGGGGAGATGAGGTGCAACGTGGAGACGAGGAGTGGTGGTGGTGGTGAGAGAGTAGGTGGGTGGGGGTGAGGGGCTGGACAGGAGGTTAGAGGACAGGAAGTGCAGAGAGAAGAGTCACTGAGTTTAAATTCTCAGTGGTCCTTTTGGAGAATAAAGGAATAAATTAACTAAATACGCATACTATATTCTCATAAAACAAAAGTAAGATGGATGCTTAACAGACCTTTGACTTTGTACCACAGTGGGGGGAGGGGGGGTTACAAAAATAATCGCACAGACGCAATGAAACACACAGCTCCACCAAGTGGTTCTGAAGAACTTTGTTAATTTCTTTGTAACCTCTAAACCATAATATGAAATCCACTTTCTAGGTGTTTTGTTTTTCCTAAGGTGTTTATGAAATACAGTAAATGCTATAAATGTGCTAGTTTATCACTTCATTGTACCTTCGGAGTGTGGAGGGTAGCGAAAGGTACATGTTTTATAACCTACCAGGAAGACATTTCTATAAAATCAGAGCTGCCTCTTGAGCACCATCAAGTTTTACTATCATCTTTAGCTTGCATAAGGAGGGCAGAATCTAAAGGGTTGCTAACTCTGAGCTCACATGCGCACACACTGAGAGTCGCAAAACAAACTTACATATGCTGTTTAATGCAGCCAAATGTGCTCATGTTATACATACCGTGTGCACACATGCCACACACATCCTCTGCACAATGGGGGATCTCAATCCAATTAGCTTGATTATTAATTAAAGCGTGCACTCAGAGGAAAGCTGCCACTGGTGGAGGCGGCCCAAAGGGGGGTGTCTGCTGAGTGGGCTCTGGACCCTGGACTCACTGTAGCAAAAGGTGATTAGGCTGCATGGCCGACACACCTATCTATGCTCTCTGAACAATACGCAATGACAGAGTCGCTTGCATCCTGCGCATAATGCACTGATACAGCTAACGAGTGCAGACACAACTCAGCTGCATTCAAAGTGTTTTTTTTCTTTTCTTCTATCTTGTTTCTTTATCATGCAACTCAAAGAAACACTTCAAACGATCTTTCCTCATTATCATAGTTATGCAGTGACCCTGTACATCCACATAGACATGCCATTTTTATCCATTTAACATGTATATGAGGTATCTTTTTCTCTTTGTGTCTCATGTAATGTTGGCTATAAACCACCATTTTAAATAGAGAGCTACAATAATGTAAAGCTTAAAGCATCTATTTGTGTGAAATGCACGGGAATTAAGAGGATAGAGATGACTTCAAAGCACAGATTTGTGTAGATATCTCATTGATTCACTGTCCTGTTCCTTCAGTCTGGCATTTCTAAAATAGAATATCAGCATGGACAAAATCTTCCCTGAGATGAGACATCTACAACCTGAATTCCTTAGTTTTTACTTCTCTTCTTACCTTTCGATTGCCGAATTCTTTCTAAGCGAGCTGTGGTAGGCTCCAAGGTTATTTGATGTATTATTTGTCATATAAATCCTTATAAATAATATATGCCGCATATATTTGTAGTACAATTGCATTTATGCAGGATATATATATAGAAGACATGCAATTTTTAGGCCTTTTCATCTAAAGACTGTATGAACCACTAGTTTTGTTCCTGTGACTCCCTTAAAATTTGTGGCTAAATCTATAGTCATAGTCTATAGTCTCATTTGCATGTTTATCACCTATATATTTCCATTTTCTTGTTTAGATATGGTAGAAAATTCCACAGCATTCTCCATGACTGTGGGTATTTATGGGAGAATTTTATGCATTGTTCAACACCTAGAGTGCATTTTCTTGCTTTTGAAACTTTGATTTACACAGTTATTATGTAGTTTTGGTTGTGATAGAAGTAAATGACCCTTAACTGACGGCTGAAGAAAATCACAAAGGCTCTACTTCAGTCAGCTCTGTGGCTGTGCAGCGCTTATGCTTTTAAAAGCACGATTGGTGAAGATGTAAGAAATTATCACCTTCTCTGAACTGTATTGTTCTTATTTTATTATGTTTTGCGATTGGCAAAACACTTTTGTAGGACAAGTTTTGTAAAGTGCTTCATAAGCAGACCTCATGATGATAATTGGTAGTTGTAGTTTTGTCACTAAAAAACTATTATATGGGCCTTTAACGCCTCCCACTCTAGACAGGACTGTAACTCTGTGTATATTAGGTTTTTCTACTCTTTCTCAACTGCAGCTGGTTCGAAATTGAGCTGCTTTTTAAGTGATACAAAAAAACGTTGACACATCAGTCCTATTTTAGCTCAATTCCACTGGCGACTTGTGAAAAAGGGAGTTTTATTGCGCGTTTATTGCGCGTTTTAAAGTCCCTCTGTGGATCAGCTCTAAAATATATTGCAGATGTTCTAACTCAAACTATATTTTGCCTCGTGGTCACTGAAATCAACATTCCAACAAGTTCTCTTATGGGCATCTGGGCGTTCTGTGCTACTGTCATATTATATTTGAAATGTTTAACCCAAGATTTTTATATTAGTTATTTATTTTCATCTTAATCATGCTGCTTGTTTATGTGGGTTTTTGTATGTTGTATGTGGTCTTTTTGGAGACAGGGAATATGTCTGTATGCCTTTGGGTCAACTTCAGTTGTTTGATGGCTCCATCACACCAGTAGAAATTGGACAGAACTTCCTTGCCACTAGGAAAAATCTGTGACTACGCAGTGATTCAATTTAATTTAATCATTTAAGCTGCATGCAAGTACAGTTGCAAGTACAAATTGCAGCCAACTTGTTGCCCAGCAGAGGTTGAGCTTGCAACACCATCGGCCTCTGAATGACCACTTTTGATCACACGGGTCTCATGGTGGCAACCAGTTGGGATCCAACTCAGGTTGACTGCAGTCACTCTCAGACAGATTATAGGTTTGCAAATAAGTGGTGCCTAATTAATAAATGTAGATGGATTGCCAGCATGTTGCAATTAATCTGAGTCTATCTGAGCCATCTGAGTGCAACCCGTCTGTGACAGGTCAACGGGGAACTTGATTCAGCTGGTTGCTACTTGAATGTATTCTGATTAAACTCCTATATAAAAGTCACTGTCCTGCACCCTGTATTTTGGAAGAATTTCTGAATTCTTTTTTTTTTCCAATTCTGTGGACTTACCACTTACTACTTATTGAATGTACGTTATTTTGAATGTCTGTTTTATGACCATTTCTGTGTTTGTAAATGGCAATAGATTTTCACCACTTTAGTGCAATCTGTGTTTGGATATACATATGTAATGCATGTAATTGCCAACTTGACCACATTCAATTGCAAACTGATAGCAGACTGACCCTGTCATATTGCCATTTTATTATTAAGGGTTCAAGTTTATTGCACACTTTTATAATAAAGGTATATTTGGCCATGCCGCAGTTGCCAAATCAATCTTTTCCAGAGTGTGACTGTAGCATAAATAAAAATGACCTGACTTGACTCGATAAGTTTTTACCACATTTTTAAAGTTTTGGGGGTTTTTTTTGGTTTGCTTGTTTTTTGGTTTTTTTTGGTCTCACATTTGAAAATCTGTAGCATCACCAAAACCCTACGCTTTGATTATACATATATGTGTGCTTAAAGAAACATATCCAAGTTATTTCAATTCAATTCAATTCAATTTTATTTATATAGCGCCAAATCACAACAAATGTCGCCTCAAGGCGCTTCATAGATACAGAGAAAAGCCCAACAATCATATGACCCCCTATGAGCAAGCACTTTGGCGACAGTGGGAAGGAAAAACTCCCTTTTAACAGGAAGAAACCTCCTGCAGAACCAGGCTCAGGGAGGGGCGGCCATCTGCTGCGACCGGTTGGGGTGAGAGAAGGAAGACAGGATAAAAGACATGCTGTGGAAGAGAGACAGAGGTTAATAACAGATATGATTCAATACAGAGAGGTCTGTTAATACATAGTGAGTGAGAAAGGTGACTGGAAAGGAAAAACTCAATGCATCATGGGAATCCCCCGGCAGCCTACATCTATTGCAGCATAACTAAGGGAGGATTCAGGGTCACCTGGTCCAGCCCTAACTATATGCTTTAGCAAAAAGGAAAGTTTTAAGCCTAATCTTAAAAGTAGAGATCGTGTCTGTCTCCCGAATCCAAAGTGAAAGCTGGTTCCACAGAAGAGGGGCCTGAAAACTGAAGGCTCTCCCTCCCATTCTACTTTTAAATACTCTAGGAACAACAAGTAGGCCTGCAGAGCGAGAGCGAAGTGCTCTAATAGGGTAATATGGTACTACAAGGTCATTAAGATAAGATGGGGCCTGATTATTTAAGACCTTGTATGTGAGGAGCAGGATTTTGAATTCAATTCTGGATTTAACAGGAAGCCAATGAAGGGAAGCCAAAACAGGAGAAATATGCTCTCTCTTTCTAGTCCCTGTCAGTACTCTTGCTGCAGCATTTTGGATTAACTGAAGGCTTTTCAGTGAGTTTTTTGGACATCCTGATAATAATGAATTGCAGTAGTCCAGCCTGGAAGTAATAAATGCATGAACTAGTTTTTCAGCGTCACTCTGAGACAGGATATTTCTAATTTTAGAGATGTTGCGCAAATGGAAGAACGCAGTCTTACATATTTGTTTAATATGTGCGTTGAAGGACATATCCTGGTCAAAAATGACTCCAAGGTTCCTCACAGTGTTACTGGAGGCCAAGGTAATGCCATCCAGAGTAAGAATCTGGTTAGATACCATATTTCTAAGCTTTTCAGCGCCGAGTACAATGACCTCAGTTTTATCTGAATTAAGAAGCAGAAAGTGGCCATCCAAGTCTTTATGTCTTTAAGACATTCCTGCAGTTTAACTAATTGGTGTGTGTTATCTGGCTTCATGGACAGATAGAGCTGGGTGTCATCTGCATAGCAGTGAAAATGTATGCTATGTCTTCTAATGATGCTGCCTAGGGGAAGCATGTATAATGTAAACAGAATTGGTCCTAGCACTGAACCCTGTGGAACTCCATAATTAACCTCAGTGTGTGAAGAGGACTCTCCATTTACATGCACAAATTGGAGTCTATTAGATAGATATGATACAAACCACTGCAGTGCAATACCTGTAATACCTACAGCATGTTCTAATCGCTCTAATAGGATATTATGGTCAACAGTATCGAATGCTGCACTAAGGTCAAGAAGGACAAGCACAGAGATGAGTCCACTGTCAGAGGCCATAAGAAGATCATTTGTAACCTTCACTAAAGCTGTTTCTGTGCTGTGATGAGCTCTGAAACCTGACTGAAACTCTTCAAATAAACCATTCCTCTGCAGATGATCTGTTAGCTGTTTGACAACTACTCTTTCAAGGATTTTTGATATGAAAGGAAGGTTGGAGATTGGCCTATAATTAGCTAAGACTGCTGGGTCTAGAGATGGCTTTTTGAGTAAAGGTTTAACTGCAGCCACCTTGAAGGCCTGTGGTACATAGCCGATTATTAGAGATAGGTTGATCATATATAAGATCGAAGAATTAATCAATGGCAGGACTTCTTTGAGCAGTTTTGTAGGAATGGGGTCTAAAAGACACGTTGATGGTTTGGAGGAAGTAATTATTGAAGTTAACTCAGAAAGATCGATTGGAGAAAAAGAGTCTAACTTAACATCAATGTTACTAAGAGTAGCTGTAGATAATATTACATCTGTGGGATGATTATTGGTAATTTTTTCTCTAATGATAAAAATTTTATTTGTGAAGAAGTTCATGAAGTCATCACTAGTTAACGTTAAAGGGATGGTTGGCTCAAAAGAGCTCTGACTTTTTGTCAGTCTGGCTACAGTGCTGAAGAGAAACCTGGGGTTGTTCTTATTTTCTTCAATCAGTGATGAATAGTAAGATGTTCTGGCTTTGCGGAGGGCTTTCTTATAAAGCAACAAACTATTTCTCCAGGCTAAATAATGATCCTCTAAATTTGTGACACGCCATTTCCTCTCCAGATTACGAGTCATCTGCTTTAGGGTACGTGTTTGAGAATTATACCACGGGGTCAGGTACTTCTGATTAGAGACCTTAGTTTTCACTGGAACTACAGTATCCAGAGTCGTACGTAGTGAGGAGGTGAAATTATTAACAAGATAATCGACCTCTGTTGGGGTAGCGTTCAGATAGCTGCTCTGCTCTGTGTTGGTACAGGGCATTGACGATGATAACAGTGGCTGGATTATATTCTTAAACTTAGTTACAGCGCTTTCAGAAAGACATCTACTTTGATAAAGTCCACTCTCCACTGCTGCGTAATCAATTATTGTAAATGTAAATGTTATCAAGAAATGATCAGACAGGAGAGGGTTTTCAGGAAACACTGTTAAATGTTCAGTTTCTATGCCATATGTTAAAACAAGATCTAGAGTGTGATTAAAGTGGTGGGTGGGTTCTTTTACAATTTGAGAGAAACCAATTGAGTCTAACAACAGATTAAATGCCATGTTGAGGCTGTCATTTTTAGCATCAACATGGATGTTAAAATCACCCACAATAATTATTTTATCTGAGCTCAGAACTAAATCAGATATAAAGTCTGAGAAATCAGACAGAAACTCTGTGTAAGGCCCAGGTGGACGATAGATGATAACAAGTAAGACTGGTTTCTGAGTTTCACAGCTGGGGTGGACAATGTTAAGCATCAGGCTTTCAAATGAATTAAAAGTCTGTCTTGGTCTTTCATTAATTAATAGACTGGTGTGAAAAATTGCTGCCACACCGCTCCCTCGACCTGTGCTTGGAGATTTCTGGTAGTTAGAATGACTCGGGGGTGTTGATTCATTTAAACTAACAAAATCATCCTGCTGCAACCAGGTTTCTGTAAGGCAGAGTAAATCAATTTGTTGATCAATTATTAAGTCATGTACTAACAGAGACTTGAAGGAGAGAGACCTAATATTTAATAATCCACATTTCACTGTTTTACTCTTTGGTTCAGATGTGGATACTGTATTATTCTTTCTTTGTAAATGTTTAAGTTGTTTGTTGCTGGTTTTTAGTTTGTTTTTTGTCTTTTTGGAAGCAGACACAGTCTCTATGGAGATGGGTTTTTGGGGGGGTAGCAGGAGGAGAGAAGCTGCAGAGAGGCGTGTAAGACTGCAACTCTGCTTCCTGGTCCCAACTCTGGATAGTCATATTTTGAGGGGTTTAATAAATTTGTCGATATTTCTAGAAATGAGAGCTGCTCCATCCAAAGTGGGATGGATGCCATCTCTCCTAACAAGACCAGGTTTCCTCCAGAAGGTTTGCCAATTATCTATGAAGCCCACATCGTTTCTGGGACACCACTCAGACAGCCAGCAATTTAAGGAGAACATGCGGCTAAACATGTCACTCCTGGTCTGATTGGTCTAATTAACCAAGAAATGTTTTGCTTTAGCTTTCTGTATATCTGTCCTACTGCTGAATGTCAGAGGTATAATGTTTGAAATTCATTTCATGTATTTTTTTTGAAAAGGTCCTGGTTCAGTGTTAGATATTGTTGCATGTGATGAGGATGGGCAATGTAACACAGCCTTGGAGGCAAGGCTTCTCCCATCGTTTCATTCACAGGATTGAATTAATGTGTTCTGCTGACCCCCTGACCTGCTGATTTACATTGCATCTCAAAGACACGATGTAATAAAATGCCGGCAAAATGTATCTGCTCTCTCTTGGCTAACCGGCTAATGCAATGCACGGTGTGCGGAGCTCCAACAGGGACATTTAATGAAAATGAGGAAGTATGGAGAAAAATTGGAAAAAGCCTTTCTGAAATTAATCGAGGACCTCTATTAAAGCAACAAAGGTGGAGGGAAAAAAAGATCATAATTGAAATCCCACACAGAGGGCTTGTCTTTCTTTTACCCTTTCTAAGACAGAACTTCTTTATTCAATAACTTTTTGATGCCGTGCTCCACCAGTGAGCCGAGACGCAGCTCAACATTACACAGGTACATTTTCCTTTAGGTGGTTTTAAACAAAGTGAGTTCTTTTGACAAGACACACAGTGGAGGTGACATATGTTCATCTGCAAGCATATGATAAACATCTCAAAAGGGAACAAAACCAAAGAGACCAAAATACAGCTGGAAGGAAACTCAAACTTTAAAGTAAACAGATTTTTGTAAAACTCTCATATGGGTGTATGCGATGCCTAAACTTAAGAAGTAAAAATAAAAGAGAGAGAGAGAGAGAGAGAGAATATCTTAAGAGTGAGTAAAACAGAACATCAACCACAGTTTCTTGTGTATTCTGATTTATACTACCAAATCTATTCACATGTTTTTCACAGTTACAACATCATAATAGTCATCACTTCTTTCTGGGTACATTGCCATGGTAACTTATGCTGCTAACATCACCTGCTCCAGAGCAAGTTAGGTTGTAGATTAGAGATCACAAGGCATGAAATCACCACCCACTGACCCATCAAGCGTCACCATCCCTGGAAGATCCAGGAATACAGACAGCGATAGGGCCAAGTGTGTTTCCCTAATGAGCATTATTAATATATTTATTATTAACATATATACATACAACATACATGGAGCTTAAATCTTGGCTGCAAACAATTTAAATAATTTTTTATTGTTCTATAAGGATTCATATCTGATTCTAAACCCAGTACGGTGCTTTTCCTCTCACCTAGTCACACTCAGCAACTGTGTTATGTGTTTATCTTCCATTGTAAAATCAGCCGCTCTGCTGTAAGTACACTTACCCATGTTTGTGATTGGTCAGATACTGTCACTCCCACCATTTTTATGTGAATGCGCAAAACCTGAATTAACTTAGCAAGCCAATAACAAGCTTCTTTGGACTTCTTATCCTGATTGCCACTTTTAGAGTAAGTAAATCGAGAGAACGGAAAGATGCCCAGGGTATGTTGAAGATGGTTCATGGTAGAGGACTCTGATTGCAAAGGTATTTTTATATTTGCATTGTTTTTGTCTTTTGGCCAATAGATGCTCCAGCAACAATCATTGGCAGTCTGTTAGTGGCCCAATAGGCAAAATTCAGAGCAAAACCTACATGTAAAGCAATGCCTGCAGCACCATTGGTATAAGGCGTAAGTGTGTTGGTCAGTGGGAGGTTAATAAGGCTCGATAAAAGCACCTGTGTCTCTTTCACTTTGTTAGTGATGTGACTGAGGCCTGGGCAGGACCCCAAATCCCAAGGTTGAAGGGGATGTCTGCTGATTGGTGTAGACACTTCCCAAATAAGGGCCTCCACCTGCTCCATTCTCTCACACCCTATATTTACCAGTTCACACAAATATAGAGGCATGCACACAGACACACTGTAGTTGTATAGACACAGACAGCGGTTACAAACACTCCTCTGGGAACAGGTGGCACAGACCATGCGTGGGTGATGCAGCGACCACAGAAGTGATTCTTTTCTCCTACCATCCTATCTGATTCTACAGGATAACCTTTGTAAAGCAAGGACACAGGAAGACAGAGACACTGTCTGACAACATCAGCCTCTTCAGATGCTGAGGTGAATAGAGGAGTTTTTCAGTGCACCTGGGCTCAGTTTTGTTTCCTAAAAGGAGTATTTAGCTTTGTTTGTTTTTTTTAAATCCCTAGTTTATATCTTTTATCTCATTCTGTTTTTTGTTTTTTATGGCGTGGAAGGGGGTGCTTTCTGTAAAATCATATGAGGAAGTCTATTTACACGTGTAAGAAACAAAAAAAGTAATTACTGGATCATTTCAATTCGACACACAACAACTACACTTCTCTCTCTCTCCCCCCCCCCCAAAAAAAAAAAAAATAAATAAATAAATAAAAAAATAAAAAAAATTAAGGAACGCTTTTAAAACACATCAGTGGGGAAAACATGCTGATATCTAGGATATCTATACTGGTGTGGACTGAGTAATGTGTTAGGAATGAAAGGATGCCACACTGTCTGATGGACATAAAAATGATCAACCTACAAAGAGCTGAATTCAAAGACACCCTAAGAATCTAAGTGGAAAAAAATGATGCTGCAGGCTAGTCTATTTCACCCAAATTTCATTGCAGCGACTCAAAATGTTGCTCGGTAGTTTGTGTGGCCCCCATGTGCTTGTATGCACAGCTGACAACATCAGGGCAGGCTCCCAATGAGGCTCCATGGGGGATCTCCTACCAGATTTTTACCAGCATATCACTGACTCGTGGACAATCTGGGGTGCAACCTGGGGGCAATGGGCGAACCAAAACATAATGCTTTCCATTTACATCAGGTGGAATCCGGGACCCACTGCACCAGGTCTGATAGTGGGTCCAAGAATTTTATCCCAATGTCTAATGGCAGTTAGGGTGCTGTGTCCTAGCCTGTCTGTGGGTTCCTCCATGGATATTCCTCCCCAGAGTATCACTGCCTCACCATCAGACTGGTCATGCTGAAATATGTTAGACATCATTCTCCACAGCTTCCTCAGACCCTTTCACATCTGTCACATGTGGTCAGGGTAAACCTACTCTCATCTGTGAAAAGCATAGGGCAACTCTGGTAGACCTGCTGACTCTGGTATGCTATGGGAAATAAGAATAGGGCTCCATGGTACTGGGTAGTGAACACACAGCCCACTAGAGGACGTCAGGTCTCAGGCCACCCTCATGATATCTGTTTCTGATTGTTTGATCGGAGACATTCACACCAGTGGCCTGCTCGAGGTCATTTTGCAAGGCCCTGGCAGGCTCATCTTGTTCCTCCTTGCACAAATGAACAGATACCAGTCCTGTTGATAGGTTAAGGACCTTCTACAGCCCTGTTCAGCTCTCCTAGAGTAACTACCTGTCTGCTTGAATCTCCTTCATGCTCTTAAGGCTGAAGAAAATCTCCTAACAATGGCACATATTGATGCGCCATCCTGGAGGAGCTGAACTACCTATGCTCCAACTGTAATGCTACCAGCAACGACCGACGCTAGCGAAATACAAATCTAGTGAAAAAACATTCAGAAAAGATGAGGACGGAAAAAAATGACAGTGGCCTCCACCTTTGCATATGCTTCCACACCCTGTCAAACTGGAATGTCTTGAGACCGTAATAATCAAAGCGTAAGATGCAGGCATTTAAATGGCCAAGGCTGATAACTGAGATTTTCAAAGCACATAATTTGGAAATCTGTTAGGAAGGAATCAGAGTGGGCAGAGGAGAATGCCATACTGGAAGAAAAATATCACCTATGATGTGACATTTGAATAAGAATGGAACACATTAAACAATTGCTGAAATATCTCAAACTTTAAATAAAGGAAAAGTGACATGACCTGAACCTGTCTACAGATTGCACACCTGCAAGTGATCAATACTTACATTGTACTTCGCTGAAGCCTGAAATTATTGCATATGCCGTAAAAGGCCAAGATGTAGAGGTGGGGGTTTTGGAAGAACAAACATTTGAAAAGGAACAAATGTCAGTGAAATTTACATAAGTTAAAATGAGCCGCAGGAATTTTTTTCTTTGCCATTTTCTTTTATACCTTCTGCATTCTTATTTCCACAGAACACACATTCACTCGAAACGAAACTATAAATTGCTGTATAGTGATGAACTCAATCTTGGCAAAAGAGACATGTAGAGGGATAAGGATAATGAAAGAATTAAAATACAACAAGTCTTTATGATGATTGCAGCACACACTCACTAGTTCTGCAATGTGACAATAATACATAACAGAATTGCCAGTAGCATTTATTTCATGCTGTGTTTAATTCTGCAGGAATAATGATAAAAGGAAACAATCAAAATGTGTGTGAACACAATAAAGAGAGTGACGGAATGGGCTATTGCTCTCCCACAGGGAATAATTGAGCCCTAACCGGGGGTCGGCGGAATAAATCACCCTCCTATCTACAGTAGCTTATGACCTCCAGTACACCCACCAGTTTCTCCTGAGGTTCTATCCTTACATGTGTGAGGGGCTGCTTCTAGTTCTGGATATTTCTATGCCCAGGAATCATTTTGTGATTATTACCAAAAGACCTTGTTCTGCATTAGGATGTAAAATTCAGATGAAAAGTCAATGAGCTTTATCTATATAGTGCAACTAAACCGGTGAAAGTTTTTGCAATAAAACGTGTAAATAGTCCCCTGAACGTGACTGCTATAATTCTGCAGTACTAACATTCATTTGTGTCCCCCCTTCCATGTTTAAAGTTGTGTGTTTCTTTGTGGGTGCCGTGTGCATGTTCTCGCTGAAAAGTTGTCTGCTTTTGAATTATCGTGTGCCTCTGCATGCCATTGTGTTGTTATGCTCACATCAACCTGTTTGTGTGTGTAAGCGTTCATTTACGCACGCCCGTGTTTGCGCGTATGCATTTGTCTATGTATTTGCATGTGTCTGAGCTTGTGTCACCTACTCCATTTCTATGGAAATCAAATGCGGCAGCAGCCACAAGTTTACACATTCCCCCTGTTTTGACTCCATTCAATCAACTGTGTGCATAATTACCCTGGTGCCGTATGGTAATCTATTGGGACCCAAATATTGCAGTTTGACAAATCCTTCATTTGTATTCAGTCGCTACACAAAGCATCAATCGTGCTTTAGCACACATGCTGCCCACCAACCCCCAGACTCTCTCTCCACACTCACACACGCACACCGCACACTACACACTACACCAACCACGCCCCTCCCCTTTCCCCAGAAACACAGAGCGATGTGGAACCAAAAGCTGGCTGATTAGAACAGCGAGACACGCTGGGATCTGGGTTTGTCATTAATATTTCTCTCTTTCAGATGGTACCTCCTACAATGCAAAAAGATACCACCACTGGGCCAGAGACGGGGATGGGCCTTTTTATTGGGGGAGAAGGACAAACAGAAAAGAACAGCACAGAGGTGAAATAAACATCTTTTTTCATCCTGAAGCTGGAGGGTTAGTTGATAGCTGTTGAATACTGCCTCTTGTTTCAAACGCTCATAATATTAAAGCAGTTTTTCTCTTCACTTTATTTATTGTTCACCCTTGCTATTCTTGACAAAAGATGCTCATCGTGTGACAGTTATGTTATATAAGTGGTTCTCATCTCAACAACAAAGAAATAAAGAGATCCTTCCAACAAACTCCGGAGTGATTCAGCTCTTTTAACCCTCCAAAATTATGTGTACATCTCATCAATGCACAAACGTAAATCCCCACAATCCCACGCTGCCTGGGGGTGCCTGATTGAACTAGTGACATTTTGAGCCTTATTACATGCTCACAACACAACAAGGCACAACAAACAAGAAGACCAATTTCAGTTTTCTCTCTCTCTCCCTCCCGCTTCAACCCCCTCACTGTCATTTTCTTTCCTCTTTCATTCTGTTTGGGATTGAGGATGAGGGTTTGGGAGGAGAGCTGCGGTAAACAAGGGCGGAGAGAGAAAGAGAGATTAGCACCAGCTAATAATCCTCTCTTTCAACACGTGCAGCTTCATATTTCCAAATTAAAGTGGAGTGCAAGGAAAGGGGCTTATTAAACATTAAACGTCATCTAGCTCCGTCGCACTGTTCACATTCAACCCCTCCCAGCTCTGCCCTGGAGGCTTGCAGAATACTGTGCAGTGCTGGATTTGCAGTGCTGAAGTAAACTAAAGCCATACATCACCCAACTGATCAGGCCTTGGGAGAGGGGCCTGGGCCAATCATTTTGAGGTTAAACAATGTAATTTGGATCTTGTAAGTGCAATTTATTTTGCCCGTCAGACAGAGGCATTGAAACATTTTCTCTTTTTTTCTCCTCCTCCATTAGATAAAAAGAGGATGGTATTTGGAAGAGAGTGAGGAGGTCCCACAGAGGTGAAACATCAGCGGTCATTTGCTCATTGGTGAGAAAAGAGTAGATAAAGCAATGGCTCACTAGCTCAAACAAACATAAGAAATGTTTGTCTGGGAACAATTACAAAAGATCTGTCCTTTTACAGGGATTTCAAAAGCAAAATACAACAATACTTCCATCATTACGGTGAATAAATTGGGGCGACCGTGGCTCAGGGGGTTGGGAAGTGTATCTGTAACCGGAAGGTCGCTGGTTTGATCCCCGGGCTCTCTGTCCTGGTCGTTGTGTCCTTGGGCAAGACACTTTACCCTACTGCCTACTGGTGTTGGCCAGAGGGGCCGATGCTTCTGTCAGTCTGCTCCAGGGCAGCTGTGGCTACAACCGTAGCTGCCTCCACCGGTGTGTGAATGCGAGAGTGAATGAATAGTGGCATTGTAAAGCGATTTGGGTGCCTTGAAAAGCGCTATATAAATCCAATCCATTATTATTAAATATGCAGGAATTAAGATTACCTACATATTCTATATAAGACGTACATAAAGTTAAACTTGACTTCTTTACCTAATTTACCTAATTTTAAGACTTTCAAAGGACCAAACAATTTTGTATCATGTCTTGTGCTGTGCTTTCTTGTCACCTGGTTTCATGGCTGTAGGTTTATTTCCAAAAATCTTTATGTGGTTTTATCTATAGCTTCTATAGATAACACCACTAAGTACTACATGTTCTCTTCATATACTGACTGTAAGCATAGTAACACAGCACATGCATACTCTTTATGTAACAGGTAAATGCAACTGAAAGCTTGTCAAGTTTAAGCCATCCTTGTCGTAAAATGCTTTTTTCTCCTTTTACTAGCACTAAAACTTCTCCAAGGTCAAAAACTAAAAGAACATATCTGTCTAGTACCCACTACCACAGTATATCACTCCTAATGACAAAATATCACCAATTATCTCCACTGAGACATCGCTGGTTGTCTCAACAAGAATGGGATTATACATACTCTCTGAATCCCTGCTGGAGATTTGCTGACCAGAAGCCCAGTTTAATGTCCCCTCCAGTGAGAGCTGTTATCCTCTCCTTGTGAACATATTGTGGTTATGTCTCTTAATGTGTGCTGGGGTTGGTGCCGGTCAGAAAATCTCCTGCAGTTTAGAGGATTAGAGCTACAAAGTGCCGCTGGTGGAAAGAATGAGCTAGCCATTTGAGTGATACAAGTGAATTAAGAGATTAAAATGGTTTAGAAAGACTGATTACAAAACCATAGGGGTTTAGAAATGGAAAGACAAGCCTTGAGATGGGAAAAATCCCTTGTACTTTTCTTGTAGGTGGTGGCTATTATTTTGCTCTTTTGCAAATACCAGCGCTCGATCTTTACCAAATCCTTTTGAATTCATTGAGTCGCTAGATTGAACAGACTGATCTCAATGAAATAAGCACAAGGACTGCAACCTCTTACAAACACATTGTCAAGAACGTTGTATGTTAAAATTACCTTCTTTCCTTTCCTTATTTCATATTTAATCTGCAGTAACTGCAATAATTGTAAAGCTTGTGAGCAGATATTACTATAAGTGGAAAAGTCACTAAAACACTTGCTCACTGAAGTATCTCAGGAACTACTGCACGGACTGACATGAAATTCAGTGCTGCCCGCAATGAATCGTATTAATCCTTTAAGACCTACCATAGAACCAAGTCCGCCAGAGCTTATCTTTATATTTTTACATGTTGTAGTGCCATTTTTGGGAGCATTTCAAGTTGCTATACATCAATACAACCGTTATAGCCCAAATTTTTAATAATATGTGTGCATTAAGTCCATAATAACTACATAAATTGCAAAAAAGTGCAATAAAAAATTATTGCACTAGCTTACGTGTTTCCGGTTCTACAGGGATTTAAAAATAGTTACGCAAAACGGAGCGTGCCGGCTTTAAAGGGTTAACTCCGGTGATCATCTGGGTGGCCAAACTCCTTTCAGTTTGTGGCTTACAGTTAAACTTGTAAAAAACTTTTTAGATGTAATTTAGATGTAAATTGGTTGATATCAGAGGAGGCCCTGATATCTATAGGGTGTTCATAGGTTGCAACTTCTCTATTTTGAGAGGCACAGGGGATTTCATAATATAAAACAAGGCTAATTGGTTGAAACACACCAGAATAATTCATAATTAACTGTTTCTCTTCTTTGAAACAAATCCAGGTCCAGTACTGAAATTGTGATTTAAACAATAGATATATTATAACATTTAAAGCAACTGACTTTTTATGCGAATAAAAACCACATAAATATTATGCACCGATGGATGAAATTCTCTCTAATCAATCAACGATCAATACTGATGTGCATTAGTCTAATGATCATTTTCAGATATTTGTTTAAGTTAGCTAATGCAAGAATTTGTTGAATCAGCCTTACAGGACTGTTTAGTTAATGGAGAGCATGGATTTGGATAGGGGATGTAGCAGAATGTGACAGCCTGGCTCCTGGCATAGTCCTGGAAAAGAGCTGATGCACAGGAAGTATATCCTGGAGGATGTTCAAGTGACTCCAAGACATCAGATGAGATTTATAAGTGTAAACAGATATTTTAATGAATTTGGGATCGAGCTACTATAAAAGTACAATGTTTACCATGTTGTTTCCAGGGAATACCATTGCCAGGGTCCATTAAAAGTACAAGTGCTCTATGAAGTACAGCCAACCTCTTGGATGACTGGATATAACAAGACTCACAGCATCTATGAAAATGTAAACTACTGGAGTACTGTCACAGGCAGAAACCAAAACACACTACATGTTTCATTTAAATTGATTTACATATTTTTAGAATTTTATGTTTTGTTTTTCTTCTTCTTCTTCTTCTTCTTCTTCTTATTATTATTATTATTATTATTATTATTAGCCTTTATTGGATCATACAGCATGTAGCAGCTTCTAGTGCTGCAATGTGTGCACACAAGGTTCTAAGTTGCACCAGTACAGGTAGAACTGTACTGGTGTTTTGTGCTATTAAGTGTTGGCATGCTAACACAGTAGATACTACTTGCTAAATCCAGTCCATCCCTACAAAATAATATTAACCAAAGTAGAGCCAGGAATTCCCCAGCACCCAGAAAGCAGGAGAGATCCCTCCTGTACCTTACACTGATTTCTTCTATCAACACTGTTATGCTAAAATGGATCTATTATAGTTCTGCTATATGTTTAAGTTCCATGTCTTGTGAACCAAAGCCCAACTTTTTAATGACGTATATGATGGGAAGTATATTACTGGTTCCTTATGACCTTGCTCGCTGTCATTTCTTACAAAATTTCCATGACCCTGGTGATGTCTTCTACTCACCAATTCTTTTTCTGGTGAGTGTTTTATTGTGTCAAGCTTTAGCACAGCACATACGGTGGCCCTGAGAGGCCAAACGGACTGCAACTTAAGAAAACACCGGCAATAAGAAAAACGCTGCAAAAGCACACAAAACGGAAATAGGAAAAAATAAAACAGAAACAGAAAAGAACACAAGGGAAGTTTTTCTGGGGAGACAATAACCCGACAGACCAGTTCCCAGAACCAAAAAAAATCATGATTCATGATTATCATGATTCATATGATACTGATGATTGATTTTTAGGCTAATAGTTAGGCTAACACACTTACCTGTCATCTCTTCTTTCCTCACAAAACCGATAGATCCTCCACTTCTTTTAAATGTCTCCTAGTGCAATTCTTAGCATATTTGGGTTCCTGCAACTGGTCCGTCGGGTTATTGTCTCCCCAGAAACACTTCCCTTGTGCTTTTGGAAATCTGTTTTTTCCTATTTCCGTTGTGTTTTGTGTGCTGTTGCAGCATTTTTCTTATTGCTGGTGTTTTCTTAAGTTGCAGTCCGTTTGGCCTCTCAGGGCCACCGTAAGCACAGGAGTTAAATGATCACAAAATTAAATCTATTTCAGAATGAAACAGATGAAAGGGCAAAGGTTATCATTCACAATGTTAGTGCAAAGGTGTACATTTCCCATGTGTTACAAAGTACCTAAATTACTATGACTTTAAATAAAGATCATATTGGACAAATTAATATTAGTCTTAAAGGAAAAGATATAATTATCTTGAAAATCTAAATGAATCAATGTTACAAAGTTACATTCTGTTTCTTTGAACCTTAATTAGGAGAGGTCACATGTCGGTGTTGTTGCAAAAAGAACTTTAATAAATCAAACACATGGCAGTAGGGTCCTTTTGTGTGAGATGAAACACTCTCCTCGTGAAGAAAGAAAAAAACAAAAACAGATTTCCCAGTTCCAAACAATGGCCACATTCCCGCAGTGAAACACTGCTAATACAAAGAGCAACAGTAAACTTTAGCCAAAGCTATACTGCCAGAGATTATTCTGGAACAAATCGATCCAAAAGTAGCCTGCCAGGCGTTGCAACTGTGTCCCAGGAAAGTGTTGAGGAGAAGAAGAACAAACAGAATGAATAAGAAAATGAAAAAAAATGGAGAACAGATAGGGGGGAGATAGAAAGTGCTGGCCACTGCAAAGTCTCCAAACAAAGAGGATATGTGAGGCGTGTACCTCAAGCCTTTCTCCTTTACAAGAAGAGCCAGTAAGCACTTTTCTCTGCGCTGAAAAGCTAGCTCTCGCTCTTCGTGTCACATCAGCAGTTTTTTAGCGAAGCTCACAAGCACCATATCCAGGTGAGGGGTGTATGTTAAGGATTTCTTCCTTTCCCCTATCAGTCTTTTTCACTCTTACAGTCCTCTTCCTCAACCCGCCCCCGCCTCTCAGTTTCTCTCATCCTCTGCCAATATGTCTCTTCCTCGTGCTCCCCCTCTCCTTCTTGCACTTTACAATTCTCTTTCTGTCTCCCTCAAGATGTTTCAAAGCTCATATCACTCCTTTCAATCTCTTCATGTGTGCTTATGTGTAAGCAGATTTCTTTACATTTAATGTCCATGTTTGCTCTTTAGCATCTCCTGCTATCTGATCAGTTTCTTTGAAATAAAGAAAAGAAAAATGAAATCGATAAACTGCATATTCAAAGCACTTAAAAGTTATGCTATCCTATCCTTCTCTTATTGTTTGTAGGAAAATTAGTATTTGTTAAAATTATTATTTTGCTTATGATGTATATTCATAGCTATTTTTTTTTTTTATTTCTTTTTAAAAATGTTTCTTTGATGTATAATGGGTAATCACATTGTGAAATCTTGTGTACTGAGGAACGACAAACAAAATATATGAAATGACTTTGCGCTCACACTCGGACACAAAAAATTGGCATACAAGCTTCCATACGCACACATGCATGAAAGGGTCCCTGGGTGGCTGAATAGCAAAGCTATTCACGCGACTGGAACACCCCTGACTGTGGACACCACTTTCCCTAGAAAGTGAGGCTGGGGCACAAATCACATTTTCTGCACAATTAAAGCAGGGCTGTGGCTAAGTGTATCAGAGCCTTGCTCTCTGCAGGAGCCCAGGGAGTCAGCAGGCCCGTCCCCTCTCCCCTTGTAATGGCAATGTGATGAAGATGGTTTCCCTGTAATTAGTTTCTGAAAGTTTTCATTCAGTGAGTGAGGCCACAGACTGTGCAGCACAGAAAAGACCAGTTCGTTCTGCAACCCAGCGCTTACAACACAGACCAACTATAAAAGGAAGCTGATGATTAATCACATTGGCCAGTTGTGACTGTAAAAAAAAAATCTGTTTTTTTTAACTGAGTAGTGTTTTAACTAAAAGTATTTCTATTCCTTAATAAGTCATCTGTGCACTTGTAACAAGGTCACTGTATTTCTCCTGTTTATTTTCCAGCATGCTTAACATAATAGACTGTAAAAAACAAACAACTGTAACAAAACCCTAAGTAATAAAAGACTGCCAACTGCAGACTATTTCCTGATTCAAGTAACATAAATAGCTATTAGCTTCTCTATCTAAGGACATAGAGCACAGTAGTCCTCTAGAATGCCGTAGATTTGAAACCTGTCACTTTACTGTAAGTGTAAAACATGAACAAGGGCTTTGGGCTTTGAGATCACTTGCAGCAATAAAAGCCAGGTAGTTAATATTATATTACCCCATTACACCATCTCCTACTATTACAGTGGTCTTATAAGGAGAGAGTTTTTATGAATTGAAACTTTCATAGTTTTAACGTACTTGTAAAGCAAAGTTTGGTGTAGACTCTGTTTTAAGCTTAACGTGTAATCATGGGGAAGAAAGTCCAAAGTCAGTCAGCAAAGCAGAGCCTTTTACATTTATGTGGATCTTTTTAATTTATGGTTAGGAATACATTGTGCATACAAAGGATGTGACCAGGGTCTGGAGTGTGTCTCTAGAGTCCTGTTAAGGTTCAGGCAACAAAAGCACTTGAGGTTAGCGAAGGGTTGTGGCTTTGATTTGATGTAAATAAGCATGGTGGACTATTTCTGTATTCAAACTAGACCTATCTTTAACCACTGCTTCCTAAACACAGTAATAAAAATTATGAATACAGTAATGATTTGTTACTAGAAGTGAAAAGTGCACAGAGAGATCAGACACTTTGGAGAAGTAAGTAAATTTGTTTCTTATACATTCAGAATTAGGGTATTTGTGTTTCCAGCACAATGTTGCCTCTATAGATTAATAGAAAACACATTTCTGTCACATTTTAATTTCCTTTAAAGCATATTTACTGGCTGAGATCAACCTTCTGCAATTCAGTCTGGACTTTTGGTGAGGATTGAGGTTCTGAGTATCTTATAAGTTCTGAGTATCTTCTGTATGGGTTCATTTTATAGTAAATTTACTTTATTAGGTGATGTGAGGACACTGGAGGATCACACTTTAGCAATCATTTCAGGGTCACTGGAAGAACAACAACATTTCCAATCTACATTTTTGTGAGTGTGGACAAATTTTCAAACTTTATAAGATTTTATTCTGATAAAAATGAAGATTTTTTTAAGGAGGTTTCCTACTTTATTTCTATAACAATATGATTGCTTCTCATCCTGATTTGGCTACTAAAGTAATAGTTGGTGTGTCGCTGATAGCTGTGCACTCAGATTTCTAAAGATGGTCCGACTGGTTGATGAGCAGCATTTGAGCACCCACAGCCAACATGTATGATGAGTGTAAGTACTGAAGATGATAAATGTAGCTGAGCACTTTGCAAATGGGCATGGGAGAAGTTTCTAGTATAAAAGAATGGAACTCATTGATAGAAAAACAATAGTGTAGTATAGTGCAATGAAGCCATAAGTATGAAAAGTCAATGTTTCTTGTTAAGCAAAGGCTGAATCATCTGACAAGGACTTTCCAATATTGTGACACCCCTTGAAAAGGGAGTGCTACAGGTCTAACTCAGCTGTGAATCACAACGGGAAAACTGGGTTGTGGGTGAATTGGGACCATGCTTCTTCCTTTGTGAATGTCAGAGCAAAGGTGCAGTCTATCTAGCGACAGAGGCAGAATGTGCAAGAATTATTTTCTATACAGAGACATCTTGAGTGTGACAGAAGCCCAGATGAACAGAAGATGCTCATTTCATAAAATAAAAGTGCCTTTATTAGCACCTGTGTGGGTAAACGACAGGGAGTGGAAATTTTTTATCTTACGTGATTGCATGATTCAAAACAAAAGCGAGTTGCTGCTTGAATTTTAAACCGACTGGCAATGTGAGACACAGAGGAATTTATGGGGAGAAGCCGAGAGGTGTGGCTTTACTGATTGGAGAATAAAACGGCGAGCGTGAAAGATTTAAGAGGGAAGTCTTTCTGATTGAACTACTGCGAACTCCATAAAGTGATGCTATATTTCACTGCAAGCAAAACCTCAATGGAATCAATAGAAAACAGGTTTATAGTGACTGTTCTATTGTTAACTGCTGTCATTATTAACATTGTCGTTATTGTTTTCTATTATTAGAAAATGAAATAATTTCAACACATTTTTTCTCCATAGTTGATATTTAAATTTGAAGCTCTGAGTTTTATTGTAGACCCATGATGACACACGGTTTGTGAGGTAAAGAGGTAAAGTTACCGCCAAGGATCCGTGGTTGAAAGCTACATCCATAAATGCTTGACTCCAATTCGGTTCTCAATATGACATCTGTGAAGGGGGAGATTAGAGCATGAATCACAAATACTTCCTGCTGCCGCCTGGGATAGCCCAGAGGAAAATGCATGTGACCCAAGCATGAGGAATTCTCAGGAGCTGTCAGCCGAGATCAAACTCATTTGCCGACCACAGGCTTCAGTGTGCAAATATCCCACTACCGTGGACAAAATGTCGGATTGCTGTTGCCCGTTTTCCTCCCCCCTCGTATTCTCTCAGTTTCCATTTAGAATCTGCACTTGTGAAAGCAAAGAAGACGGCAATTACAGGGCGAGGATTTGCACTTTTCAAGAGCTAAAAACAAAATGTAAAAAAGGTTTAAGGTTTAAGATATTTCACGTCACATTTAACGAGTATAGAATATATGAAAGTTTGGCTTTTTGTGTTAAATTGATATTTGAGATTTTTCAGATGCACAAGTGGATTGTCATAAACAAAAACACACAAAGTGTGCACCTTTGTCTACGTTTTTCACCCAAGGGCAACCTTAAAAACAAGCAAATAAAAAAACTTGAACAATGAAGAAAAGAAATTGGACTGGATTGTCTGAATGGTACGTTAGTCTCCATTCCTGTTTTTATGCTTTATTACTCTACTCAGTTTTTATGCGCGTGTTTGCATGATTCTGCAATTACAATGCAATTCTTGAAACATCACAGAGGTGCAATCATTTCTCATCTTTTAGGTTTTAATATTCTCCCGCTCCTTCCTGGCTAAATCATGCCCTGTATCTACCTATTCCAAATACAGATAGCAGCTACAAGACACAAGCTGCCTGGAGAGGATACACAACATACAGCTGTGATGGATGGTGTCGTACAGGTGTGACTGAGGCTGTTCTTTTCTGTAACCAAGCCCGGAGTAGAGGAGATGAGAAGAATGTATGTGACCGGCAAAACTATGATGGCAACACGTTGAGCGAGACAGAGCGGCAGCAGGGTTGAACAGGTGAAGCCCGCAGGTTCGGTGATAATCTCGACGCACACCTAGCCCAGAGCTTGGGGCTGGCGGCCTTCGGTTTGCGGTGATGCTGCGCCTGTCACGTTTCTGCAAGCTCCCAGCAGAAATAACCAGCGTTGGCAGAGCTGGTGGCCGGATGCAAGGAGGTGCCAGTGGCTATAACAGCAGATATATCGCTTATGAGATCAGATGTCTGCGGGGCTGGAGAAGCCATGAGAGACTGTGAATGAGAGAGAGACAAAGGGAGACGGTGAGAGAGAGACATACGGCATTCACATCAGGAGGAAATTGCTTTGCTGCCACCAGCCCCTTGGTGGTAAACACAGCAAGTTAGTGTGTGCGGCAGCGAGTGGTTATAATTGTCTTGACGTGAACATTGTTTCGATGGACAGAGTGAGGAGTGAGAAAGGAAGAAAGGTAGTGGCGGGGAGGGGGAGCAAGGGGGTGCCTGTGAAGTATGGATTCAGGAAATTGGCATGGCGTTCACACAGTGCCCGGGTAAAAGTGGCTCAACGGCAAGGGGAGAAAATTGTTTATGAAGCTTTCCATCCCCGAATCTAAACTGAACAGCAAGGGGTAGGAGGGGAGGGGCAGATGGGAGAGAAAGGGAGAAAATTGGATGGGAAAGTGTCTTGGGGAGAGAGCTTTGAATAAGGAGGCAGCAAGAGGAATATATGGATTACAAATCAGATATAGCCCAGTATGGACTGTGAATCTACTGCAGCCTAGGCTACAAGTATTCCAGCATAGGAATATTTCCTCTATCCCTTTTCTTTCTTCAGAACCTATGGTTATGCACATTACATTATACACTCTCATAATAATTACTACTATAAGTCACAAGCTCAACCATTGAGGCTAAATTTATGGCACCGTCATTTACGGTTACACAAAAATGACGCTGTATAAAAAAGCAATTGCGCAGTATAGAGGCCATTTTGCAATGTGAGAACCACATTACCTCGGTGACAAACATAATGCTTCTGTGTGGCTTTGATATCATTAAATATTGAAACATTCAGTACTGATGAACATGATATTATCATCATTACTGTTATTATATTTATATTATGGGTTTTTATACTCTGTATATCACAAACAGGACTTCCGACTGTCAAAATCCCCAAACTTACATTTGAATTTCAATCTGAACGCATTTATTTATCAAGTAACAAGATTGTTGTTTGTATTACTTACAATCTATTGTATGAAACTGCACGTTGCCCGTATGAAAAGAAAAATAGATCACATTTGTAAACCAAATATTGTGCATCAGTAAACAAAACATACCTTTGGAACATTTTTGGTGGAAGACTTTGTTGCAGTCGATTTGTTCACCTGCAAACACTTTATTCTAAATAACGTCATCAGCCGCTTGTCAATCACAACCTCGAAGAAAACATACTGTGGCATATCACTGCATGTGTGCTTCAGCGTGGGCCCTCTGTTTCTCTCCCTCGTCACGATCCCATCTGCACAGACAGTAAAACACAAACAGCCGTGCCAGCTTTGGCTCACTTGGTGGGACCTAGCTAACCAGCCTTAGCAGTTTGTGTGCTGGGTTTCCCTTTAGCTGTGGCACTGGGCCGTGGGGGCTGTGGGGAGATAATCCCGGGCACTGCTGAGTGGAGCAGGCATCAGACACATAGGGAGAAGTGGATTACCCCGACTGGTAGAGATAGCAACAAGCTGGAAGGGTGGAGTGTGGGGAGTAGGAGCTCCAGCCCAGATAAGAGTGCAGGAGAAGGAGCAGGGCTACAGGAGGGGATAAGAAAGGAGAGGAGGAGGAGGAGACTAATATTGAAGTAGCAAGCAGAAAGTGGGAGATGAGGATCTTATGAAAAGACTCTAAGGGGGGAAGGATGGATTTAGCGAGACTGTTCGTGTGTCTGCACTTTCACTTTTAATAAATGTTTTGATACTTGATATTCTTTTGTTATTGAAAAAAAGAAGAATGCATTGCACTATATGCACCTTATCTCAGGAGTAATTTCACTTTGCTACCACTAATAAAAAATTAGTAATTCTGATAGACAAAAAAAGGAATAACGTCAGTGGTACTAATGACAGATCATAGCAGACCTCAGTTCAGTGGAACCTCAGACACACTGAATTTATTTGAGCTCTGGGATTGGTCAGTATTCTTTGTATAATTCACAGCAATCCAACTATTGATCATCTCCATTGTGTGGCTAGCTATAGTCATTGACTCATTGATTCACTTTGTTTTATAGATGCAAACAGTGTGCTTTAAGTGGCCTATGTAGTTGACAGATAGTGATTATATGTATAATGTGACACTTATTTTTTACTCTCCCTTCCAAATTTCTTTAGCATCTTTCATTTTTCCTGCTATTATTAACAAGTTTAAAGCATCAGGATTCTCCCTTATTAGAGCTACATTTGTCTTTTCTTTTTATATTCTCTTGTCCTAGATATGCAGCATTTAAAATCTCCTCATAGAGCTATGAGTCACTGTCTAGTTATCACTAATGCTACCTTCAGGCACTGAACTATAAATGTTCAAAAACTAGGATCAGTACTGTATTTCAGATAATCAAATAAGATTATGCAGTTGATGTAGTCTTAAAAGATTTTTCAAAATACTAAAACAATTTACAAGGTTAATGAGGAAAGGCTGGACAATCATTCTTTCTTAATTTAAGGGATACTGAGATTGAATGGACAGTAAAGAGTTAACCTAACACCATTTCCCTCCTTTATACATCATTGATCTTTTCACACTAATTAAAGCATAGCCAGGACTATTTAACCAAGCTAACGAGAACAGGCAAATTCGGCCTTCATAGTGCTGGGAGATCATAGCAATGGAGTGCGCTCTACCTGCAATTTAAGACAGAGAGAAAGAGAGTGTATTTGTATGGTCTGTGAGTGTGTGTGTGTGTGCATGTTTGAAAAGAGGAGTGATAGCAAACTGAAGATAATTCACCAAAACTCCAACCTAGCTGCAAAAAAAACTGAGAGAGCAAAAAAAACAAAAACAAAGAAAGACAAGCAAATATATGAAACACGACATTTTGGAAACATCCATATTTGCTTTTTTTTAATGCCAAGATTATAAAAAGAAGAGGACTCTCGGTATAATGAGGAGGTGTTCCAAGCTGCTCAGTGACTTTGATAAAATTAACTTTCTGTGAGATACCGCCTTGCAAGTTTACGTATTTTGAAGAATAGCTATATGTGCAAACTCAACATAGTTTCACCATTACCTTCTTCTACTCATTAATTGTTTATTCAGTATAGGTAACCTGCTCAATGAGACACAGTAGCTCATCTGGTGGTGCGCACAAAGAGGCATCTAGCAGCTCGGGTAAAATCCCCATACTATGAGAAGTCATGATCAATAATGCATCGGCGTAGATGTGAGGGATGCTGCTCAAAGGCATTTGCTTATCTCAGATGCCAGTTACCGCTTTCATCCCAGGGACACGCAGCAGTTGTGTGTGCATGAAAGTGTGTGTGCGGGGAGGTCGAGAGGATGCAGTATTTACACACTTCCCATCATGTGTTATTTATTTCACACCTTGATGTGTTCATCTAGCCTATGCCTCTGAGGAAATCAGCACTCATAATGCAAGAATCAACACAGAGCTTTTAAGCCACTATGCAACTGTCTGTTTTTTTTTTATCTATTCTCCTAGTTAGAGAATCTAATTGCACCGAGTGTTTATTTAACTGTGTTTAACTTAGCCTAAAGAGGCGTGGAAAGACTATAAAACACTAGTTTCGACAAAAAAAAATAAGTATAGTAAATTTTACTCTGTGGAACAAACAGGCCGCAAGAGTCTGCAGCCACTATTTGACTTTGCGTTATTTATGGGAACTGCTCTAGTACTGTTGCATTGGATGAAACAACACTTTATATGTGTTTTTCCTTAAAGCCGTCAACAAACTTTTGACAGCGTCATGGAATACTGATTATACACATCACACATCAAAATCTCAGTGATTAGTATAACTGAGATATGGGTAAATCTAGAGACAGCCATACCACAGAGCCCAGTACCACAGGGAATTGAGAAGTCAGATAATCTGATAGGTTGCTTTGCCATCTTGTCTAAACCCTATGAAAACTAGCATATGAAATATCCATTAATATATGCTTTATATATGTGTGTGTGTGTGTGTACAACACTCATCTTGTGACTGAAATGGATCGTAACTACAGGAAGGATGAAAACCTACAAAAGCAAGCCCGAGTTGCTGATAGAGGTTTCTGCAGAGTCCTTGTGAATGTGGCTTAAGTGAACCTCCCCCAACAATTTCTCTATGCTTGTTTGTGAATCACACAGAAAAACAAATCACATGGCCAGCCGCTGAGAGAAGTAGTAGGGGAGCAATCAAAGAACAGATGCTGAAACTCTTCAGGCTACATTTTCAATAGAGTAAGGAAATTGCTGTTGTGGTGTGGTTGTACCCCTGTATGAGTTGCCAGCATGCATGAGGAACGCCAAACTGATAGGTGCATATGTAAAGATACTGAGAAACAATGTCTAATCAAGTATATTTCTTTTTCCTATATAATTATCCTGCTTTCAGAAAATGCTTTTGTGTTGACTATTCATGAGGAGTCAAACACTATAATTTTTTTCTTTCAAAACAATCTGTGTGCTACACTGTTGGGTCCCTGATTAACAAAATATTGACCAATAAAAATGGTAATTAGAAAGGAAGCTCAAGACTGCATGCATTTCAGGCTAAGACACTAGCTGGAGGTGACTATACCTAATTAAACTACCCCGTATCTTCTGTTTAATAAATTAAACAAAACTTCCCTTTAAAAAATGTTATTTAACAAGCTTGAAGTCAGTCGTCGCAGTAATGATTATTATATCAATTTGTACATAGACTGGTTTACCAGAACTAACTGTACAACTGGGCAGTTGGGGGAGGAGTAGCAGGAGGACAGGAGAGGTGGACAATGTCAACCCAGTGAAATAACTAACTAAACAACACACTGACACTTTGCCACTGTATTACACTTACACTTTAATCCCTGGACTTTCTTTGAATATTACCTTTTAAATTCTGTTGCTGCTGATATTTAGTTCTTAATATTCTATTCGTAATTATTTGTACTTGCTTGGTTTTTATTTTTCTTATTTGTGTTTCAGGTGTTGAGCTGCTGAAACCATAATTTCCCTAAATTCTATGTTAACTACTGCAACCTCCCTAATCAGCACTATTACTAATAAAATAGGGCAACAGGCAGTGAGATATGGATGAAAATAAATGTTGGTAGCACTTTTTTTTTATTACAGCTTGGTAAAAATGTGGTTATAGTATGGTTTTAAACTAGGAACAAAAGGTTATAACACTGACATAGATGTTAGTGCTACTTTATTTTCTAAAAATGAAGCCATTTCAAAAGTGATTTAAGCTGAGTAATATTACACTGGAACGTATTAATTGGATAATGATCAGTCTGAAACAAAAGAAACATATTTCTATGTGGCAAAACCATTTTGTAATATTATTGTAAGACCCTGGTAATAATAAGATAACTTAGCAATAAAATAGTGACATGTGTGCATTAAGATTTTGAAGTACTGACTTTAAAATGATAGTAAGGTCATAATAACAATAAGGTAATACTGCTTCATGTTTTCATAAGATAATATACTTTTACCGTGTTATAATGCTGGGATTAGTCCTAGCTTGTGTCCCCAACATTAATATGTGTTTGAGGGTAAAAGTGTTACCGTCAAACACAGAACAAAATGTTTAATGCTGTGGCTTATTACCTAGAAACACCTGCGGTACTTTCCATGTTATAACCAGCTATCAGTTTGCCAAAATGCAAAAGTAAACGTTTGTACTAAATTCAATAAACCAGAAATCCATATCTGTATATGCTGAATGTAAATGTTATAATCATGAATCAAACATTGCTTTTCTTGCCATTTTACATTGTACCAGTGGGGAGTAAATTGTTTCTATGTAGCTATATAGGCAAAATGATGATCTAACTCTTGAAATCATAGTACACAAAAGATTTATTGATGAACAAGTACCAGATGCTGTGGCTCCATAAACACATTGTGAAAGGCCTGCTGTGCAGCAGTTTTGCCAGCTTATACAGTCTGACTTAGAGCACTGAAAATCTATGGAAAAACAAAATAATAACCAACCTTGTTCCATGTGCTCATAAAACCAAAACTGTCCCTTCGTTTTGAAGACCCGCCTGTCTAACATAACATGTGATTAGCATTCTGTGGTTGAATGAATCTTGTAAGCTATGTTGTTCAAGCATGTTTTACAGAAAACAAAGCATGTATAAGATCAAGAATCCTTAAATTAAATGAGAAAAACCTGCATTTTACACATGATGATACAGCATGATTATTTTTAGTTAACGGCAACTGTACATTAATGAATGATTAAAATAGTGTTTAAAGCAGAATATTATTATTAATGTTTGTTTTCATTATTTTATGAGTATATAGCAGCTAAACTGAACTGCCATATGATCAGGATGTATAAAGTATACTAATGTTTTGCTTTTTTCTCTCTTTACATGTCTTAGGGTATGATTAGACTTTTTTTGAAGCCACAGAATCTTATATTTGCTCATCAGTAAATCTTTTGTGATCTATGGTTTAAGGAGTAAAGCCTGGATTATACTCTGTTGCAGAAACGGCTGGAGATCTGCCAGCCAAGTAGTCATTCCTGTTACACCTTTTCGAAACTCACTTGAAGTCCGCTGCATGGACGCATGCGTAGTTTATGCAATGATGCAATTCTAATTCTCCTCAGATGAGTCTGTGCAAGGACCCAGACATCTGCACGGACCCTCATCCTTACCGTCTGAAGGGTGGACTGACAATGTATAATCCCTGGCATTAGACTATCATTTAGCCTGTATTAACACATATACAGATACAGCCACTCAAAACTGCCTCTATGTGGTAAAGAGACTGAAATAATTTGTGCATGCTTCTCATCTTATCTGCGTTGCCACAAATGGTTCTTTAATTTATTTAATGACTGAGTCTTTGCCTCTGGTTTGATAATTAAAGGCTCCACCCTAAAACAGGCTGAATATTTTAAAATCTCTGATTATTCGTTCTGAATTATTCTTAGACGCTACAATAGGTCATCCAATTAATTAGGTTGTTTTTGAAGGTTTCATTGTAATGTTTATCCAATTGAATTGAGGTTTGCAAATGTGAAAAGTGTTGATTACATTTGGAAACAGCATACTCCATTAATATTAATTACAAGGAACTGCATGCATGACATTATGATTGGGAGCTGAGCCCCCCTAAAAGTTTAAACCTAGAATTGCCCCAGCCCTTAAAAAAAATCCTATTCTGTGAGGGCAGGGTGTTTGTATAGTCGCTCATTAAGACCAGGTGAGTGCTAATGACTGTTAATTCTCACCTACCTGTCATCTCACATTTAGTTTTTGCATTTATAACTAACTAACTAAATAAATAAATAAATACTGCGGGTTGGACACTTGTTGGCAGGACATTGCATTTGGAGTGTCTCTTTTACAGCTCAAAAATTTTCAACCAGGGTATTAAAATGAATCGCAAAAGTGAAATAATAAGTGGCAGACTACTTCAGTAAGCAGTCTGCCATTTATTAGCAGACCAACGCGTTTTGGCTTGTGACCTGACCCTGATGAAGGCCAAAAGCTGAAATGGGTTGGTCTGTTAATAGTTGTTCCCTAGTGCAGTGGTCCCCAACCCCCGGGCCTCGGACCGGTACCGGTCCTTGAGTCGTTTGGTACCGGGCCTCGAGAGTTGAGGCTCGGGTGTGAAATGTATAGTTTTCAGGGTTTTTATCGGTTTTCAGCGTTATTTTGTTATCGTTTTTAGCGTTAACTCGGTTTTCCTTGGTCTTTTCACGTGTGTTATGAATAAATTTTCTTTTTTTCGGTACCGGTACTAGTTTTATTTTGTTGTATTTATCCGCGACACCTTAACGGCCGGTCCATGAAAAAATTGTCGGGCATAAACCGGTCCGTGGTGCAAAAAAGGTTGGGGACCGCTGCCCTAGTGTTTCAAGTGTTGCTGGAGTCTTTATCTCACCAGAAATACACACACGTGCATATTGTTGTGCAACTGAAGCGCAAATGTGTAGCAAGCCTGTAAATGAATGAGCCTTCACACTGCTCCCTGTGGTGGATACATAAGACATTACCATCGGTTTTCCTAAAAGCAGTATTTGGGAAAACCGATGGTAAAGTCTTGTGTATCCACCCCGGATCTTGTGTATCCGGGGTGGATACACGGATCTGCTTAGAGGGGTTACTGCTCATGGTTGCCTCGCCCATGTCACTGATGGGGGATATCATTACCGTAAACCAATTAGCCAGTATTTGGTCAGGCTTCTACCAGGCATCCATCATGGTCCTTTCACTGATCATTTTAAGTGGCTGTATCTGTAGATGGTTTGCTTCCTGCTGGTGTAAAATAAAGTAGGCAGATATTTCAGTATAGTTATAGTTTTATTACCTTAAAGTGAAACTTTATCAAAGATGCCCACTGGGTCCATTGTTAGTTCTTACTGTTCGAATGAGTTTGACCCAAAGGAAGGACGGTACAGTCAGGTTGCAATGGTGATACAAAATACACAAAACCAGAATTATAAACCAAAGCATAAGCTATGGGCAAGAAGCAACAGCAACAAAGGAAAGATAATACAGAGGTAACAAAAAATAACAAAGAGCGTTGGCATACTGAAAGCTTCAAGGAGATGTACTAGACCATAAATATAAAGGGACTATTACAAAAAACAGTCACAGAAGGCAGAAAAGATCCAAACACAGGAAACAAAGCCACAGCAACAGACAAGGTGAGTGTGTAATAAAACAAAAACAGGAAATAAAGGGTCTGAAACAGTTTTATGATGTAGACACAGTTTTATGTAAAATGTTATCATTTAATCGTTGTTAGAAACTTAAAATGCTTACATTATCTTACATTTTCCAGATGTATGCAAAATAGTCCTCGTTCCTTCAGAACTATTTATTTTTACTGATATTAATCTTATTTTCTTTTTGTACAAATCAAAACGGAAGGCAGGACACATAAAATAGGTCAAGAGCTCAGAGGGGTATAAGAAAGATGACAAATATATTTGAATAAATTACTCCACGCAGAATATAGGTCAGTGTTCAGCTTGCTGATTCATTTAGACTCGGTCGTGTCAAAGTAGCTTGCACCATATTTCCATGGGCCGAAATCAAACGCCTACAGTTCTGTTCCTGTATTTGGGGGGTTTTTTTGGAAAATGTTTATAGTGATCTTTTAAATTGTACATGGACTGCAGTCTGCATTTCAGCAGGACTGTTAAGGAAATCCCTTATGGATCTGTAAAGTACAATCTCTTTTGGGTAATGCTCCTGTTGGACCAGTTCCCTGCAGCACCCCTCCTGCTTCCCTCTCAACTCCCTCTGAACTGGTTAATCACATCTCCTAAATCTGGGCCCAATGAGCCCAGCAGACAGCCTCTGGGGTTTTGCACACAGTTCAGAGAATACACAAAGGCCTTCAAAGTGTGTTTGCAGGTGTTGGTGTGTATATGTTGACTTGCTCTGGACAGGGTGCGTTTCTAGATGTCATATTTGGTTTTCCTTAGCCAATGGATAACCTTGCACTCAACCACACATGCATTCACACTCGCACTTACACACACAGACACATGCACATGAATTCATTGCATCCCCTTGGCAATGTTTGGTGAAAAACCAAGGTCAAACAGAGTTCATTGTACACACACACACACACAAATTCAACAAATTCAGACAAATGTACACTGACACACACATTTCTTGATTATTATTTCTTTTTGGTATAACAGCATGTGGCCCCTGCAGTCAAATTTCTTAGATCTTATGCAGCCACTGAGAATAGTTTTCACTCTGTTAACTGGATTTGGTATTCAAAGAAATTCATGGTGTGGAGATGGCTGCTCAAGTAATGCTCACATGCACCATAAACAAAAAGGACATAAAATATTCATGCAGCTAAAACAAGGATGGGAAGTACAGTGTAAGCAAATCAACTAACTTTGTTTGCTTTTGGGCTCGCCTCTGCAGAAGTTTAGTTTGATTAGTTGTCTCTATATGCTTAATTGTGTGGATTAAGTTGTGTTCGGTATAAGCAAACTTTTTTTGCGTGTTGAAAAATGCAGCACGGCAGAGGAGACAATTTGTACCACAAAGTAAGAAAAATGCAAAGTTGGCAAAGTAGAAACAAAAGGAGACTTAAAATGCTTGAAGAAATCATAGAAAAAAGAAACTTTTTTTTCAGAAAATGCAGCACAGCCAGGCAGCATGAAGGAGGGAGGATGTGAAGGCACATTGATCAGTGCAGATTCGGGAACAACTTGGCTCGCTGGCTCAGTGTGATGCGGGCCTGGGCCCAAATCAGTCAGACGACACCTTTGAAATTCTCAATAGCTTCCTTGTGAATCAGCTGTCTCCTTTCACGGCTGCCTTGGGGAGATAACAGGCTCAACTCTGTTAATGATCTCACCTAATAGACTTCTCCCTTGTCAATCACATTTCAAAATACCAATACAGCCCAGAAGCCCATTCACTCATTCACACACATGCATTCACACGCTCACGTTTGTGCGCCTCACTTTCAATGAACGTCTTCTTCCTTACGTGGGTCAACATCTGCATTAGCTAAATGAATGCCTCACTGGAAATGTTGTGTAACCTTTGTATCTCAAATGTGTCTTGAATGTTCCTTTGTTTTTAACAGGTGCTATATACCAGGATCTCACAGTGTGCCCGTATGCTTTACATGCAATAACGAAACAAAAACAAATATACGATGAAATGCAACATAGTAACAGGATATGACACAGTGCAATACAATATGATAGATCTAAATACAAATGTGATGCAGTTAATTGTGGAACACAGCACAATAAAATTTGATTACTGGTCTATAGTATCCATAAGCAAAATCAGCAATCTAATTTCTTTTGATTAAATGTAAGTCTCCCACAGTGGAAAAAAAAAAGATTTTGCAATTGTTCTGCTTTTGTATCTATGTGTATGTATATGTATATGTGTATGTCTGTGTGTGTGTGTGTGTGTGTGTGTGTGTGTGTGTGTGTGTGTGTGTGTGTGGGGGTGGGTGGGTGGGTGGGTGGGTGGGTTAGTTACAGTTCATATTGTCTCAAATAGCATAAAGCCCCCAAGGTGACACCCCCCACACGCCTTTCTATCAGCTGGCACATTTCTACAGGATGCATACTGCTACAACAGACGGGCTCCTGACTTCAAACTGTGAAGGAGCCACATGCTATGTCTTCTCCTGCCCTATCAAACTGTATCCCAGTGTCGCGGGTGTGCATCAAGTGGAACTTAAATGAAGAGCATCTTTTAGGTAGCAAGGAACCCCTAAATCCCTGTCGTGATGAACCTCTTGCATTTATGTTTTATTTTATAATTATTATGTTGCCTATTATTAAATGTGCTACTTTGAGGATCGTTAGACTGCTTAGTACAAAAGAAAATGGTCATTAGCCTTAGCTAATATCATGACCATTGTAGCACACTAATGAATTATAAGAAACCCAATGAATGAGCCTGTCCCATGCTTCTAAAGATGTGCATGGTTACAGGAATATTACTTGTTGCCATTTTTTGTTCTGTTATATGACTTTACAAGAGAAAGTAAGAACTAGGTTATTCTTGAGCTCCCTTCTTGCAAAGCACATGAGGTCATCACATTGATTGTAAGGCTGTTTTTTGTAGTCAGCGAAGCTTGAATGAAAGGCTTTGAAAATGTGTCTTTCTACTTTTAAAACCTATTCTTGAAGAGAAAACTTCACCTTGATATTTCAAAACTAATAAGTCTTTTGCAGCTGGTTTATTTTGCAGCACACTAAACTCTGGCCCTTTCCATTTATGATCTTTATAGAACTGTGTGAAACAACAGTTTGAAAGCAGCCTAAGCCCCAAAACATGTACTTTTCCAAATACTTAATAAAGTTCACAGGAGTAAGAAGAGTAAGCACAATGGTTTGATAACTAAAATGAATATTATGCATGATATGGGACATACAATGCTAGTTATTACATTTAATACAATAATCTAAATTGAAAGCTCAAACAGCCCCTTAAATTAGAATCTAATTCTTTAAAATTATTGACTCTCATTTTTCTATACTGTAATGATGAGAAGTAAAAGAATAAGGTGTATCAGTCTGAATTAAATAAAGAAGATTTATTGTTGGTACTCTTTAACCTGTAATGGGTATCTTCTCTATTCTAATATCACGAGTGATATAGGTCTGAGAATGGTAAGAGTGCAGTAAATACTGGTCCAAGCACTGACAGACATTTTCTTTTTTGCTGACAATGTCTAAAAGTATGCTGATGTGTTCATTTTATTTTTGTTTTTGTGTGATATTTAAAGTTTGTGTGTAACAGGCTTTATAGAACAACAATGGAGGCCAAATTTCTTCTCCGAGTTTGTCTCAAAGGCAACGCTTCTCCACGGACTTCTTGAAGTTTTACCACTTGTATTTGTGTTGCCCTGTAACAGACAGTGCTTAAAGGGTAATGCACATCTCAATTTTCTTCAGCAGATCATACTTTAGCCTTTAGGTACCAAAATACCTTCAATAAGCTCTTTGTAGTTTGTAGTTTGAAGGCTTTACTTGTCAGGACATAATAAAGATCTTCTGGTCCTTAGTGGGTCTTTATAAAAGCTGACATTTTGGCAGATTTCTGGCCTGGAGCATTCAGGTGTGTGTTAATGCAAAGGAAGAAAGCCTTCAGCAGAGATCTTAGAGAAGCAACTGTTGGTGCCCATTAATCTCCAGAAGACTATAAGGTAATTTCCAAATTAATTTTCACACTGCTCCCTGTGGTCCTATGGACAGACAAAACAACAGAGGAAATCTTTGGCCATAATGCGTACACAGGCCCACAAGCACAGCATGTCAGCACAGACAACCCATTATAACTGGCAGGCATGGTGGTAGAAGGGTGATGATTGGGGCTTCTTTTGCAGCCACGGGACTTGTATAACAAAGTATTCTAGAGTCAGTCTATGTCAGGCCAGCTGTCCGACAGCTAAAGCTAAAAAAGAAGTTGTGCACAAGTGAATGCCAATAAAGCTCAAAGAATTCAAGCTGCATTTTAAAGAACAGTGGGCAAAAATAATTACACAATGATGTAAGAGACAGCTAAATTCATATATCTAAATCTGACTCTACAAGCTATTGAATCATGGGGTGTACTTTATTTTTAATGTACCACTTCTGCATTTTGGCTTAGTCTTTACAAAATAAATGATGCCATATAATATGTCATCATTTACTCTTCATATGAGAGTTATTAAAATATTTTTAGAACCTAACAAAAACTGGATGATTCTTTTCTTATAAGGCCCAGATACATACAGTTTTAGAGAGAGGGTTTACTTTACCATGACTGCAGAATTTGTGTGGATAAAGTGTGATTAAATGACCTGCTGCTGTTGGTTCTAAAGTGTAATGACTGTGGATTTAGGCAACTATACTCTACAGAATATAAGCAGATGTTATATAAGCTACTGTATTATGGCTGATTTCTACATCTTAGCCAGCAAAAAATAGCTAAGTGTTATTAAAGTCAGCAGCATACTGAAACACATCTGGGCACTTATTATGAAAAGTTATATAAGTTAGCTTTTATTTTCAGTGACCAAACCAAAATTGCATCTACTGTGTTGAACATCCAATCAAATCTGCTAAAAATGTTTTTTTTAAGTTTGCTGACTTTGTACACAGATAAGCAGGTTTTAAAGTTTCTTCACCCAGAAGTTAAGCTTCTACCACCATTTTTGCTGTCCTCCACTGTATTTTCATTTAGAAGTCTTTGAGTGCCATAATATCTCTGTTGCTACTCTGGACCCAACTTAACAGCAATCATGGATATCACAGTCTACCCTGCACCATTGCAACATAGTTCATCATTGTGCAATAATATAAAAAAGGTTTTGTCTGCATTTACTGTCTGGTGTAACCACAGACTACCATGAAATGATCTTTTACAATATGATAGATAACCAGATAAGAATAAAACAACATAAACAGATCCTCTGTTTAAAATGGAATACATTAAAATTCATTGGCATATAACCTTCGAATTTCCAGATTATCAACTGCTACATGTTGAATAGCTTATAAACTGCAACTAATAAAAATGTTACTTGTTTAAAGCTGAGCAAGATGCTGAAATAGTGCAACTTTTACTGACATTTGTGTGCATGGAGACAAAATAGGGAAGGGAAGGAAAAATGATGAGTAGAGTGTGCAAGCAGGACCATGTGGTGACTTAACTGTCTCCATGGCATCATCTGCAAGAAAGTGAAAAAATGATTGATTGATTGATTACTTTATTGATCCCGAGGGAAATTGTTTTAAAAATGGGTTGCTTGATGGTATTTTATATTTAACCATCAGATATACTTCTTTAATTCCAATACTATTGGATGTTCAATAGTTGGACATCACAAAAATAATTATAAACTGGGAAGAATTACACTGCGATCTAAATAATTGACCATGGAACATTTAATCATTGAAAGAAAACATGCACAAAAAAGTTGGTGGAATGTCTTGTATAAACCCTAGACAGTATAAAACATGCACACATCCTCCGGGTCGGACAAACTAAGCCAATGTTAAAATGCCTTAAACCTGCATTCTGACTGAAAGCCCCCAGATGACGAAAGCTGAAGTCACAAAAGACTTTCTATCCTGTGGAGGTCTATGGGAAAATGGCTTTCTGACCTCACCTCTGTAAACAGCTTCCTGTTGGGTTTAATGGTTCAGGAACTCAATCTAAGTCGTACTGAATTAATTCTACTTTGTAAACTTTGTTCCTACCATGTTTCAAAAGGAAAAATTATCTCTGCCACAAAACCATACGCTTTCTGACAAGTGAGATGTCATTCATAGGTCTTTAGCGAGTGAGCGTGTTTACACCAAGACCCGCTCCTTATCTATCCTCACAACCAGGTTGATGCAACCAAAATGGTGATGGCAGGAACAGTCATCTCAAGGTTTCAAAGCTCAGAAACCAACGGCTGATATCACATTAGCTAATCTTTTATTTCATTTATTGGATAAACTTAAAACATCAGCGAAACATCAGCATTATCTATGAAATTTGGAATCAAATTTTGTCATCTCAAATACTATTTAAGGATCAACCTCTGTGTGACTCACATCATCTGGCAGTCACTGAACTTGGTAGAAGGTGTAACTTTCAAATCCTGGAAAGATTTTGACATTCAGATAGTGCCCATATGCTTGTGTTTCTTATGCAGGGTTTAATTGGATATATGATTTGTATGAATGGTGGAAGTTGCATGCTACATTTATTGCTGCTGTGAGTTCGGCAGCTGCAGTTCAGCACCTGCCCCACATGCAAAATTATTCCCATTCACAACCTCGTGGATGAGCATCATTATCAGGACAATGTAAAAGCATCAACACCATCGTACCTCATGCCTTGCACGCCATTTCACACATCAATCATATGACTGTAATGACTCTATCTCTGACTGCTATGCAACTTCCCTGACATAGTGGTAGTGATGATGCATCAGCTATGTGAGATGATTTCTTTTTGTAATCTGACCAGATGAATGACTGATAGGAATCTCAAAGAGTGCAAGCTTCGTTTCTCTTATGCTCTTGTGCTCTCTTTTGCCACACACGTGTGGTAGTGATGCATTTTTCTCTCACTGACACAAAGAACACCCCCCACCCCCCACCCCCACTGCAAGATTAACACACACACACACACTGTCACACATTCACTCACACATGCAAACTCTTTCTTTCTCTCCCTTTTCTGGCAGTTTTGCGTCAGTGCTAAGACCACAGGGACGGTTGACATTTCACTCTGGCTCCGTTTCCATTCCCTGTGATCACAGCCATGCTGCCTCGCCTCCCTTAAAGGTCACTGTTGTTGTTTGTCAAAATCCCAACAAAAACACACCACGCGATGCTCTTTGTGTGTGTGTGTGTGTGTGTGTGTGTGAGTGTGTGTGTGTGTGTATGAGACAAACAAATAAATTGAGAAAGAGGGAAAGTTTGTGTGTTTAACCTGAAGGTTCGTAAAACAAGAGCTGTCAGTCAAATTATATCAATTTTATCCAGACCTAACCATGGTGCGGTGTGTGTGTGCCAGCAGTAGGTGTGATTTCTTCCTTGTCTGGTTGGTCACTGGTTAAGTCTCAGTTGTTGTTCCAGTTTTTTTTTTTAAATCTGTCCCAATCCTACCAGGAGTGCCAGTCTAGCACAAATTTAGCACAGAAATGTCATCTGGGAAAAAGATCATCTTATATCTTGTGAATTACAAGAATAACTCTGTAGCTCTAACACAATTTTACTAGTTTTTCTTAATATATATATATATATATATATATATATATATATATATATATATATATATATATATATATATCGACTAATATCTAGTAATAATCAATAAAAAATACCATCGATTTTTTTTTAATTCTAAAATGTATACAGATCAGCCACAACTGTGATTTAATTGGTGAAAAAAAATCAAATCTATCTAGTGCAATAATTTGCTCAACTGGCATTAATGAGGATGTAACCTAAACACATGACCCACCTAACCATTGTTGGAGACCAAGCACAACCGCTCAAGGCAATGGCACTGCAAAAAAACAACAACAAAAAAACAAAACAAACAAAACAAACAAACTGAGTTGGAACTGCTTGAAGATCATGTTAAACTCTAAACTGTGCAGGATGTTCTGGAATAAGCCACAGCAAAGGAGGCCAAGAGGATGTTTTCTATTAGGGAGGTAGCTATTGAACCACAGCTCTGAGTGAAGTAGGTAATAGACTGTTTTGGACATTAAAATTCAAAGAAAAAAAAACACCTCTTGTATTAAAATCAGTGTTGTTTATTTTCTTTTGCATTGTTTTGTTGTTTTTTCATTCCCATGTTAATCCAGTCTTTAAGTCTGATGCCATTAGCTGTTTCCAAGTCTAAACTCCGCTTCAGGTCCCAAAGTCAAATGAACACTGCAGCATCACTGAGCGTTACAAACTGTCTAAATTCTTATATCTTAATAAAATGATCAGTGTTGCTGCTTTACCAGGTGTAACAATTAAGTTTAACATACAGGCATCCGTGAAAACGGAAGTTTAACAGAGTTAGAAGTTAGCAGGGCGTTAGCTTGCTAGTTTCCACCAGAACATAATATACAATGTTCTGACTGAGGGATTTCTGAAAAAACATAAACGTATAGCTCTGCTATCACTACTGACAGGAATGAAGACCAAAAACCAAACAGCAGTGCCTTTTTTAGCGTTACTGAAGTTGGACTACCTGGTAAATAATGATGTGCTGCATGGTGGCTAGCTACGTAGCTATGGTTAGCATAATATAAACACATTAGCACAGTGAAGCTAGAGGATGAATGCTAACTTTTTTCCATTCAATAATTGTTAACAATTGTGAGACAATCCATCCACAATATGAGGTTAGGTTATTCATTTACTACTGAATGGGCTGGGCTGTAGTTACATCATAAGGTTTTAAAAACTGAGCTTTAAACTAAATAGTGGTGATAAAAACTGAGAGAGGCCGACAGTGATGACTGCATTTTTAAGGGGCTAATGAAAAGCTATATATAGTAAATAATGGGTGTTTCTTATGATATCAGTAATTAAATATTATGTATTGGAAGGTAACTATTTTTATTTACTGAGCCAAAAACTTTTCTTTGAAATCTAACAGGATCATCACGGTTATGGGAGGGAGGAAGATTATTTTCATATGAGGGAACTACCTGAGAGATGTTGCATGCCCAGCTACAAATTCTTGGATGTTTCCAAAATCAGCCCCAGGGAATCGGTAGCACATCTGCCAATGCTGTTCCTCCAAGACACGGATGAAAGAAAGGGAGAGGAATCCAGACCGAGGTTGGTCCTGATTGTCTGCCTTGCTCATCTTACCCCACGGCAACTGTAGCTGTCCCTGAATAATGTGTTTTGAGTCCTGTCTGGTAAAAGTAAAGTAAAAGTCTTAATCACACAGCTTATGTGTTACACATTAATGTACTGGACTAATGTAACAGACTTATCTTACTTAATAGCCTTATAGGTATATTAACAAGCACAATATTTTTAATAAATGCAGTACTGTGCTCAATTCAGTAACTATGTTACATTTGTTGCCTTTACAAACACGCCATTGCTTGCATTTATCTATCCTATCCACACTGAGTGGATAGAAAGAAAGAAAAACAAAGCATTTATTTTCCCTCCTGTACACTATCATTAGCTGATGTGGCAGGGAGCAAAATGGTAGAGCGTTTTTAAAGAGTTTTTTAAGAGTGGCGATGTGGACATTCCTTTTATTTTCATGTACAAAACAGTATAATTGTAAAGTGCAAACTACATGCACGACTGAACTAACTGCATGCTAGCAGAACATCGGCTCTTTGCAAACATCTGAATAGAGAACATGCTAACACAAAGCTAGCAAAGAATGCAAAGTCATGGCCAGCACCCAGAGCCTGATCTTCAACAGGTAACAACAGGAGACAGTCAGAAATGCAGCACTGTAGCCTCAGTGTTTCTACAGATAAACTGCAGTAATAGTTGCTTTGAAGTTTATGGGGTGGTTTTTAATTTTGCTTTGTGTTGTTAGCTTTGTGTTCATGTCTCAACTCTAAAAGAAAGACCGTTTGTATTTCCTTATTAGGGTAGGGATTTGTGTGATGTTGTGGGACTGTAGCTTCAGGTTTATGTTGTTAAATGGTAATTATGTGACAATGTGTGTCATGCCACTTTATAAAGTATAGTAATGAGTAGTGTAACAGGGAGTAATTAAGTAACGTAACACATTACTTTTCTTAACTAATGTATATGTTTTTGTATTTTTTTATTTTTCAGCACAGTGTTAGCTGTGGTTTCTGGACTTACATTGATGATGAAAAAATATAAATTTGTTGATTTCGTGAAGTAATTAAAATCACAATAGGGTGCATTTGGTTTTCAGGTTTTATACTAATGAAGACAAAAAATACTAACAATTGCTTTACACAGACAAAACCAAGGTAAAGAGTGCGCTGTATGAACAAGAGATAGACGACTATTATCTAATGTTAATTATTAAAACCATGATGTTAGATACACGTATAAATTTATTGTCTATTAGAGTTTTTAAATAATCCTATGTGGGTAGTTGTGGTATTGACATTATTATTAGAGCCAGGGTAAAATTTAGATTGGTATGACTAATTCATGCAAGTGCATGGGCTGATTTTTGCTGTGTGCAGTCCAGCACCAAATTATGTTGTTAGCACAAGATGGCAACGTCCACATCAGCAATGGGTGGTGGCTGATTGGATCAAGCGACAGTAGGTGGATGTTCTATTTTATTTCGGTGTTATGCGATGTGAAGGCTGCTCGGTCGTAATCAGTTATGACATAACTATTAATAGCCTGACCATCTGTAGGCACAGGCAATGGTCCCAACAAAAAAAAATAAAAATTCCAGGAGTTTCCCCTCTATATGCACAATTTCACTAAAATGAACAATGGTTTTCAGCCATTTCAGTAGTAACCAATCACCAGTCACAAGTCAACATAGTATTATTTTCGGTAGCACTAACTTTTTATTTTCATGTGTATTCAAACTTTCATGTGCTCATGATATTGTAATGCTTTAATCTACAAGCAGTATTAATGTAATACATAATATTATATGTAATATAATTAACTTCATACCTGATGTGTTCCACTTGTAGAAGATTTTGCATTAATAGCTTTTTTTAGGTGTGTTAAGGGGGCATGCATTATGTACAGCAATATCTTAATTCTGTCAATCCAGACTGGATAAGATAAGCAGAGCACTGTTAAAGACTTTTGAACTAGCATTTAATAACATTTTTAGACATTATATTGTGTTTTCTGTTATAATCATGGAAATAGAAATCAGTAGTGATCAGTGTTAGAGCATTTGCATCTTGCACTTGAATTTGAACTAGAGCTACATGTTCTTGTGAAAGACTCTGAAGTTCCACGGTACCCATTTTAATTGTCTCTCACATAATAAATAGAATGCAAATAAGGCACAATAACTCATCACATCAAATTCGTATTCAGGAGTTGGACTTTTTTGTTCTCACATGCACATCAGGCAGATCATGTCTAGGAAAGTTCAGGAGTGCAGTGCATGTGTAAATCCAGATCAAGTTATACTACTTTAATATCAATCCTCCTGACTGGACATGGGTGCATAACAGGGTACTTTTTGGGATTTTAAAAATGTTGTTTTGTTTTGTTTGAGCACTACTAAAAGAACTCTTAACCAAAAATACATTTAGCATCCAAGATTCCTCATTTTTGCTAAACAGGTCAAAGTTTAAATCGGCAGTCGGTTTGTGCAAACCTTTTAAAAAAGCAATGAATATTTTCTTGAAAAAATATTGGATATTGTTTTAAAAAAGAGTTTCCTTTTAATTTTCCCACAATGAATTCAAATTATCATCATTAAATAACAGCATTTAGTTGAATTCTGAAGAAACATTTCTACTCATTTCTGCCTAATTGCTAACATTGAATGAAGAATAATTACAGTAATCGGTAGCCAGCTTTCCAAGTGTATTTGCATTTGCCAAGTTATGACTCACCAAGTCTTTATATTCATATTTAACTGTTTTATTTACCCTTTTTTATGTCATTTTAGTTAAAAGGATCTTTGAAAGAAAAATGTCCACAAAAAACAGGAGCACATTATTAAGTATAAAACATAGGGGTTTAGAAAATTAATGAATACTTTTCACTGAAGCATTAATTTCGTTTGGGGGTCTAATGCTACTCTTTGTGCATGGGCTGCTGTTGTACGCACAGCAGCAGTAGCCTTAGGCGGTTAAGATTTGGGTAGCATTGTACTGTTTTGTTCCTGTTCACTCTCTCTACACACCCGAGGGGGAAATATGATGTACATGTCTCATATAACTTTAAATTTAATCTGGTGTTTTTCTTATCAAACAGATAGGGCAATGTTACCTGTAAAAAAGGATTTCCATTACAATTACGGTAAGCTGACAACAATGCGCACATGTGTGTGTAACTGCCACGTATAGGCACATTTTCTTTCAACACATTGATTTAAACCCTATGATGATTTCTTATGGATGTTTCTTGTACAGAGACAGCAAGACTGAGAGAAAGGGGGAGAGAGAGAGAAATGGAGAGTGAACACAACTCAGCCCAAAGTGCCTTGAAAAAAATGAAGAAGGGGGAAAAAAAACAATTCAGATGACTGATTGACACAGCACCCAATTCATCACAATGAGAGATGGTGGAAAGTATCTGACAACCAAAAACCACAGTTGGAAGGTAAACATGCACACACTGCGCTTGCACACAGAAACCAACATAATCGGGTGCATGAATGCACACACACACGCGAACGCACGCGCTCATGCACGAACGTCAAAATAGTTCAATAGCTATTATACTGTAGCTTTGTACAAATCTGGTATCAATGATTTGCTGCAAACAAAAAAGGTGTCCGCACTGTTGTGCCTTTGTATGCATGTGTGATTTGTGTGTGCACGTGCAGCAGCAGGCTTGTGTGTCTCTCCCCACCTCTCCCTACCCCTCTGTCGCTCACGTCCATAGCCATTAGTGAGGCGGCCGTTGAGGCTGCCTTGTTTTGACAGATGCTCACTGTGTCCAAATGCATCTCAGAGGACGTTATGGCGCTTGTCACACTCACCCACCCTCTCTCACTCTTTCTCTCTATTTCTTCCCTCGTCTTCTTTACTCTTACTTTTCCTGCTGTTCTTTGACCCATTCATGGGTTCAAATACAGTATTCTTGGTCCACTCTTGGTAGTAATGCTGATATATTATTCAGTGTACCCTGCACTCATTTTCCTAACCCCAGTACATATCTATGTCTTCCTATATGATCTTACTGTGATATATCCATATAACTCATAAGTCAAGGTTAGCACTGTGTGTGCACTCAGGCGCTCCGAGCCCCTCAAGGCCTAGATGTGGATGAACTGTAGTGAACTGAGTGGCAGGTCAGCCTTTCATTGTTTCTTTCGTGGAGGTTGGGTTTTGAAGAAGGAGGGGGAGGGTGAACAGAGTATGAGGCGGAGACGGTCTCTTGGTCATTCAAGGAGCACCCTGCCACAGTGCTGTCTCAATGCTAATCTACCTGGACACAATGAGGCTAATGCTAAAGCAGACATCCTATTGGCTTTAGGACAGAAAAAGAAGCTAGTCTGGGATTTAGAAAGAAATATAAGCCCATATATAGTAACCAGTAGTTCAGTAATGCAATGCGTGTATTATTAATGTATAAAAAACAACATGTGTAATTTGAACTGATTACTTTTTTAAATAAGGGCCCCAACACTGGCAGTAACATGCTTAATGAAAACTTGACAAGATGAACCACAATAAACTCACCAGGATTGTGACCTTTTGGTGCTTAATGTGAAGTAAAATGTAACACAAGCACACATTCAGTAGACTGACTGAATAGACTTTGAAGCTGAAGAATGTGACATGAGTTATTAGGTCCTGTGAAGTGGGAGCACCTGCACGTGGTAAACAAAGCTGCTTGTCATCAAGCTGAGTGCTAGTGGCATGTCAGACTGCTACCGCAAGAACTGCTGAATCCAGGCCATACGAATATTTGAAGATTTATGTATTTATTTGCTTTACGAGCAAATCAGTCAATATTGTGAAAGGAAAAAATCTTGCTCCTTAATACAACTTGCTATGATACCTCATGTGTTAAAAGAATAATGCGTAATAGAAATCTGTCCATAATATTAATCTAGCATTTGGAATTTGAAAATAATTCTTTATTTAGCTTGGGATTGGCTGCATGGGTGAGTTAAGAGTGTTAGGGTACGTTGACCCAGGGTTTTCAGTTTTGTACCTTTAGTTGTGTTCTCATCTTGGTTTATTACTGTGAATGCTCTGGTATCTGTTTTGCATTTCTATTTTCCCCGGTTCTTCTTGGTTTGTGATTTTGTAGTTCTTAAGTTTGGGTTTCCATACTCCCTCTGTTCTGTGTCCAGTCGGTGTCTGTGTCTGCCCTGGTCCCACGTCTCTGTTCCTTCTGTTGCACTGTCTGCTTGTGAGTCTGTGACTGTAAGTCCAGTCTGTGTTTCCTGTTTTACTTAAAAGTCTGTGTCTCATGTTAATGTGTCTGGTTTTACATCCTTTGTCTCGTCAGCCCTGATTTGCCCAAGCTGTGTTTCCCTCCTGTCTCCCATCCCCTGATTGCTTCCTCTGTGTAGTTAAGCTCTGAGTTTTCCTTTGTGTTGTAATCTACCCTCATTCTGTACTGTGTGTTCTGTTTGCTAGCCTGGTTAGGTTTTGTATTTTTTCAGTTTAGTTTTTGGTCCGGTTCACCATTAAAGCTGTTTTCGAGTTCACCTTTTTCGTCTCTGAGAGTCTGCACTTTGGGTCCACCATTCCATTTCTGCCTGCCCACAGCCTTCACTTGACAAAGAGGAGTTTCTAGTGAAGGAAAACACTCAGAGGAGCTCATTTAAAAGGCATAAGAAAATCATTAGATGCAAAACAACCTTCATTTTACATCCAAAGAAATTCTGAGTGAGAACTGCTCTATGGCACCCACTGCTAACAAACCACAAAAAATGTCCATGCCAAAATCCCCATGGCTTATAGATTCATGCTTATCAGCTGTCAGTCAGTTAGGTCTTTCTCCCCCAAATCATGCATTCAAATCTAGAAAGATGACAGTTCCTCATGCTTGTAGATCAATATATGCGTTTGCCCTAGAGGGAGTTGAATCTGTTTGTAACAAGACATACTGAAACAAAAAAATTCCAATATTTTTGAAACCTGGTAGTATTTTTCAAACTTTATGGGGTCTAGATTGTTAATAAGGCCAAAAAATGTTTGGAAGAAGTCCAATACTGAGAAGATAGCTACAACTGGCTACCGTGAAGCGGCTCCAATGTAATCCCACAGGGCAATTGTCAATCAAGAAAAGTGCTTGTTTTCCCAGGTTCAGATTGTTGAGCAAAACGTTAACAAAAGATCCCAACAGGGACAGACCAGTACCACAGAAAATGTAGATATTGTTATTGAAAAAAACAACAAAGGCAAACAAATGGTTTATGGGTGCAGATTTCTGAGTTGTGGCAACACAATGACACACTACCCTTCACAAAGCTTTTGCAGAGTAACTTTGGGCAATGGGGACATGCCTAAGATGTGACCAGCTGTGCTACAAATTAACAAAAACACTCCTGTTCGTGCACTGCACCTTGGAAACCATCTGGTTTTGTGTGACCATTTTATCTGAGATTACTGGGGTCAATCACAGAGAACAGCAAAGCACATTTTCTACAAGAAAAATGCAAATGTACTGGAGTTAATGTTATTGCTCAAGCTATTTTGTTGACATGGCATCACTGCAATGCAAAATGCTTCCAAAAAAGGTACGCTATGGAAATAGGTTGATTTTTATGATTACTTTTTACTGCTCCTTATTCAGATACTTATTACCTGCACACTATCACTGTCTTAATATGTATTGGAACGAAATAAAATCAATCAATAAATCAAAACCGTGGCAGGATAACTTGAAGATTACAGACACTTATGGTAAAGTATCAAATATAAGCATTGTGATGTTGGGCAATAGCCTCATAGGATTATTTTGCACTGCTGGTTATTGCTCTGTAGTGAGCTGACTCCAAACATCTTTGTCCCTATTAAAAATTTAAACCCCAAAAGATGGGAAAACAGGGCCCAAGTTTTAAAAAGACCAGAATCTTTTCTTTTACCTATACCCTCCTCAGTGCTTCTATCACTTATGCGTGCTTTTAGCCAGCCAAAAGTGACCTTGCCTTGAGGATTGAGATCTGCAGAGCTACCCCTCCACACCTCTTCTTTGTGCCTCTCCTCCAGTGCAGCTTCACTGTGGTGACTTAAGAGAGGAAAAAGGATGTCTGTGACTTTCTCACCGAGTGCCTTGTGTGTGTGTAACTGCGTGTGTTTGTGTGAGTATGAGTTGGCCGGGCTTCAGGAGGGCTGAATCACACCGTCTGGGCTCTCCGTTGGATGGACAGGACTTGGCTTAGGGCTGAGAGGGTCCTTTACGCCTCAACACACGCTCTCCCACCTAAACTCTCCTCGATCCTCCTCACAAGTGGTGGGGTGATGAGAGGAGACATGCCAATACATCCAAGATTTCAACCACTGCTGGAGAGAAGAAGGATAGAAGGGAAATGTAGGAGAGCAGACAGAGTAGATGGAAGTGAAAAGGGTGTGAGACTTCATGTGTGCATGCACATGCAAGTGCTCGCGCAAAAAAGATGGAAGTGCAAGCACTGTACTCAAGACACGTAGTGCAGGGGAACAATGAATCACAGCGAATACAAGTGGATGAAAATAAAGAGACAGAGGCTGAAGTGACTACATGCTCACAGTTAACAGCATATTTTCTCCCACCTTGCCAAGGAGCCTGCTAGTCTCAGCTCTAAACGGCAGGAGGGTGAAAAAAAAGGTTGGGGTCAACTTCATCTCTCTGCTCATATTCTCCACTCTATCTCACCTCAATCTGGCCGATGCAGACTCAGCCCTGGCCTGGAAAGTTTTCAATTCAGATTCCAAAAAAACAATCTGGTGAACTTCATTTCCTTTTCCCGAAGCTGAGCACAAACAGCCCTCGAGGGCAGTCCAGTGTTCAGTGTGTGGCATCAGTATAGAGAATCCTTAGAAAGGTTTTCTTTTCTTTTCGCCCTTATTCCCATCTATTAGCAGTAGGTATATTACATATCATATCAGCATTGTGATAACAACACAGAGCTGTTAAATTACATCATCAGAGGTATTATACTATTATTATAGTCACATATTTTCTTCTCTTTCCATTTTTAGGAAAATATGATCATTTATTGTATTTTTTTTATTTTATTTTATTCTCTTCGGTTTTTATTTTTAGTGCCAAGGGACGAGGGCTTGTCTGATTATTATAATTGCCATATAACTACAAACACCTTTAAGTCCCACCTATAAACATTTTATCTTGTTATAGCGATGACAAGATAAAATGCGATGTTTGAAAATAACAGATTGTGATTTTCCACAGGTTTATGTCCTTGACTTTACTTGGTTCTATCAACATATTAAACTGCTTAAGGTTTCCAAACATGGCAAAAACAGCAACTTAACATCTTGTTCAAAAACCTAAACAGGCTGACGTTGGTGTTAATTGAATGAGACTGTCCTCTTACAGGCAAATACTCATCAGTGTTGGGAACTTATGTCCCCATCTTTCATTTCTGAGCTATTGGCCTAGACGACGAGAAAAAGAAAATTAGCCGACGGTTATTCCTCTGTGAAATATTTAAGCAAATAGCCAAACAGAGAAATTACATGTTTATTAGTGAGGTTTGTAGAAGCTGAAAACGTGCTAACCAGGAGCTGACTGCAGAGTCATTTCACCATAGCCTACAGAAATGTTGATGGTGGTTTAAATTTTCTCTTGTAAGTGTTGGAAGCAGAAACCTAATAAGCTTATTTCCCCAAATGCTGAATTATTTATTTCACTGGGTAATCCCTTTAAGGTCAGAGTTAAAAAAAAATGGGGGGGAACAAAGAAAGGAACATTAAAACAGACACACACAGAAAAACTGCGACAGACAAAAATACAACAGTGCACAACAAACATTAACATCAAGCATGCCAAAGAAAAAAGATATTAAAAAAAGATAAAAGCTATACTCTAACTTACAGGTATAGGCAGACAGATTTTCTACCTCTTGGCCTTTCCCTGCATGCTTCGCTGTGATGGGTGACTTGATCCTTGTTCCAATCCGAGCACACACCTCTCGGAGGAGCGGCGATGTCACTGGAACATAGAGGAATAGAAATCAAATCTGTTTGAACTGAGAGTAAGCGAAGGAGAGTGTGCCAGAGGACAAGGCAGTGATAACGGATAAAAGAGGAGGGGGAGTATAAGAATGATATTTGAATTATGTAACTCAGCTCAGGGATGATTTGGACGATTCCACCATTGACACCAACATCATTTCTCATTACCTGAGAGCCGTGTGTGCCCGGCGCTTTGCCTCGTCCCGTGAGTCATCTCACACCCAGCTATCAGAGAAGGAGAGAGAGTGAGAGAGGAGGGGGAAAGGAGCAGAAGGAGGTGAGATGTTTGCGAGATGAGAGACAAAAGAGCTGAAAGCACACATTTGTGTATACTAGAAATATAAGAAGCAGGATGTTCACACGTTTAAATCACAGTGGAACACTGACTCTGTTCGCGGGTATTTTACATAGTGTAGCCGGCCTCATATACACTTCAATCTGCTGCAGACAAAAGCCTGAATATTATGTATGCATGCGTAACATGCGTGTCAGCACAGAACTGACAAGGTACTTAAAATAAATCACAGTGATACTTGCTGTGTTCATTGCAGATCAAAAGAGGAATAAAACTTTTTGCCCGTGTACCTGTGTCAGCATATTACATGTTCAATATGATGTTTTAAAATCAATAGCTTATAGATCGTGCATATTTTGTATGGGGTGTATTACTGTATATAAATTTGAGGGGCGAGTGATAACTGTTCCCAGTTGTTCAGTTAGAAAAAAAGCCATACATGTGAAAGACTTCTTCAAAGTAACAACCATATAAATGAAACATTACTAAGTTATTGCCGGTGTTCTGACAAAACACCCAACCTATCAAGCTGTCCTACTTGTTGTTACTGCGCATGCGTACAAGTCAAAACGGCCATGTTTTTGGTGTTAACAGTACACGCCTATTATTTGATTCTACCCCGATCTCGTGCGTTACAGTTGATACTTGTTTTCCTTAAGCTTTTGTCAATTTGTTAACTTTTCAAGCTAACATGTGTTTTGTTTTTTGTGCAAATACTCCAATTTGAAGTCTCAATTTAAGTCATATTTCAAGTCTTGATTTAGTACATCTTAACTTCTGTAAACTGGCATACAACGTAAACCTTGTCAATTAATGTTAGTCCTCCTGCCTAAATAAATCCATGCAGGAAGCACGTTTTGATAAGTGATTTGGCCATCAGAACATCCTACCTATAAATATGTACAATGGAAGCAAAAAAAACCCCACGTAAGGTAGTATATTGTGATAAGGTAGCACGGACTGATAGACATGACTATAAATTTACGCTACGGTAGGATGTTTTGACAAAGTAGGATGTTTTGTCAGAACACTGGCACACAAAAAGAAATAGAAATTAACATTTTTTAGATGGGTTATTGTGTAAAAAAAGGGGATATTAATGTCGTAAAAGTGAGGTCAGTTGAAGCAATTAAAAAATGATCCATTTTGCATCTAATGGAGAAGGTGTGCCACACTAAATCAGAGATCTCATTTAAAGAAAAATTTATTTTTTGATGTACAACATGAATAAATGTATATCCAATATCAAATGAGAGATGCATGTATGTGATACATTATTAGATATGGTATTAAATGCCAGCTACTGAATGAGTTTATAATACTATCAAGCGGAATTTTATAAGATTCTAATATTTGATATAACAAGTGTTTTCCCATGATGCCTGACTACTGAGTTGTCAAATTTCATACATTTTTTGCCATTTCTAACCAAAGTAACTGCTTCTAGTGTATCCTTAGTTGGGCTTAGAAGCATGTAAAAGAACTTATATTTCCCAGCCTGTGAGTACTCAGTTGTATGTTTAATTTAAAGCATGTATAATAAACATATCAGAAACCGTGACATCACCGATGCTTCTTGTGGCCCTTTTGTAGGCTGTGTTTTGTTAAAGTTATGAAAAGAAAGGGAGCATGATCTTCCCAGCACAGGGTGCACGAGCACCCAGATACTTACACACAACATGCTTGAGTTGTGCCAGTCTTCTCCTCTGCGCTGTGTCTGTGTGGGGGTGGCTGGTGCATGACACATTGCTTAAAATAGACATTCGCTCTCTTTACAAGAGGAGGTTGACAAAGAAGTGAGAGGGAATGAAAGCTCATAAGGGAGCGAGAGAGTGTGACAGACAGAGGAAGACAAAGGGGGGGAGAAAGAAGGAAAGTCAGGGAGGAAGAAAGAAAATCCTTCCACTGCACCAAACTAGAAGTCAGAGGAAACAAACAGATGCAAGTTTGAAATGGAGATGGAAAAGGAAATGAATATTTCAGGTGAAGGGAATGAGCCAGATATCCAAGAATGTAAATGGGGACAGATGTGCGCAGCAGAGATGCAACACATTTATAAGACACATAGAGAACCCAGCATGATTTGTGCATTCCGTAATAACTGGAAAAAAAAATCTGCGCAGTATGTATTAATTCACTGTATTGATTCACTGTAGCTCCATCAGTATGTCATGAGTCAAAGTTGTGATAAAACAGTTTAATCATTTCAGCTGATCATCACTGACATCTACCTAGCAAAGGCTATTTAAGCCTTTTATATAAGATAAAAGGTATGTATGCAAAGACTGCACAAGATGTATTAATAATAATACAGTACGCAGTACATGAGCATCAAAGACCTGACAGCTCTGTGTCAGAAGAGACTTAACTTAAGATGACTTTGGATCTAGAAGATGAAAAAAGTTCAAGTGAATCACAGTTTACGGTGGATGGATGTTAGTACTTCCGTCATTGTTAATCTGTACTCACCAACACCTAAAGTTGAGCAGTCAGCAGAATGAAGCTGGCTCGTGTGTCATCTCTCTCTCTCTCCTCCCCCTTCCCCCACATCTTCCCAGTGCTTAAGATAAGTGACAAGGCATCAGAGCCAAAGAAGTGCTTTAATACCAAGAGAAAACTCTGTGCCCATACGTGGGCGGATGCCTCCATCTGCGTGTGCAGTTAAAAATGTGGGTCTGTGTGTGTGAGCGAGCCTACATCGGTTACAGCGAGAGCTGAATATTGCGATGTGCGTGCGCACTTTACTCTTTCTCTCTGTAAGAGTGCACAAGTTTGCTTCTACTGTAAATATTTGTGTAGAAATGCCTATATGCGTTTGTGTGTTTATGTGTGCCCTCTAGCCTTGGTAAGGTTATCCATCACTCCAAGCATCAGATGACATCACCACCGACCCCCATCCTGCAACTCTTACCCTTCCACCCACCACACACTCTCCACTCTAAAGGCTTGGCTGGATTCCACCACGCACCTTCCTCCTCCCCCTCCTCCTCCGTTCCTCATGCCCTGCATTTAACTGAACTCTGGTTCTGTGGTGAAAGTGCTGAATCATCACTGCTGGCCTCACTATATACAAGGCTGACATGGGTCAGGTGTAGGGTGTGTTCGTGTGTGCCTGCGCGTGTCTATTTTTCTATATGGGGTGGCGGTTTTGTAATCAATACAGTGTCACCTCTCAGCCCTTATACTCTTGTAAGGCTGTAACTGCATTAATGAACTGTGATCCACAGAGGGTACATTATGATGGCTGCTAACTTTATTATTAAACCTCATGGTATGGCCCTGGGAGAGAACTGCAGCTTCAACTGAACCCTTAATGGACGGGCTTTTTTTTCTATTCTCCTAGTAATATAGACTTTGGACAGTGGGTCTTAATTGCCAATCAATGTAAGGGGGAGGGATTTTTTTTTTTATCCTGAACTGAGTTCAGCATGCCATCGTTGGACCTTAATGGATCCGCTAACCTCCAAGACTAAAAACATTATTGCTTTCATTCTATTTGAGCCATAAAACAGTTTCAGATACAACGTGAGCCGAGGGCGGTGATAACGTAGATGTTTTAAAACATCCCCATGGCCTGAAATCAAACGTAATATGTCACAATTAGACTGACATGATGGGAAACCCATTTCAGAGACAATGTTCCTTTAAATCTTGGTAACATGAGGTGACACAAGTGCTGCAAAGTGATTGGTATTGTGGTGAAGCACAAGTGAGGACAGTCTTGATTACTAGTACTTATAGCTACTTCCTGACTGGTATAAATGAATAACGCACGTCTATTTTCATCTTTACTTATAACCCAGACTTCACCTGAAGTATCGCTTAAGCCCATAAATATTCTTAAAGAGAAATCCTCCAGCAGGTTGATTAAGCTGACTTTGAACTCAGTATAAATGTTTATATAGTGCTGAGACAGACCCATTCCTGTCGCTCAGTGTCTCTTGCAAATATTGCCAAATACAAAACACTTTAATTTAAATTATGTAACTAATGCTTCTCTTTTTGTGAAATATTAAAACATGTATTTGCATTTTGCCCTCCACACATGGTGTGTGGGATTTTATAAATTCAAATAGAGTTGCTGGATTTTTTTTCAGCTTTTGCAAAGACCTTTTCATTATGGAGCAGATGTGGTGATTTTCACAGTACTGTATACTATTATGCATATCTGATGCTGAAGGCACTCTCTCTTCTTAAATACCCAAGCATATAAATGAATGTATTTATCAAAGCAGTGCGGGGCTGCTCTGTTTAGCTGTTGTTTGAAATGAATATGTTAAGTGGTAGAAAGCACACAGTGGGTTATGACATTTCATTTACATTTGGCAGTATGAATTTAAATGCTTTTTCACCCAAAACATAATGCATTTTAAATTCACCCACAATGCTCCCACAACGGATACTGTATTATGAAGTTTCTGACCTTATAGAGATGCTAGATAGATTTCTTTCTTTCTAATTCGGTATTCAGCAGCCTCGTTCATGCTGTTCAGGTTCAAAATTTTAATTTGATGAGCGGCGACAAGGTGCTAACACCTTGCTGAAATCGGCTGCTCAAACAAGGTTTAAAATATCAAGCGGCATACATGATTGCTTACTGATTCCCATGTGTCCCCAGTGATAATGGGGTGGTTGCATTTGATATTATGTTTATAATTACAACCGTCACGGCACATTAACTAAGTCATTGTTGATGAAATTAATATCAGAATAAGAGTGTGGCCAGTTTAAAAATAGCATGTGGGGTTTGCATATGGTTCATCGTATAGTGTAGCTCTGACTTTGCTATGATTTGTATTTCACTGGATTTGTCGTAGTACTTTAATCGTCTATGCTTACCAAATTATCTGAGATTACACGTGAAGTAAACACCAGAACAAAACACAATGCCTTGTACAGTGTGTGATTACAAATCAGATCTACATATCAAATTTGTTTAAGCTGCATAAAAAATTGATCCCTTCCCCACTTACAGGATATAAACACAAGAATAGAAACCAGGACTGAAGCTGAAGTTGACTTGCTGATAGAGGTGTTTGTCTTTCCAGCCCATTACAGGAGAACCTGTTTGGAGAAATCTACTAGAAGCAAAACAATTTGTGAAGAACCTCATTTCATAACTTAATGGGCCATATCATTACATTGATTCTTGATTTGCTCACACACTGAACTGTTTCCTCATGGTTCAGCTGACATGATTGCACACAACAAAGAGAAAAATGTGGATTGTGTAAATGGTTTGCACTTGTCTTGTCTACAGAAACGAGCAGCTGTCTCTTCTTCCAACAATTTGTATTTCCATGTGTAAACTTCATCTGCCGGCCACCCGGTTACTTGCAGTACAGTGAATTAGAAAAAGGCCACTGGTAATGCGCTCTTGCGGGTGCGTCTGTTCTACAGTGTCTGGCTTTGTGCATGCATGCATGCACGAGTTTCTGCATAAAGTACACTGTGTGCAATATGACCTTAGTCAGTGTACTCCAGCTGCCCCTGCAGCATGTTGCATGATTGGTGTGTTGAGTTAGTCTGGTCAGGAGAGCAGCAGCTGTTTGGCGGTCTGGTCGGCTTCTTGAGAGGAAGGCATATGTGGGTCTGACTGGCCAAGCTGTTCAAGAGGCACACCAGAATGAACCTTTGATAAGGTTAGACACAAACAGGAATTGCAGTCACCAAGGCACAAGATGTATACCGTGTGTGAAGAGAAAAAAGATAATTAGAAGTGTTCTGGAATATATTGTCAAGTTATTTTCGGCCACGCTAATAGGAAACAATTAAAACAATGTTTGTTTGTTTTTTAGCATTTTAACCACACACTGCAATGCACTGCAAAGACATCTCAAAGTTCAGTGAAGGTTTTAAGGGCCATGAAAGGCCTCAATAGCTGCAAATTTGTTCAAATTACATACAAATCTTATTAGTTAAAAGAATAGCAGTCATCTCCAGCTGTTATCCCAACAGTACGGCAATAAAAAGAAACGGACTTTAAAGTTTGCTCATTAAAAATGCATTTTTTTCTGTTAGCATTGGAAATGCCAAAACACAACAGTAAGTAAAGCCCACCGGACATGGAAAAAAGAAACAAAAATACCACGTACAGCAAGTTAACATTTCAGAAAAACAAAAACCTTGGTATCGAAGAGTCACAGCTCATTTGTGGAGGTGCCTTTTTTTTTTGTTCTCAAAGGAATCAGGCAAATCCACACTATAGGAAATAAAAAATCCTATAGTAGGAATGATTTATTACTAGAAAAATATGTGACAGCCTTGCTCACCTAAAAAGTCAGAGCCCCTATTGTGGTGCAGTATTAAGATGCACTTCATAAAAGCAGCCACCCTAAAATACTCAGAGACAGAAGAAGAACGCTCCGGACCCCCAACATTCCAGCATCAAAACCATCTCCTGCCTCAAGTCATTTCATAAAATGGCAGCGATAAAGAGATAGACTGCTCTTTATTGTTTTTAGATTGCGGGCACTTTGCGAACTCTGCTCGCCTGTGTCTAGAATAATGTAAATATTTCACAGCTATATGCCTGCTAATACATAAAACAGATATATAAGTCCAATAAAACTGCATAACTGTTTGCGCCTGACTTCCCCGGAGGGTCCAGACACTTTAGGAGGAGGGGATATTCCCCACTCAGCTGACAGTGGGGACACTGAGACTTCCCTGATGAATGGTACACACCTGCTGCAGTTCCATGGCCGTCTTTTTGATAAGTAGCTTAAAGCATATAGCAGAAGCTCATAGCCTTTAATAAAAGAACAACTGACACATGAATATATGACTGTGTTTGGATCTTTTTGTGAGCAACTTAATAAGGTGCTGCTTATACTATATGTTAAAGATCTTCTTTGGAGTAGAATAGAGAAGACGTGTGAACTAAAATCCTTTTTGTTTCTTGGTCAGCTGTCACGTAGGTATAGCTGGTATGCATGCAAGCTCATGCTTGTAAACAAAGAGAAAAGGAAATGAGTTTGTTCAACTCATGCTTTGTGGCGCTCACTCCAGCTCATAACCAATAAGGCACAGAACAGACGAGTATATTGTTGCTTACTGCAGTGCAATTGCCCAGGACATCAAAAAACAAAAAGCGGCAATCAGAGTGGATGCCATCTCTTGGAATTACTATAAATACCAGCAGCAGACAAGTCACTCATTAGGAAGATGATGATGGGGGGAGGGATTGAGGGGGTATTCAGATGGACTTGTGGTGGGAACACAGACAAAACAATGGGCTTGAATAGAAGAAGAAGATTAGCATCATTACCGGTGTCATTCACTTTGTTTTGCTTTGAAAATATGACAAGGAGAATGAAATATGAATTTTCTGAACTGTTCTGAGAAATGTTAGGCATACATCAAACCGCACTTAAATGCAAGGGTAAAAAAAAAGTGACAGGAAGCTAAATTTGCACTCATGACGCATTTTGTTTTTATAATTAGTTCTGTCATTTTGAGAGTTTCAGATATTTCCATAAACTTGTAAACTTATTTTAAAAATCGCCCACAAAAGTGTTAAATCTGGACTTTGGACAGGATTTGTAGTGAAAAATCAGAAGTGTACTACTCATCCCACCACGTGTCTACGCATGCTGCACAGTAATGTGAATGCCATTGTGATCTACAATATCTATTATCTACTTTCCATCAAATGGGTTGGAGATGAAAAAGCACAGAATTGCAGAAAAATGAACCCATTGGTCACCTCATCTTTAAATCTAAGCCATTGTTTTCTGTCTTTGTCAATTACATCAAAATGAAAACACACGTGGGGATTTACAGGCATACGGTCTGACCTCTCATCCATTTTACCTACCACTGGGGCCTATTGTGACCCTAAAATTGCCAATATTGAAGCTCAGTGGGGTGAGTAAGAATCAAGGGCGGGGGGCTAAAAGACGAGACAGCTACAGCTGTGCTCTGTTCTTGCCTCACAGAGACAGAAGAAGAGGGGAAAAAATCATAATCTCACGCTGTCTGATGCAAGCTTAAATGCTCTATTGCTTTGCCGATCACGTTGCGCTGCTATCATCTTTCCCTGGCGTCTCCAAGACAAATCTGGGCTGCTGCCATACACACACGTAAACCACTATGCACAGCAACAACAGCAGCTGAGGCGTGATGAATGACGCTCTCGTCCCGACGGATCCCTGTCGATGCATGTTCAAGTGGATGGGATTGAATTTAACCATAGAAATGACAGGCCATTCTTTTTTGGGGCACGGTGCAGGCTACATGAATGGTTTGTGGCGATGAGGGGCTTGGTGATTGATGCCCCATGAGGAAGAGCCGGGGAATCTGCGGCGAAAGACGAGGGAAAACCACCCTTGTCATAAATGTGAGCGTCTGGAGAATCCATGGGTCGTGGCACTTTTCTTGAACCAAGCCACTTCTTATCCTCTTTACCACCTGATCCCTGTTTGAAGGAGCTTACACCTCTCCTCATCCAACCAAAAATGGTCCTATTTATCACACACTGACGTTTCTATCATCAGTGGCCGACAATGTTGTTGGATGAGACACTTGCGCTAAGCTCTAGAGAGCTGCTGGAGAAGATGCGGTCTGTTTTGTTCGTGTACTGTGGTCAAAGGCAGTATACAATTTAAACTATATTGTCGTTCATAGTTTCCTTTGTCTGCTGATTAAGCCCCGCCCACTTAGAGTATGTTGATTAGATTACAAATGTATAGTCGATCTCTGGCTAGCCTGTACCTTTTAATTTGTCACAAAATGCACTTTATGGCTGCAAACCGACATTATTATATTGAAAAAGGAAAAAAGACATTTGGGAGTGGGTTGAATAGACACGTCCATCCACTCTGTCCATTACACGCTTTGCTTCTCCAAAACATGTAAAGGACACGCATGCAGATGTTGCAGAACCAGCTGAGGGGAGATAACATATTTAAAGCCATGAAGTCACTACTGACCAAGGAAGGTATGAAGTACGTTCCAGGGTCCTTCTGTGCCAGAAATGATTAAGCTAGCTTGCTAATCTGTATTTATGTGTAAATGTGTTAATAAAGTCTTTTTAAACGTTTTCCCGTGATTATTTTACTTATTGGCTTAAATTAAAATATCTCCCTCTGCTGGTACTGCAGCTTACTGCAAATTCTGCTTGCGTGTCCATTTCACGCTGTGGAGAGACAAAGTGCGCCCAGCTTGTGTATTACATGTTTGTCGTGATATCGGTTGGACGATTGCACCACTTTGCAAAATGTGCTGTAATACTTGCTCAGAACATAGTAACTGTTGCTCCTGACACCACAGATATATGTAAACAAAAACAAAAATGATAAGAATCTGTAAGTGCATCCTCCCTATGTAGTTTTTCTTAATTCTTTTATTTTTATGTATTCTTTTATTTCTTTTGCTATTTTATTTTCAAATAGTACATTCTCCTGTATTTCTTAAGATTTTTTTTACGTGTAAACCATTTTTGGCCTCTAGAATCAATCTTTCATTTGCAGCTCAGTGGGAAAATAAAAAGTCGCTGTTTGACCCATAGTGCACTGAAGTAACAACCAAAATATTGGAAATGAAAAATCAATAAATTATGAAGTAAGTTATTTCTGATGGCTGCTTATTCTGAATTTTGTGGTTTTTGTTTTCCTTACATCACTGCAGTTATACTGTGCTGTGGGGAGGCTGTGTATAGCAATACGCAGGTGGTGAGTATCAACCTAACATCTTCACGAAACCCAAGACCCAAGATTTCCCAAGAGTGGCTGATCAGCATGTACCCAGTGCCTTCTTTTTGCAGGTACAGAAAGTCTGCTTGTTTTTCAGGAAATGTACATTTGTTATGGAAAACATAACAAATCTATTTCTCACCTATCTTCCACAGTTAAATATCAACATATATACAGCTTAAATACATTTATGTTAATGTGTTAATGTTTAAAGCCTGAGTTCAACCATCAGTGTTTTAGTTCATGACTAAAACTGGCTAGTCAAACTCAAAAGCCTGACATTCCAGAAATGTCTCTTAACATATAATCGTTGCAAACAGTTACAAGTGGATCTGGTATCCCAGAACAGGGACTTCAGTGCTTGCAAGAAAATGCTGAAGCCTTCAGAACAGTGGAGGGGTTAAGAGGGTGAGACCCTGGGAAGAATTAGGAGCATGTTTTCCACTATCCTCACTTCCGCAGGCATCTCCACAGACTTCTCTCAAGCCCTGTAGTCCGTCTACCGGGGCTTCATTTTCTCATCTACTGAAGTTATGGAAGCAGAAAAAACATTCAGAGATCCCGTCTCCACATCAGCTGGTTTAACTCACTCCAAATGCATGCACATAAACAAAGAAAGAAAGACTCTCGCTAATTCGGAAACATCATCGTAGTGACGAAGAATGCAATTAAAACTGCTCTTGATAATTAACCCATATCCATCTCCAACCCCATCCCCGCTGATTATATAAACGGCCATTACCAAAGAGCTATGAATATTCATCATTGATGAGCGGTCTTCACATGGTAGTCATTTTACCTTTTTTGGGGTGGGTGGAAATGGGGGTACGGACGGGAGGGGGGTGAAGTGGGGTGCTATTTGGCTGTGATTATACCGCAGTTAGAGAGAATTTAATCTGTGACTGCAACTTCAAAGCCATTTTACTGTTAATAAGTAGTTTGTTGTTGTCTGTTTCTTGCTAAGTAGCGCATTACTTTATCCTGTTATTTGTTGATTCTGGTGGAGATCTTAAGTGTTTCATCGCTGGCAGTTCATTATTAAATTCATTACATTAAATTTCATTTATGCAAATTCAATTCAAGCATATTTGCTGTTGCTTTAGAAGACTATGTATTGTTGACATTCATCAAACAGGACCTACAGATATTACAGAAAACAAGAGAAATCTATCAGGCTCAAAGTTTGGGTGAAGGAACTGACAGAAATAGGTTTCAGTACATTATAAATGGGGAGGGGGGTTAATCAGTCTTGTGAATTGTGACCACATTGTGTCACCGCTGTGATCTTGCCATAAGACTTCAGCAGCGGCAAACAGAGCAGAACAGAGAGGAGAGAGAACGACTGTCGGAGCAAAGGAGCAGAGAGTGAAAGAGGCGGAGAGAAACCTTTCATGATAAAAACTGCCCGCTCACAGTGCGATAAATTGGGAGATGACACAAGTCACAGCACAACAAAAGGGGAGAACATTGGATGGGGACCCTTCACTGAGAAATTGATGAGATCGAGCTGGAAAGAATTGTCTCCGTGAGCCAACATTGGGGCTTATCCCCCAAAACACTCCAGGATTAGGACAACATCCCGCTGGAGGTGGAGTTGGCATGAGCCCATTAGTCCCTCATGATTTCTCTGACATGTTTCTCACTTCTTTGAAGTCACTAATACCTTGTCTCATACTTGGCATAGCTTTCTTTTTGTGAAAAGAAGATAAATACAATAACACAGATGCAACTGCAGCCACGTCCCAAAATAGTTGCAAAATTGAATGTGGTTCGGTGACGGATTGTGTGAGCGAATGCAGGATTTGTGATAAATGGCTCACCTGGCTTTGCATCTGAATAGAAGATTGTCAGATGCTCGGTAGCTCATCAGATGAATTCAACAGTCCTCATCTTTTAAAAAGTCTGATGTATTTGAGATCAGTACACTTCCCCAGCAGGTCAGTGCAGACACTGACACTTGAATACAATACCTCATGGACGCTACATGAGCTCTCACATTGGCTTTTTTATCTGGGTTTTTATACACAGCAAATACATAAATACACATGAAACGGTAACATTGTGCTAGCAGGATAGTAGCATGCTAGGAAAAAAGTGATAAACTTTGTTTTAAAGTTAATGACACCAGTTGCTCACATCTTACTGGTTCTGTTGTTAAGCGTGACAAAGTTACATTATAGCTGCAGGGCTCATTCAGGCTTAATTAAGATAGTAATTCATCAAGCGAGATACTAACCTACATCTTTCATTTGAATTCTACTCAAGATCTCAGATATTACAAAGATACAGAAAATGACAGGCTCAGTTACAGAGGAATAATGCGTGAAATGATGCAATGTCACCTTGAAGGTATCTGTTCAGTGGGAAAGCATGCTATGCAGTAGCTTAAACAGAGTGATGCAATGTGTGGAGATGAAAAGTGATTTGCATTAAAAGCACTAAAGAGCAGATTTTTTTGTTATTATTCTATCAAACCTCCTTTAGTTTCAGTTAAAAAAAACATGTTGAATATTCTCTGACTGATATTTTAAATGAAAGAACAATTTAATCAGGTGGTCGTGTTGGCGTCGGGGTTAAACTTTGGTGTTTTTGTGTGCATGGTTGGGGATTGGTGCTTGCGAATTTGTGTGTCTACATTAGCCCGCTTGGGTGTGTGTCTCCATGTGGGCAAGAATGGAGCATAAACTCTCATGTTTTATGCTTTACTATAAATGTCAGGGTCTTGAGACGATACGCTGACTTATGATGATGCGTTCAGGTTTCATACACATGCGCTTAAGCGCTCTCTGAAAACAACACAGTACTCTTCATACGCAGCCTTCACTGAACTGCCAGTGAATCCAAGGATCTGGTTATGGAAACGTTTTGAAAATCAATGGAGCATTTGATTCACAGCTGTGTGCAGAGAGACACTGTCAAGAGTTCAGTGTCTCTACCACATCATGTAGTCTCACATGTACTGTATGAATGAATGGAACACCATCTGGAGTTAGCAGTAAAAAAGGTTGAGCCCTTACAGTTTTTTCAGCTTTACTATGAACTAACTCTAATTGTAATCAGTGCAGAAAATATACATTTTCCACTTATGCCAAGTTTGATTATGCGTTTCTCTATTTATCGCTGTCTAATGTTCAAGCTATTAAGCTATGCACTTGTCGAGATTTAAACGAAAACATCTCTCATGTACTCCAGATCTGACACGATGACAGTAGAATAAGTGGCCTGTAGTAGTGTTCACGGGTGGGTTTGTACCATATACTTCCTACAACGTTAGAAAGGCTTGAATCAGCATAAAACACCAGGCCCTGTTAATGTGTTGGCTGATTTATGATCCATCAGACAGTTAATTAATTTGATGAGACACAGCAGAGTGTCACTATCAAGGAGGGTCATTCGAAACAGAGGTCTACATTTTTTTCCCTTCCCAAGGATAAAATTGTCAAATGGTTCTGTGCAGGAATGTGCTTTATTTTGGTCAAACATAAGTGGAGAAAAGGGGCAACAGGGAGGACATCTTTTGAAAACAAAACTAGATGGATGGAATACTCTGTCAAGAGTTCTCATTTTCATTCTCACACAGCACTTCAATCCAATTAATCAGCAGAAGAAGACAGTTGTATTACACAGCATCCCTAACATTTCTGGGCTGAGTGACAGTTTCAAAGATGTAGATTAATTTTGTCAAAAATATGATGGGGGTCTTGAAGCCATTGGGAGAGGAAATGAGGATGTCGGAGTCAATTTTTCCGCCAAATGGAGTGGCCATCATTGCAACTTTCAATCTTGTTTCTCTCCACATACATCAGTCATCTTTTTCTTTTTCTTAATGAAATGAGAGAGGGGGGGAAATAAGTTGAGGGGTGAGCTTCTTTCTTTTTGTATTCAGTTAGTACACAAGTGATGAATGGGAAAATGTGGAAAAAAGTACCTGCAACCCCTCCTACAGCCAGTTACTCTACATGCACCTTTAGCCCTCTATCTGCCCCTCTCTGTATGTGATTTATCTATCAGTGTATGGTAGGATTGACTCTCTGCTGTACAGCAGGCCATTAATGCCTGGGGGAGATTCACCTTGCCAGGCAGCTGGCTCAAATGAAAAGCTAAAAGAACACATTAACTCATCAATATGAGGGCATGAGATGAAAACAGTTGTCAAAGGCCTGCCAGAAATAACTGATCACATAATGGTGCTCTATTGTATGTAAGTGAGGTCATGGGAGTCAAACAGCAGCTAAAGACACAAGGAAGTGAGAACACAGAGTCCTCTGAGGCTTTGATAGGCTCCCAAAAAACAAACAAACGGTGTCATCTTCAAAACACGCTATTAATATGTCGTGCAGCAAGCTGAGATTAGAGCAGTGCTTTTACTTAGTGTTGTCAATGCTTTTGAAAAGCCATTAGGCAGCACTTTCAATAACCATTCAGGCAGTTCTAATTTGTGGTTAAAATACATTTTTATTCATTCACTACTCTTCATCAGTGTTTGAAGCCAGATAATGTGGCTCATCCTTATTTTTATCTGTGGCTATTTTGCACAGCACAGATGGTATGAAGCCAGAATAGAAATGATTTCAAACATTTTTTTTTGTGGCTTTTTTGTGGTTTTGTGCACACACAAAGACATTTTCTGAATGATACTCTGTCGCTATGCAGCATGAAACACTGTGTGCAGAACACATTATCGTTGGGTATCCTAGAGCGGGTGCATCACTCAATACCAGTCACAAACCATTTACCACATGGTGGGGGAAGCTGCTTCCATCGCAGAGAGTCCCTCACACTGTCGTGAGTATCACTGCACGCCTCGACACAAACTGCTGGAAAGGCGTGCGCACGTCTTCAAGCATAATTTTTGTTGATTTCGTTCTTTTACATTTTCCTCATTATCGTTTGCGCTGAAAGCTATTCCAGCATCAATCAATTTGGTTAATTGGGCTTCAGTTGGAAAGCGCATATTTGCAACACTTGAAAATTTAATTTTATACCAGGACATATTAAGCTATGTCAGTTATAGCTGCAATTACATGTATCACTAGGCAACAAACCCTGCAAACCTGGAGAAATGCCCATATTCACTCAGTATGTCAGCAGTTTATTTTCTTTCTTGTACTTCATCCCCTGACTAGTTAAACGCTGAACCGTTTCCTGAAGAGTTTATCACTCTTGTACACCAATAACAATCGGATCTTTAGATTTGTTACTTTTCTAGGAGATCATGTCTGGGTTTAGCACTTGAGCATGGAATATATTTGCATATCGTATTACACGTACGCTTTCATTTTCCAGTCTTAATACAGATAAAACAGCTTCATGGTGTTTCACTTTTTCGCAGCTCAACGTGTACAGACAGATCCTGGGAGACAAGCGGTTCCATCACATGCCTTAAACTTTTGTCTTTTTCTATTCTTCATCTGAAAAACTGTCAAATTAATTCTCATAATGTACCTACCAAGGCTTATCCCTCTGTGCTTTGAGCGGAGGTCATTTCTGCACGCAGTTACGTCAGAAATGAAGTAGACAGAGGAAAGAAATTTATTCGTAATGTAAATCACTCTCCCACTTCCAGCTGAATGTATAATGGATAGTGTAACCTCGGTAATAATCCTGTTAAACAATTCCTAAGAACTTGGGGACAAAGGAGACTTCAGATAAGGGCTGTTTTAGGAATCTCTTCCTCCAGAAAAGCCTCTGTGGGACTGAGGTGCGAGGGGGAATCTTAATGAGTTGATAAATAAATAAGAAGACTTGAAATTTTGCCAGTGCCCGCACTCAAAGAGACAGAGGGTAGAAAGACAGAGACAAAGAGAGGAGAAAGAGAGAGAAAGGGCAAAAGAATGGGAGAGAGCGAATTGGAGGCAGAAGGAAGCCTGAGGCTAGGATTCGTCTTGTCAAAGTGAGACCTTTAACTGCGTCCTGAATTCTGTCAACAAGATTCTTTCACAGTCTTACACCATTTCCATCTGGGGCCTGTTTCAGTGAGGAGGATAGCTTATGGTTGGAGGAGGTTGATGGGAGACCTGCCGCCTTCCGATGCTGAGTCTGACACTGGCTCCAGACCTGCGAGTCTGAGCCAAGGATATGAAGCGGCAGATGTGGGAAAACCAAATAAGCCTGGTAGTTGGTCTATTTTGAATTTTGCCAGACAGGAAGACGGCTTGTAAACGATGGGGGGCAAAAAAAGGCTTATAAAAAAAGGCTATAAGGACACATTAAAGAACCACCAGCAGTTTTATCTGTATTAAGCAGAATTTGTAGTCTATTTGCACTGCGTACTGATAGGCTGGATAACCTCAGAAACTCCTTCTCGCCACATCTTTTTTTTTTGGGGGGGGGGGGGGGATTTTTTCTTCTTCCCCCAAAGGAAACCTGACTTCAATTTGTACACTTTAATATGAAACGCTTCCAGTTTAAAAGTCGCCATTTTGTGGAGCAAAACACGCATGGGGAGAAATGTTGTGGAGCAAAGAGATGGAAAAAGAGAGAAATCTTAAAGCATAAACAATTATATCGTGCACTCGACTCCCTGTGTCTTAAAGAAGGAGGGGAGAGAAGAGCCTGGCAAGGTCTGATAAGGTCCTGTAACAATTATAATAACATTTTCATAAAGCTCATTAATTGAGAGTCTAGAGGTAATTGCTACGTTTGCTGCAGGCTGACTATGTTGTTAATGCTGACGACTGTCAAAATGACAAACAACAAGTTGTAGAATATGGATTTTCTTCCCTCTCAGCATGTGTTAATAACCTACCATCTGAGCATTGCCAAGGGAGACTGTCAAGATGGCATCAGTGATAAAATGTTCACATGTGACAAAACGCACCTGCCCGCAAGAAGAACAATTCAATTTGAAATTGAATTTGTACGACTATCACGAAAACCTTTTTCTTAATCCTCCCCTGAGGGAAAGTAATATTGATTAAGAAGAAAGGAACAGAGGGAAAGTTTTTTTTTTCTTCATTTGGTTTCTGTCTGTGAGCTGCCACACACATTCAAAGTGAGCAGACTGACATCAGTTAAAACAAACGCTTGTACAGTAATACCCGGAGTTAATGAATCTTCCTGAAAGGATGGCAGTAGCCATGTGTGCAGGAGGTGATGTTGTCTTTTATGCCTTCAGAAACTAGAGGCCCTAATTCGTTACATTCATTACACGTTTACGGGAGTCCCAGAAATGAACGCGGCACGCCTTAAAATTACATTAATGTCAAGTGTAACCTGCAGTTTGACAGGGTAGTTTGTTTTCAGTATATTTAAAGTTCACAAAATTAAGCTTTTCAGTCAATTATCTCGAGCTTTGACTGATTTCACATTAAATGATCACAATGATAAGGCCAATATGAGGAGTGAAAAGGAGTGTGAGAGTTACAGGGCTGTTTTTTATATATATATATTGCTATCATCCTTCTTCAAACATTTCTTCTTTCTTTCCAGTCACATCTCTACTGTTACACAACAGGGTTGTTCAGGCTGAGTTCTTGTTTAGCAGAGATTTGTCATATCTATGTAGGCATACGTTATAGACACAGTGTGAAAGGCTGCTGGGCTATGAATCAAATGTCCCATGGAGTAAACATGTGCTGTGATTCTGGCAGCCTTACAAACTACCTCTATGTTGCCTTTTGCAACAACAACAACAAAAAAACCACCCAGAAACAATAGGATTGCCAATGTATGTACTATTTCGAATTCAGCCATAGGAGACACCTAACAGAAAATAAATCTAACGCAGCAAATCCTTGACTCTTGCCCTGATCAGTCAGAACAGTACATGCTACAACTGGCCTATGATAAGATGCCTAACATTCAAAAATTCATACATTGTGCTCTTCTACTACTTTCCTCCAGTGCAGTGCTGTCAAACACTTTACTAATTAGGTCATCATCAGGGTCATCATTGCTATCTCAAACAGAGCTCCCGTCATCTCTATCATCCTGCAAACACCGGCTGTCACCAGTTGATGCGGTGGGAACCAGGCAATGGGCAGCGGCGCTGGTGTGTTCATGATGTGTGATGTGTGTTGATGAGTGATGCTGTCTGACGGTTGATGTTGGGTGAAGCGTACAGTAATGGGGAGACAGAGGTCAGAGAAACCATTACCACGGTGAGGGAGGAGGAAGGGGTAGGGGGAGTGAAAGTGGGACGTACGCTGTTGTCTTCAGCAAGTGTAAGGCAGGGCTGTTGTCCTTCTGTCATGTCTGAACGTCTGCTTGCTGGTTTCGCATTCATTATGGCGGGAGACTGCTCATCATAAATACATGACAGGGGTGGCGTGGCATAAAATGTTGCCGTGTCTGCTCTTGAAGCGAAGGGAAAGGATAGTTATGAAGCGATTCGGTTTTGTTTGTCTCTTTGTCCTTTCTCTCCTTCGGTATTTGGTCTGTGCTACCAGAGGTGACAAATCTGCCAAAAAAGCATGAGATGGGTCTGCAACAGTGGCTGAGCACCGTACACCAGCACAAAAACACAAGAATATGATCTCTCTCACACACTGCAGTCCTGCCTTCACTCCAAAGATCTGCTTAAATAACATTTTACATTTGCATTCATTTTCTGAACTGACTCAACTGAGACATAAGTTGACCCTAATCCTGTCATGCAAATAACTCTAGCGTGGAATAATAATAGCTCCTCATATGAAGTGGCGTAATTACTATGTCTGACCTCCCCTAGCAGTTACTGACTAGTCACCACATGCATAAAACCATTTAGTGCGTTCTATCTATCAACATGTGTCACTTTGTTGTCCTCACGACAAGGTTACCATGGCATCACACTGACGACCCTCCGCCAAGATGCCACGTATTGTTGCAAGGTTATAACTCAATGACTGTTGACGCCAATGGATCCCTCTTATTATGAGTTGGAACACCTTGATATCCACCGCAACATTAGCGCACCATCTGGAAGGGTAATGTGACGTCCTCTGGAGCCATGGTTTGGGCCCTTGCTGCGCACAGCTTTGTTGACTAATATTTCTTTGTGAAAAAATAAAGAACAGAAGTGTGGAGATATGAAGGACACGGAGGAGCAAAGGAGGGAGGAAAGGGGAGGAAGGAGACCCTTCGATCTGAAACAGGGGATGACAAGGCGGGCGGCGAGGGGGATTCATCACACAGCCGGGATGTCTTGTACCGACACTAATTTTGGGCCCAAAGCTGTGGGTAATGAACATATCCTGTGACAAATGGGCGAATCGTAACAGTTCAGGCGTTGTTGAGAACACATTTGCATTCCGGCAGACTGTCATGACACCACCTGGTGTCTGGAGACGGAGGAAGGTGCCAGGGGAGAGAGCATGTCCCCAGAAGCGTGAATCACCACTGCCCTCCCAGTTGAAACTCGCCAGTCGGAGGTTTGTGGTTTCACGTGCAAGGCTCCCTCGATTGCTCACGACAAATGCACCCTTGATTTATGAATCAGCTCCCCCGAGAGCATAAGTGTGGACTGATATGATTAGAAGGCATTCAGACATAATCAGACCTGGTTGTCACTTTCATCATTGTGATTTTGTCACAACCCTTTTCTTTCATGCACTATGACAAATCCTGACCCGCCCACTTCGAATTAGCTTAATTTTTCTTTATCCTCAATGACAGTGTGAATTGTTACAGATCTGTTCTTTTGTGGCTGATCTTTACAGAGGCTCCAAACAATTCATCCTGAGACTTATGAATGATGGAAGCACTGAATCTCCAGGAGCTTAAGACTTTAGATATGTAGTCAGTTGTTTCCTGACAGTGGACTTTTTGTGGCTGAGAAACAGACATTGTCAAATTATATCATAAAAGTTAGTGCAGCATGGTGACATAGTGGTTAGTACCTTTGCCTCACAGCAGAAAGGTCCTGAGCTCAATTCCACAATCATGCCAGTGTCTTTGTGGGTGGATTTTGCATGTTCTCCTCATGTTTGCGTGGGTTCTCTCCGGGTACTTCGGCTTCCTGCCACAGTCCAAAGGCATGCAGTTAGTGGGGATAGGTTAAATGGAAACTCTAAATTGCCCATAGGCATGAATGTGAGTGCGAATGGTTGTCTGTGTCTACGTGTTATCTCTGCAGCAGACTGTACCCTTCCTCTCACCCTAAGACAGCCAGGATAGGCTCCCCGCAACCCTGATAACAATAAGCGGAAGAGAATGGATGGATCCTGAGAGTTTGCTCTGCTCTTTCTTGCATAGTTTACACTATGATGAAATGAAAACAAGAAGCCTTGATGGTTAATGTTCTTTGATGTAGATCTTTTAAATTTATCTTCTGGTTGACACAATGGTCAAATCCAGCATTTAAGTTTGTTTCAAAACTGATGACAAGGCCAACAACGACCAAAAAACAGAATAACTATCTTTTCACAAGACTCAAACTGGTTGAAAGTCCAATGATTTCTTGTAAATGTAAATAATATATAATAGTGTGGCCTGGTGCAGAGAGACCACAGGCTTTCTTCATAATTCACCATTATACGTTCTCAAGAAAGATCCTGAGTCAATGTGATCGTCCTTGTAAACTGAAAGCATCTGCTACTTGTTTCTTATTAGTATGTGTCGACAGCGAGCTCATCGGTGCCATAAGTTAAAACTAATGGTCTGAAGTGGAGGTTCACCGCAGGAAGTAAAGAGCAATCGAACAAACATTGTTGAGACAACGATACGGTGTAATAAAAGGTCATGGATACCCAAATCTGCAGCGCAGTTATGCGGCAGACTGCCAGAGGGGACCTTGTTTTGTGACTAATATTGATCCAGACAGACTTTCTCTTACAAACCAAGAAAATAAAAAACATGCCTCCACAAACTGCCAGTTTACACGTTCAGTTGTAATCACTTCGTCTTAAAGTCCAAGTGAAATTTTGTGCCAGATTTGAAGAAATTCCCATGTTATATTCAGGACATATCGCATCCACAGGAATAAAAGTAACATCTGCCTGACAACCTGAGAACAGTACCCGTGCTGAGGCGTACTCAAATCTGGGGCCAAAAAAATATTGGCAAACGCAAACGAGACACTGTTCACTGGAGCGAAAAAGGCGTTCCCAGAGTTATCTGAGCTAGACCAGTGCATCTGTGCTATTTGCACAGCGCTCTTTGGTGTGCCATCAGCTGAGCATTTGAACCTGTCCTATGAAGCAGAAACTGTGCTGTAGAGCGCATGTGCGTGCAGTCTGTTGCGCAGATGGTGTTAGGTTGACCGGCAACGGCGTCTTCTCTTGACTGGGACCTGTTCTTGTGCTTTATGGGAGACTTTTTTATACTATTTGGCCAGCTGAGTTCTTTCATCACCAGCTCATGGGAGTGTACTGCTTATGAATTCCTTTCATATTCCGATCCTAGATCCTAGCTCCCTTTTAAATTTCCCGGTGTCTTTAAAGCACAAAGCAGACACTAGTAGGCGCATATTTGTGGTACAGGTTCAGAATTTCCAGGGTGGCTCCACAGTGCTGGCTGTAAAACATTGCAAAGTTTGGTATTGCATTGCTGTGGAAGATGCTTTTCTTTCTTGGGTCAATCTGCAACATCTTTACGCAGTAGCAAATATACAGGGTAAAGCACAGAATGTGGAAATAGACCTACTTTGGGCCTATAAATAATGTGATTAATTCCACAGATTATTGCGTGATATGTTCCTAATTAATACTGAACACTAGGGATGGGTATTGATAAGATTTTCACGATTCCGATTCCATTTTCGATTCTGTTTAACGATTCGATTCTTTATCGATTCTCTTATCGATTCTTTTTTTTTTTTTTAAAGGAGAACACTAAGGTCGATTAGCTTAGAACTTTGTTTTATATCTTCTTTTTGAACAAGATAGAAATTTAGGAGTAACATGGCCTTACAAACCCAACAGTGAGATCTTAAGAGATCCACAGCCTACGGCTCTTCAATGTGTCACAGGGTCCCCGGGGGAAAAAATGTAAATGTAAAATAATAAAATAAATATTCTTCTGTAGCAATAACAAAGTATAACATAAATTATTCAGTAGCAATTACACAAGAATATCCAGTAATGTCCCTGCCTACAATTAAACACATTCACTTACCAAAAATCGGGGGCATCTGCTGTGGCAAATGGGTGCAAGCCTTTGACCACAAACTGAGTCACTGCTCGGTGACATTCGTCTATCCTGGCCTGAAAGGAGACGCTACCGGTAGACTGCAGCGAGAACTGCCAGCATCTGAGCCAGCCAGACTCTGTCTGTCTCTCTCATTATGGTCACCTAAATGCACAGTAATGGCAGGTTTTGTAATAAGGCAGATCGCGCTAACATAATCTGCACTGTTAGTTGATTATTTACCTGCCGCATTAACGGGAGAGGACGTGCAAACATTACCGCTGCTGCTGGGTTGAGATTCACGAGTCCGGAGCCGAATTAAAAACACGACATTCATTTAAGGTCATCGCGTGTTTTGTGAGCAAATGCTTTTGCATATTCGTAGTGTTTCCTCCCTTAAATTAAATATCTACTTTGCAAGTATTGCAAGTTGCCCTGTTGTCATCCATTCTCCTAAAGTATAACCAAACTTTTTAGTGTTTGAGCCGCTTAGGCGCCGTGTTTCCTGCCAGGTAAATGACGCTCCGCAACGTGGTGACGTCATTCGGGGCGACTGGAATCGATAAGGGAATCGTTTGCAAAAATGGCAAACAATTCCAAGGAATTGAAACAGTGAGAACCGGTTCTCAACAGGAACCGGTTTTCGATACCCATCCCTACTGAACACATAAAAAATTCTTTTTTAAAAAGCAAGTCTGCATGAACTGTTTGAAATGAAGATATATCATTTCTTCTCCCAATGTTTTCAGTATGGCAAGTAGGTAAAACCCAGTTTTTCAATGAAATGATTAGTTTTGTGAGCTACTAAAATAGGGCCAATACAGCTGTTTCTGCTCTGCACCCTTTCTGCTTTGTGATTACACGGTTGCTGGTGGTCACATGTTGAGATTACCTCCATACAAGGTGCTGTCATTTCATTCTATTGAGACCAATGGCATGCTTGATCCAGGCCCTTTTCATTTACTCCCACAGATCCCCTTTTCTCACCCATTCAACCTTGATGGCTCCTTTCACACCACTGTCTGCACCCTCCCATGGTAGCACAATGAACACCAGTCTGTCGCTCTCTCCCAGACAGACTTTTATCTGTGAAGAAGCCCACAGCTCGTGGAAGCCCTTTTGTTACCTATCCCCGAGGTGGCTGAATGGCTTTTTCCTTTGATTTGTACTTTGCCATTTTCCCCCCTCACACTAGATATTTCTCTCTCGCACTTTTCAGATGTGACAAAGTAGTCCTATGTCTTGGCTGTTGGATACCATTCTTTTTTTATGATGTGGTCCCAGCCTCTGAAATTTTGTCTCGGGCATCTTTATAGCAGTCAGTCACGGACAGAATAAGTATATAATGTGTGGCATCATATTCATTGCATAGACATTTTGATGAGAAAACGTATTACAGAAACTATGCTACTGGTATAAAAGAATAAGGCTGATACGGCTTGGTGTTTATAAGATTCAAGTCTTTTAAAGCAAAACTCATAACTAAATTGGATCAACTGTTTTACAGGTGGTAACAGTGGGCTGCCTTAAAAAAGTCTTCTGCCCTCATGCCTTATAAAAGAAAAAGAGTCTCTTTTTCTTAACTCTACTGTTAAGAGAAAGCCGACAACAATCTTCTCTCAGCAGTGTGAGTGGCGGTGTCGGACAGGAATCAGCCTTTATATAGATTGTAATTGTTTCTCCCTGGTCATGCGTCTCTCTACCCATCCATCTCTCTTTTTTTTCCTGTTTCAGGCAGGTTTCAACCGCACAAGGTCATTGCTCTTAGGCAGCCGCAACTCGGCTTTATTGTTCCAGCGGGTCAGCGGGTCCGACACACATCACAGCTATTATTCCTCAGGAACAAATGGCCGTCCCACGCTTTGATCTATGGCCTTCCTTCTCAGACACTTCCATAATACCCTTGACAGGATTTCTTTTTTGCCCTGTTCCTGTTTTTGGTTATGATCCATCTCTTCTTACCACCTCTTCCTCTCAAAGTGCCATATTATTGGTAAAGGTGATTTATAATTGAAGATTTGATGCAATGTTTGACATATTTTTACATGACGAATGTTGGCTATATGACTCGGAGAATAAATTTAAACAATACTGAGGTAAGATGCTTTTTTCTATCTCTGGGATGCAGACAACATGGCAATGAGATCGCAACTTCTATGTAACAAAACTTTTGGCTAAAAACAGTAAAGCTGTCTCAGCTTTGTTAGAGATTTATGGAGGTGGTGCAGTGTGTGCAGCTTTGCTTTGCTCAAAGTCCAGTCCATCCTGACTTTCTGTGATAGTAAACTTGACCGTCGTCTGAAAGAAACTACATGTCAAACTTTTAAAAAGCATATTTAACCTCCAGCTGGGACTTTTGCTGCATTCACCTACAACTGCAACATCAACTTGTCCCTGATTAATGAGTTTCATGTGGCATTTTAAGCCACTCTCGTCAGAAGTCCAGCAATAAGATCATTTGGGTGACCCCACAGCTCCTGCTTTACATATGAATAAGAAGCTTATCATGTGTGGCATTGCAGGCTGGGGATGGTCAAAGGCGGGTGTATGAGCGGGGGCAGCGTGGCACTGCTCAGTAGTGTGATTTCTTTTTTTGTAAAATTTCACATCCTCCGTTGTTGATGCCAGTGCTGGAACCCCGCTTTAAAACACCAGGGTCCTCCAAAGCAAGCTTTGAGCTCATTACTGAAAGCCCCTGAAAAATACCTACAGCATGCATAATGCATGACAGTTGGGGGTCTCTCACGTAACACTAGCGCGCGTAAAGTTTAATAACGCAGAACTGCCCGGCATCAGTGATGGATGCACTGACAGGCTGGCTGGGTGATTCACGCTGAAAAAAGAAACACCTCCTTTCTTTGAGTCGCCTGCAGGAGTATCGCTTACATTTCACCAATAAGCAAGGAAAAGTATGAAAACTGTACACAACTCATAACAAGAAAGAGTGAAACTGTGTTGTGAAAATATTTCAGGGCATGTACATGTGGGTTGTGTCACAGGAAGGCCGTGAATATTGAAGATGAACAAATCTAAGTTCCCCCGTGCCATATGGGCATTTGTGTTTTTGTAAGACGTACAAACCCACTATTATACCTCAAGTATTATCTAGTTGCACCTGAATTCCCTGCAGCCTATCCACATGCATAATAAATCTAGGAAATGTCAGCTGTGAGGCCTGAGGGAGACGCGTGCCATTTGTTTAAGCTCTAGCTGGTGATACAGCCTTGTGCCATTGATGTTTGGATAGAAGTGAATGAATAAAGAATGCCGGCGCTTGCATGTCAATCAGGTCTTTACAGCGACCTGAACACGGCGAGCCTTAAGCCAACATATGTTCCTGATATACAATAAGCCATCAGAAATAAATAAATAATGCGGGTGGTTATTGGGCATTTTGATCAATGCTTCTGCCATCATCGGCTTGCTCGCATCAGGCTTTTTTCAGACGTCTGTCAAATCAACATGTCACAGCAGAAAGTGATTAGCAATTTCATTAACAGAAGCAAACATATCATTACCAAGATGTCCATGTACAAAAGGACAAGTAGTTTGAATATAAATCTGCTTTAAACTGTGTGCTGAATCTCGCTAGCATGTTTAAAAGAGTACCTCGGAGCTTTTCCTCTCTGTCCGACTGACTGACTGTGGGTTTTTGGTTGCTGACTCCTGGAGGCCCAGAAGTTTCCACTGGCTTGTTTTTCATTCCCACAATCCCTTTCCCTGCTAGCCAAATCACTGAGCTATGACTACAGGCCTGGTTGGGAGTCCTTATCTGCTATCATTACAGATGCATTTATTCCATTGCCTCAGGTGCTTGTGGGTGTATGTGTGTGTGTGCATGTGCATGCTTGTGCGCTTTCAGATGCCTTTTCCTTGTTTGCATGTGTGCACATGGTTGATGTATGTGTGTGAAAAGAGAGAAGGTGCAAAATAGATGAAGGGGGTATAAATGTTTGCGTGTGTACGTGTGGGCGACTTCAGGGGGGTCCTGTGTGCGGACGTGGATAAGGCTTTGTGTTTTTCTGTGCATCTGCCTGTGATTTGTGTCTATTCTCCAAGGTTAACACAGTCCTCCCACACTAGACTGATCTAAATAGAGACAGAGCAGGGTAAATGGGGATCAGAAGTCAAGCGCTGGCAACCATGCTAAATTATCGGTGGAAATCAACGCTGTCCTCATTAATTACACAAAAGGCCGTTAGTCATTCCCACCCTCCCCCAATAGCCCGCCCTCCCAACGCCTCTCAAACTAACTGATGCTTCTCCAGTGATTTCTCTCATTTTGTACACACATACAGCATACCCACAAATTTCCGCATATTTTATTCTCCCGCACAGACGCGAAAACAGAACAAGGGCAGAGATGAAAGGAGAATCTGTCTTTGCAGCTGACATTGAAACAGAGCAACCAAAAGATAATGTAGTCTGCGAGTCACCTTGAGTCCCCCCCCCCACACTTTCATTACAGCTTTCGTCTTTCACTAAAGGTAGCTGTGTTGTTGTTCTCTTCCCAACAATCACCTCAATAATTTATGACAATGAAACTAAGAGAGCTGTGCTCTGCATAAAACTGTTGATAAGGCACAAAGTGTCTTCATTCGCCACAATGAAGAGCCATGACTGTGTTTTAAAGTGGATGCTCTTTTGCCTTTTGTGAAAAGTATGAACAGGCTCACAGAAACTTGGTTTGTTGTTCAGAATGATTTATTTGAATTTCACAGAAGCAGTTTGACGCTTAATAAAATGGAAAACCCAAGTATCTATTCCCATAAGTTTGTTTATGGTTTGATGTTGCAGATCCTGTCTGCAAGTGTTGGTTGCATGTCAGTCAGCACAGAGCGTAGGTTTGACATTCTGTGAAATACACTTATTTGTTTTTGGGGTGTGGTTGTTTTGTTTTTTGACACTAAGTTGACTGATGCCACTGTCTAGCCTTTGTGCTAAGAATGATGCTCAGACCAGCAGGTAGTTAGCTTTGCATAAAGAGCGGGGTGAAGCAGCCACCTTTTCATTTTTTTAAAGTTTCAGAATAGGCCTACAGGTGCCTCTCCAACTCACTAGTCAACACATTGCAGTTTGTTTTTAATCCGCGCACAAACAGAATGTCAAGTTGTGCTTTCACGAGGATTTACTGTTTCTTGCCTTGTAGGAATTTTGTTGTTACTATGAGCCAAGCAAACATCAGAGGCTCGGGGAACTCGCTGCACCTTTGGCTGCTGGTTGCCAAGATATATTTACAGCATTTAACACCCTACAAACACCTAAATGGTTCTTCTTGCATTTCAGTGTGTGTGCACTGTGAACTAACAATAATCAACATGTTGAGTGGGGATGTTTAGCATTAGAAGTGCTGCTAGCTGTAGCCTACTTTTTGTACTTTAGACAGAGCCAGGTGAACTGTTTCCAGCTGCGACGAGTTTTTGATGTAAGTTGGCTAGAAAGAGTCTTCTTTTTTCTAGTTGGGGAAATGTTTGCTTAATAAAAGATACCGAGTATAATGAATCTACGCTTTTAAGGGAAGAGATTGGATATGCTTGCATCTTAGAATAAAGATTATCCTCTGGGATTTCTCAGTGTTTGTTTATTCTGTATATAAACATATAAGGGTACATTAAAGATACAAAATGCACTACTTGTAAATAGGATATTGATGCACTATTACATCCAGAACTGTGTGCTGTTCTGTAACTGTGGGTATTTTCGAACACACTATAAAATAAACCTACACCAGGGTTGTGAAGGTTAAGAATTCTGCTCTGTTTCTCGTAGTGTGCAATTTTCAATTTCAAAATCAGCCTTCAGTTATGGTTTTACTGCACTTCGTATCACACATGTTAAACTTGAAGCCACAAACCCGAGTGTAAGACACAGAAAAGGCTGGTTGTGCCTAAACATAATTCAACTGCATGCTGATTTCTCCGTTCGAAGGAGTTAGTTGGGGTCTTAAAGAAAGCCATTCATTATTTCCCAGAGGAGGTGGATTACTCGTCAACGGGTGCTGTTTGACATTTACCGTATGCATTTCATTATTGGAACTGACCTGGAAATTAACGGCAGCTTCCCGGAGCCTCAGCTCCAACCCCCCCATGTGCAACTCGTCAAAGGACTGACCCTCTCCCCATCTCGTTCCTGACCTTTCAGTACTGCATTATTTAACGCACACAAATCCCAAACAGACCGCCACTGAATGCTAGGAAAAAGTATTGACAGAGACATATGGGTGCTCTTGGATAACATGCATAATTGAGGGATGGAAAAACAGGTTATATCCCTGGCTACGATGTGTGTGAGTCAAAGACACCGACCTTCGTCCTCTGTGCCCACGGCAATGGGAGTAGACCTCTGTTTAAACGCCTACTGCTAATTATTCAATACTGTCAAACTACGCACTGAAAAAAATGCTGCGCACTGACCAGAGTTCTGTCTTTCAGCACACAAAGATGCAACGTCTGCAGATTTTTATACTTTTCCAAAACTTCTGATTCAAATGCATTTTGCTTCATGTCTTTTTCATGTTGTTAAATATGTGGTTTTAATAGAACCCTTCCCTTATGGTCGGTTGCAGTGCACTCTCCTAGAGCAAAGGACAGTTTCCTCTCGGTGGCAGCGTTCGGATGAATATCTGAAAATTGTCACAAGGGGTCCAAAAAACCTATTTAATAATTAACAAGAGTTTACAAGAAAACCAAAGAAAATAAATGATAGCGTGGTGGAGGAGGACAATGAGTCGACATTAACAATCAGGTCTGCCAGTGAATAACGAGCTCGCCCCCAACATTTTAATTAGCAGCGCGCCGGACGGCACAGTGATTAATGAACACTATTTGATTTCAGCGTTGCTCTGAATTAATAACAAATTGACATTTAATGAAAATTACTTACTGCAATTGGAATTAAAGCGGTTTCTTGCCCCTTTATGCACATCAGAATAATAATAAATACAAATGTTGTTATCCCCAATTGATCATAAACATGCTAAAAGAGATATCAAAGGTGATGGGATTGAATTATGGCAGGATTTCGCAAACAGCATTAACAGCCCCAATTATAATTTCATAGCCTTCACTCAACTGTTTATGAACATCTTCCATCATTTCGTGCCTCAACTGAGAGCGTTTTACAGGGGTGATAACAAGAAGCTAACAGATTAAAACCTCACAATGCTGCAGCTAAAGTACTTATCAGATCATCTAAAAGTGTCTAAGCTGCCCTGTTTCAAAACGTACATCACAAATTTAACAGTTATATCCCACTGTGGACAGTCAAATCCACTATGCAGTGCAACTGCAGGGTGTAGCTGCTGTCACAATGTGTTCAACTGCAGCATTGTACAAGTGCAAAATCCACCTAAATATATGAAGGGTTACTTCTATTTATATGATTAATTGGCACCAACAATAGTATAAAAGTAGTTACCACAAACATCAGCCACTGGTATCTTAAGGCTCCTTTTGAAGCCTCGAGATTAACGTTTGTGCTGTTGCCATCTTGGTTTCAAAATTGCAAATCATCATCTAATGAGCGTACCATGGATAATCTATGGCACATGTGTCAAACTCCAGGCCTCGAGGGCCGGTGTCCTGCAGGTTTTAGATGTGTCCTTGATCCAACACAGCTGATTTAAATGGCTAAATGACCTCCTCAACATGTCTTGAAGTTCTCCAGAAGCCTGGTAATGAACTAATCATTTGATTCAGGTGTGTTGACCCAGGGTGAGATCTAAAACCTGCAGGACACCGGCCCTCGAGGCCTGGAGTTCGACACCCCTGATCTATGGAAACATGGTATGACCAAGGTTTACAAAACAGACTTAATTTTATATTCTATATGAACCAAAGTGACTAAGACCATAAACTTGTCAGGAAGTCAAAAAGCTGTTTTCTCATAGATCTGGATGGGACTGAAAGTCTTTTTGTTATAACCACAATTATCTGGTGCCCTTCAGTCTTCCACACTGGCCTTTTCCCAAACCAGAAGCTACATCCATGTTACATGGATGTAGCTTCCATGTAACATGTAGTACATGTTACCTGTACTATCTTTGACTGAGACCGCAAACAGTCCAAATACATAATCATCATAGGGCGATGAACAGTTTGTAGTTTTCTTTGTTTTCCTTTTAACAAGTGAGTTATAATAAATATGCTTTACTAATCATCAATAGTGAAGTTTTATCATCATTTCACTAGTGATCAATGAGAGCATTGTTTCAGTTTAGCCACACTAGTTATGATTGCCCTGCCCGAGCACGATTCTGCCCCCTCCCCTCTTGGCCTGCACACACACTGCACACACACTGCTCTTAATGATCCAGGACTGAGTGAACTACAGCATCAACTGCTCTCTCTCTCTCACACTTGCTTTCACTTTTACACACATGCGTGGCCTTGAAAAGCAATCTCGCAGAGAACAGAGGCTTCGTGATTTTATGCATTTTGTAGGTTAATCATGAAAGAAGTGACACAGTGTCTTCTCACATGCCTTTTAGAGTAGTTAATTACTTAAACTCAGTTTTATGAAGGCAGCTGTCATCAGTGAAGAGCTGGATTTCTTTGATCAAAGTATAACAAGGTACAGTTTACTTTATCACACCAAGGCACACAAGTCAAACAAATTGTGCTTTTCGGGTCAAACAGGGCAGGTCACTGATCCACTGATGTTAGCACACCCTGAATTGAACCCAAACCATTTTCTTTAACTTAAGTCTAGCTAAATAGTATTGTTGCAAAAATCTAACCAAACAGTGAGTGCAACAAAACAAGAACCAACATCTCCAGAATTGCAATTGTAACCTACACCTCTAACTGCAGAAATAATAATAATAAAAAACCTCAGTAGGTAAAAATATTGCTAAATCTAGCCAGTTGGTAACAATGAGATGAATACCAATACCTACACCAAATATGCAGCTGCATAACACAATTCTACCTTTTCGTTCAAATCATAATAAAGCTGATCTGATCTGGCATGTAATGCCTTCTACAACGTTTTCTTTTAGACATTAAAATATTCTGCAGTACGCAAAAATCATCAATTAAGTTTGTCAGGGAACAGAGTGTACTGAAAATATCAACTTTAAACTTGTAACACTGTATTTGTGTGTTTGCTCTGAGCCACTGAATTCTCCTCTCATAGCCTCTTGCTGGAGATCAAACACTTCATTTTTCTTTGTAGGGGTTGTGGCGCAGCATCCACCAGGTGAGTCTGTACCCTGAAGCATGGTGGCCACCTGTTGGCTCTTCAGCCCATGATGCCTTCGACACAGACACATTAGCCTGAGGTTCTCTTTGCCTCAGCTGCTTCCCTCGCCTACCCACCGCCAAGCTCAACTTTATTTCTGAATGCAGAGCCTAACTGACCACATAGAGCTCCAATCAATATTTTTGCTTCTCTGAAGATCAAAAAGGGCTTTGTTTATGTGTATTTTCGTTTGCTCGGTCCTCCAGTTGAGTAGCACCCCCTGTGATTACTGCTCCATGCAGAGTCCACCCCTCTTCATTTGTCTGTATGAATTTCTGCTCTCCTCTTTATTACTACGCCCTAACTTTCATGCTCTCCTTTTGTCTGAGAAGAAGGATGATTTATTCTGTGTATAGCAAGTGTGTTGGTGTTTTTTTTTATTTTGTTGTCGTTGTTGTATATTACTGATTGCTTTTGTCCATTTCAAATAAGACCTGTTTCACCTTCACAGTGTACTCCAAGGAATCACACTGTTAGTACAGCCCAAACATGGCACCTACAAACTCTTTATGTTCTTATTTTTTGTTTTTCTTTCTTTTTTTATCAGTGTTTGATCAATTCCCCAAACTCCGCACCCAAAGAATCTGTGCTTCAGCTTAGCTCAAGTTGTCCTGCTCTTCTCATCCTTTTGCTCTGTTTTCTCCTGCTCCAGATGATTTATAGGGAATATCATTGTCACGAATTTATTTTGGCTTGGGTTTTTGGTATACCTGCCAGTTTATGAAATTACCAGAGATGTTGACTGAGTTGGTATAATGATGATACATCCACCAATAATGCCTCTATCTAGAAGAGTGATATCTAGCTCAGTGGCGACGGTGGGTCTGCCACAGCTGTTTAATACTGAGATCGAACTTGCAGATCTTCCACACAAATTATTGTGATTTACATGTTAATTTTTCACATTGAATTCTCTGTGTAATTCGCTTACCAAGGTTAATTAATTAGCTGATGCTTAAGGTGTATATTTATCTGTGACCAACAGAAAAATAGAGAAAATAGAAAAAGCTTCAATCACTTAGTACGTGACAATATGTAAACCTACACTGAGCACAACCCCAAGGTGGCCCTTTAATCTTGCTTATTTGCACACTGCATCTAACACCATGGCCTCTATTTCCGATCACACCATAATTTATATTTACATTGAATAATCAGGAACAATTTCAGAGAAAACTCGCACAACGCAATGTATTATCAGAAAATCCCTAAGACATTTATAGAAGGCTTTATCAGCCAACTGGCAATGGCTCACAATGAGATGCTTCAAATCGCCCTGGGAAGCGAGGTGTTTGGCACAATTACAAACAGACAGTGGAATAAGAGGCACAACTGACAAACTGCCTGATATGGGCAGTTCTCATTAATTCTGACTATGCGTTTCTTTACCACACTCTGCATATCTTCTGTATATTCCACTGAACTGTGAAAGAATGAATGTTTTGATATGAAGAGGGCATTTGGACTTACCTTTTTACATAACACAGAGGTTGTCAATGAATATAATAATAAAGAAAGTGGGCAGCATGCATGAGATATTTACCACAACCCAGCAGATCTATTTTTCTTTGCCACGAGCCCGGAGGGTGTGAAATCATTCACACATGCTGTTCTATTTCACATCCTTTTTAAACAAGACAAAAGGTGTAAAAAATAATGGTGGCTTTTTTTTTACAGGCTATGTCCAAACATGTCCACTATCATCAGATGTAACCACAAAATAATGATTGCAGATAGAGTAAGTGGAACACAGCACAGTCAGCTTTCACTAACTTAATAGAAAGTTATATCAAGATGTTGCTGTGTGCAAGAGAGAAGTTTATGATCATTCAGTGCTGATGACAGCAATCAGAAGCAAAGCTCTCTGGTTGCTGTGGGGTTTGGGTAATGGTAGTGGAGTACATATCTAACTACCATTGGGAACAGGAGACCTGGCAAGATTTAACAACTCACAATTCACCATTAGCCTCTATAGAAACAAAGTTCTGACCTCAAACCTTATGTGCTGAAGAAATGCAGTTTGAAAATCTACTCTAGGTGCAGTAAAAGAAGAAGTAGCTGCTGCTATGACATCCTGACTTTACAGTGAGCCATACACAGTCCAGACTGCATAAAGGAAATGGACGTTAGTTATGAATGAGAAAAAATATTTATTTTTTTCATAATGTATCATCATTTTATACATTTTATTGGAAATGTGCCTAAAGAAAACTTTCAAATAAGTTGTGTTGGCAGAGGATTATAACTCGAGCAAAGACTTTAGCTCTGAGTTGAGTGCAGAGGATGAGATAGCTGTTACTATCTGACGAAAACAAAATGTGCCAAACAATGACCTATACTGTAGGTATGCCACATGGCTAAACTAAACACATTAGTTGGACTAATGAATAAACATATATTAGCTATTGGTACCTTTTTTGTACAGGGGTATTGCTTATCCCTAGATAAGCACCCACGCATCTATATCAAGAACAGGCTGCTGTATGACACAGAAGCTGTAAGACGTGGATGAGCAGGCTCGTCTTAGGAAACTGAGATCCTTTGACATGTATAGGAAGATACAGCAGATGTGGTGACACCAACAATGTGAATAAAGTGATCAGGAAGGCCTGCTCTGCGATTGGCTGCAAACTGAGCACTTGAAGCTGCGGTGGAGTGGAGGTCATGGAACAAATTGTCATCCATTAAGGATAATTCTAACCATACTCTGCACCATTTACTGGACAGGCAGCAGAGCACCTTCTCCAGCAGACTGATTCAGCTCCACTGCCACAAGGGCAGATAATGGAAAGCTCTTCTACCTCATGCAGTGATTCTCTACAAGGCAACACATCGGTCGAGCAGAGAATTAGCCATTCTTTCATTTTAACATTTTTTTACAACCCTACACTGTCGCACCTTTTCTACACACTAAAACACTTTATTGCACTATTACACTTTCCACTGCTGTACTTAAGCGCCTCATGTCATCTGTTTTTATATACATTGAGTAAGCTTTTTAGATTATTGTCTTCCTTTGTTGATTTTGAAATAGTTCACTTGTCACCTCCACCAAGGAGACTGTGTTTTTGTTAGTGTTTGGATGCGTGTCATTCTGTCTGTCAACATGACAGCTCGAAAAGTTTGAAATGAATTCTGATGAAACTAGAATCTGTGACTCTTACTAGTGTCTATTGTCAACACAGAGAAAGTACAGTATAAAAATGTAAAAATATCAAGTCACACTTTGACCTCTGACCTATCCTTAAACGTTAATAGTTTGATCATTTTGCCATTTTTGTCATTTCTTTAAGCAGTCTTCTGGAATACTTCTCCAGGCTTCTTGAAGGACCTTCAAAGCTCTTCTTCGGCTTTGCCTTTTGTTGTGTTCACTGTCAAGATGATCCCACGTGGCTTCATAATGTTGACATCCAAGCTCTGGGGAAGACAGTCTATGTCTGATCGTCTTCCACTGTGTGTTTTTCTACCCAGGTATGCTTTTACTGGACTGGCAGTGTGTTTGGGATCATCGTCGTGTGGAAAATCAAGACATTTGGATTCATCACTCTGTCAGAACCTGTTGCCACTGATTTGCAGTCCAGTTCTTGTGTATTTTACCTCAGCCTTTTCTCCCTGTTTCCCTTCCTTAAGAATGACTTCTTAGACTAATTCTGATGAGGCTTCACTGAATAGAAGATGGTTTCATATTAATGGGTCAGATGCATCTATCAGGTCCATGGGCAGGTCTTCAAATTTCTTAACACTTTAATGCATGAAAATTTAAAAGAAAAGTGTTTTAGTGAACCTTCTGACAAAATTATAAATTAAAAAAGGAATGAATTAAATTTTAATTTGGATATCTGAGTATTCATTAGTTTCATATTTGCTACATCGGGCACTTCTTGTAATTTGTTTTTTAAAAATGTATCATGCAATTTATTTTAGTTTTTCTGACTGATGATGATGAAGTCTCAAAAAGTCACGTATCAAATGCGATACTCTTGGCTTTAAAGGGTTAAGGATATGACTTTCAGATACTGTTTTGTGTGTTTGTTAATTTATAAGCCAGCCACTTGTTCTTTTGTCCTCTACTTGTCCAGTTTCTCAAATTTATTTAGCACACCTAAGAAAAACTGCCCAGAGAAAAACTTTAAAAGACCTTTAGAAAGTCTGAAGAACTTTTGCTTTTTTTAATATAAAAAAGAGAGGAGTGGCTTGAGACCGTATTTAATTCTTAAATGTTTCTTGTGTTTAATTTTTTTAACAATTTAACAAAAGAAATTTCAAAATCTGGATATATTTCTTATCTAAAAAAAAGTTTATTTAGACTTACAGGATTTCCCAGTCCTCACGGGTTTGCTTGTTCGGTGTTGTAGAAGTAGTTTTATGGAGAGTTGGTATCAGTTTTGGTTAATGGGCAGACTGGGTGTATTAGCCTGCTGCAGAGGTTGTTGCCATAAGGAATCTTGTTTAAGAATCAATGAGAAGAAACAAAAGGTGACTTAAATATTTGTTCTTTGTTGTGTGTTCTTACACGCTCACATTGCCCACTGGTATGTTACATTGAAGACACGATGATCATCGAGACCGATCACTAATAATCACTAATAATCCCAGGTGATTACCTGGGCACAGTGTTTGCTTCTTTTGCCATAATGTCTGAGGGGTTCTGATAACATTGTATTCACCAAAATAACTTCAGGGATAGAAACATGTAATCCGAAAGGGCAAGCAGCATGACAACTCTGATAATCTGCAAACACAGTAAGGTGACATTTTTGCTAGATCACTTAACCTTTGTTTTTCTTCAGAGATGCAGTCATTGTGCAGGACATCTCTGTGCACCACATGATAATGCAAACAGTAGATCACTGGAAGTTGTAAATTGTGATAAACTGTCTGTATAATTGCTTTAATGTTTATGCCTATTTTTTTCTTGAAAAATAATTTTCATTAATAATAATAATAATATTTATTCATAACGCATTATGTATCAGCAATGGCAAATGTACGAGACTCTATGTAATGTAAGCAAACTGATCAAACAAACAAAATCTGCAACAACAAACTTTCGAGTGTTATAGGGATAAGCTTATGTGAAGAGCGTGGACTACATTACTCCCACAGTGTGGACGTTGGGTGCTATAGGGTCTTGTATGGCTATGCAGTCATGCGTGTACAAGGCAGATGGCAACAGTATGGAAGACTTCCAGGTTGTTTGAATTTCCCTGATGACCCATTTTTCTGACAAATAGACAAAAAAGGGTAGAGAGCAGATGGAATAGTGAGAATAAGAAAGAAGTGGAGGGGATGACCACCTCACAGGGGAAAACAAAAAGGTGCCAAAGGTGAACAGGAATGACAAGCAGGATGAGCATGGAGGTATACGGTATGTTGTCCTGTTTCTGTATATATAGAGGTAAGCATGAGATGGGTTTACATGTTCTTTATGTTCTTTTTCGTATTTTGTTTTGATTTTAAGTCTTTAAAACTCCCATCTGTTTTTTCTGTTTTAACAAATTAGCATGCTCCGCGCTACCACTGCATAATTCATTCAAGTACATGGAAAGGTTGAAGGAGCATAAAAGAGTAAGTCGCTAAGTAAGAGAACATATACGAATTTGATAATATGGGATTATTCCTCCTCCTGTTGCTCAAACTCTAAAATATTCTATATTCATCTCACACTTTTCCACAGTCTCTCTTTCTTTATTCCTTTATTTTGTTTGTCATTTTTTTTAAATCATTCAGTAAGTTTTAGCTGTACATTTAGCCTTTGCTCTTAAATGCTAAATCCAAGTCTGCTAATGGCTGATTACTTTAGGCTGTGTTCAGTAATTTGAATAGTACAAATGCAACAGCGCAAAGTGAATAGAATGATAATGACTTTGGTAACCATCAGGTTTAAGTAAACCAAGCCATTCCACTGCTCATGCAATGCAAACATCAACTCCATATCGATTCATTGGCACAAGCAATAATTAGTGGGGCAGCGGTTGCTATAGAAGAGCTATGGTGTGCTGAATTTGTAACTATACAATTGTCATGTTATGCGAAAAAAAAAGGTTGATGCAGTTTCATTCCCCAAGGGCAAAATCAGTTGTAGCTGAGATTAAGTTGCAAACAGTCATTTTAAATGAGGAATATAAATGATGCTAACAAGCTGTGACAGTAAAGTATTAACATTGCCAGAGCAATCTTTTCCCTGAGTCTTCCAGCCACTGGATCTGTCCATGGTCCTGACATGCTGCAGTATTGAGAGACAGAAAGCAGGAAATTGCTCAGTAAGTATTCTGTGTCCTGAAAGGTACAAGGATAGCTAGAAGAGCAAGTAACAATCAGCGGGCCAGATGTTTCCATAAAGAGGGGTTTTAAGGAAAGCTAGAACTGTCTAGACTTGGGGTGACTTTTGCTGTTAGAGAAGTTGGAGCTGATAAAGTAGAAGTCTGGTATTTCTTTTCTCCTTCTATCCAGGTAAATAAAGTGGTGCATTTGTACTGAAGCTTCATATCAATATAGTCGTTTGTATCCTGCTTCAAATGCTATCAGTCTACTTAATACCTGTTATCAGTTGTAGTCACATACTTTGTAAGCACCGCTCTGTATCTACTGGTTAAGCAGACAAATGCATGCAGTTATCAAGATAACATAGGGGTGTATTTAAGCCCCAAAATGTTTGGGGTGATTTATGAAGTACGCTTTTATGACACCGTGCCAAGTCCACCTTTTTCTCTGGGAAAACAGCAACGAAATAATGCCAAAACAGCCTGCATTTGGTAAAAACAGCAGCAACAACAAAAAACAAATAAGTAAAACAAGAAAGCTGTTCACTGGCAAGAACTATTTCATTTTGGGAAAATAAGTTGTTAAAATTTACAAGATGGCTTTAACAATTTTAATTAATTACGGATATAACACTAACTCTTTTTTAGGTTATCTTTGGAACTTGCTTTTGTTTTTGTTTCATGGCATTTAATTTTCTTGTATTGTTTGCTCATTTTGTATTTTGTGTACAGCAGTTTGTGACCACAGGCAAATGTAAATGAAAAATATTAAATGTTATTTACTTTATCTTAAATACTTGCAGAGACACAAATGTCATTCGTTTGTTTCTTTGTTTCTATTTGTTTTAATCATTGATGTTACAGGCTACAGTTGCTTGGATTTTTAATACACTAGCCACAATCCAACTGTAGTTAGAGAGCAGTAAAAGTTGAGTTTCTCACTTACTTTTTGTTAATCAAGTTGCAAAAAATGTTCCTGTTACATTTGCACATGCACCTCAGATATTTAAGGATCCTTACAATTAGGCCTGCAGACAGAAATCTGATTCCTTCTTCTAAATGATGAAAATCTGCATTTAATTACCAGAAGGGAAAAGCCCCAACATTTGACATGCACTTCCAGCAGACAGTTACTGTCAAAGAGTTATCGTTTATTATAAATGATGGGAAAGTTTCTTCTCTCAAGGGAGCTCCTTAAAGGATCTAAGCTGCCCACAAGAGATTCTGCTGGGAACACTAAATCCCTTAGGGCATACAGACAAATCAAATGAGAGCATAAGCCTGAAACTTTTAAACAAAACATCAGCACAGAGGATCTTTTTTACATGCTCAGTGTGGCTGGATATCTCTAGTCATTAAAAGGGCATATCCGCTGATATTTTATTCACCAATCAGCCATACGAGAACAAATAAGCTCCTGATCAATAATGCATCTATGACTTTAGTGTCTGAGCTAAAGTGAGGTTTTATTTGTATATGATGTTATTTGTAGGTGTTGTCCGTGCATTTAAATGACCAAAAAGTCTCTTTTTTAATTTTTATTTAATGAGTAATTAAATAGTAGCAGATGAAAAATTCAACGCAGATTGCAGGGAGGCAAATTCAGAATAAGTGAAAAGAGCCCGTGTAATTTGAAAGAGAGTGCTAAAGCCACAGCTATTGCCCTGCATGTAAGAGATGCTCATTTACTGGTAGAAATGAAGCTTTTATTAATGTGCACGGTTCACAAAAACAACACATATGCAGACAAAAAAAGAATACTTGTCTGTTCATAGTATCAATATCATATCATTAATGTATTTGATAGTAGTGAATAAAAGATATGAAACACAAACACAGTAAATTCTTACTGTGCAGGAAACATAACATTTTCTGGACAACATTTGGACACTTTTTAGTATGAATTTTGGACTCTTTACAGCTAATTTCAGCAACTTCATTAGTCCCATTGGAACGCATGTTACAATGCATCCAGCTGCTAAAATCATTACTCCTCAGCAGCTCTCAACTTTTCACCCATCCCTAGAGCCAGGTTAGTTAAGTTAGTTAGTAAAGATCCACAAAAGTAATGGGACATCTCAGGTGAATGTAAAGAGGGTGTTAAAAATGGACCAGCAAATGCAGAAGGAGAGAAAACCTATAGGTGCTTTTCATTATGCTAACTATCCCCTTCGGTGACACAGAAATTGTTCCTCAACTGGTATCGTAAAGGATTTCCCAACTCCTTAATTAAACATGACTCTTCCATGTGAACAGCATGAGGAGAGAGGAGCCTTCTTGAAAAGATAAACCTCATCAGTACAAAGCCATTTGGTCTCTTTGCATGGCTTAGCTGATGATTTGTTGCTCTTAGACGTTGGTAGTCATTTCAGGCCCAGCCCATCAACTAAGTCCCTCATGTTATTTTCTCATCACTACAAGTTTCTGAATTTCACTGACATTCCACAGTTTGGGTGGTTGCCACATTGCTGCTAGCCTCCTGTGTTTACATTCATTAAGGGCAATAAAGCACAGGTAAATCCTATGCAAAACCTTTCATTGTATCACATGATGGATATATTCTGCACTTCCACGTGTGAGCATAGACTGTACACAATTCATTCTCACAGTGCTTAATTTATTTTGTCGTTAGAGTATAATACATCACAGTTATATTCTGAGGTGCAATATAATGCATAATCAGGCAAATGTAAATCAAACACAGTAGATTACAAAGAGTAATTTGCTTGCAAAGCATTGCGCATTTTTGTTTTTTAAGCTTCCACAGCTCATGCAGATGTTGTGTCATAATTTGAAACTAAGAAATATTCAAATAAATAAATAGTTTCATAAAAATCAAAATCATTTACAGTGACCATGTAACAAGTGAGTCTAATGCAAGCTTTGTTTAGCATGTCATATCATAAGAAGCTGGCTTTGCTTAAGTGCTTAAGCTGACTTTGCTCTGGAAGCAAGCGTTTCTCATTTAAGAGCTTCAGCCCCTCCATCCTTTCACCACTCTGTCACATCAGTGCAAGGAAGAGCTGAGACATGAAGGAAGCAAGGGAGCATGTTAGCCTAATGAGACATAGCCTAGATATACATATAGTTGAGACAACAGGGTGGGGTAGTGGAAAAACAGAGGAGAGAAGAAGAAAAAAAAGATACTTTCAAAATAAAATGCTAAACTAAACCAAGCAAACCAGAAGTCTAAATGTTAGCAAACTCCGAATAAAATCAGAGATTACCTGGCTGCAATAGCGTACACTTAGCAAAAATAAAATGTGGCAATTAAGGAAATGTTAAGCAAAAAAAAGAAAAAGTTAAATCACACGTTAAATCTTAGCAATGTTGTTTACTCTATGTTTTTAGAAGATAAAGTACATTTTATATGTCTAATAAGCTTGTAAGACAAACTGTTAAACACTCAGGGAGAAACTAGAAGAAAAAAAACAGTAATAAAATGCAATAGTTTTAAGATCCGACCAGTGCGCTGGGTTTCCACTTTGGGCAATCCAATTTCTAGCCTAACCAAGGTGAGTTTTCTGCTTCACTAGCATGAACAGCCCTGGCCACTCACCTGCAGTGTAATTAAAGCAAAACAAACTCCATCAATCAGCTGCCATTACCACGAAAAGGGGAGGAGGGATGGAAAGGGAAGTGGGGAAAAAACTGGTGGAAGGAGGTAAAGAAACGCAGGAGGTATGCACAGGGGTGGGGGTGGGTAGGTGGGGGTTAAGAAAAGGATGAAGAGACAGGACAGAAAAAGAAGAGGGAGGGTAAAAAAGATAGGTTGCAAGCAGAAACCGGGAGGATTGGGGGCAGGAGCCAGGAAAAAGAAAATGAAACAATCTGGCCAAATCAGGTTTGGAGTGGAAGGTAGTGAGCAGAGTGATTACAGCAACTAGACTGACTCACACAGGGAGAAGGCCCCAGGGACACGAACACACACACACACACACACACACACACACACACACACACACACAAACGTGGAAAAACGAGCATTCTGTGGAAAACTTATACACAAACCCTGGTCGCAGGTGGTCTCTGTAAAATTCAGAGCACACTACTATTGTCAAAAGGACTTCACATTCGAAGTGGCGTTTTCATGTTGGACCTCATAAACACATGCACACCGTGCAGACACAAACGGTTATTGCTCAGTTTAGCGCGTTTGATATTTTCTAGTCTTCCCTTTCTGAAACATCTGTCGCTGATGTGATGGGTGGGGGGCACGTCACTAACTCTGTCAACGGTCCTAGCCTCGTTTCCTCTGAAGTGTCGAGCATCATCTGTGCCGAGGTGCTCCACAGTTTATCTTCTGCCTCTTCTCGGCACCCTGCTGATAGATGCTATCTGCGCTGTTATTACCCCTCAGGTAATAAAACAACACTTCTCTCTTCCTGGTTCAGGCTGTCAGGCATTACTTTCCTGCGGTGTTTTTTTTGTTTTGTGTTTTTTCCTCAAACAATCACCAACAGTGACTCATATTCACCCAAACAGATAGCGTGGGATGGAGGTTTCTGCATCAAGAATAGCTTTGGATGGAACCGAAAAGTTGTAGAAGATTTTTAAAAAAAGGGCCAACATCTTGGACTTCCAAAGACCTCACTGAAGCATTCACAACTTTGACTCGTTTTCTATTTGTTAAATCCTGTTTTATATTTGATATGACTTGTATTTGAAGAAATGTGGGCTTATTTCTCAGTTCAGCTAAAATGTAGGGTCAATCCTTAGCTTTTTAGAAAGAGCTGTTAAGATAGGATTACAGTAGTTGTCTTAATGGTGACTGATCTCAGTTCAAGTGGAAGCAAAAAGTGAGATTACTAAACACGACTCTAAATAAGATCTCCAAAAAGTATACATGACTTCTTAGATGACAGTAGAAGTAACTTGCATTTCTCTGCCTTTCATCGTACACTAGTTAAATAAGTTGACTTCTCTCACATTGGTGCTCAGTGTGTCAGCGAGGTGGGTGAGAAGATGGATGCTATGTTTGTACTGGGAACAAGCCTAGCTCGTCAGGACACGAGGACAGTGACGCTAGCATCCTGGGCCATGTGACAGTTAGCTGTGACAGTTTGCTGTAATGACCTGAGCTCCTGCGCTCTCGGCAGGGTGAAGCTTTTGGAGACGGGAAAGAGTGAACGAGGGGTGAGGGGTGGTGGCTGTGGGTGAGGCGCACAAGGGAGACAGATGCCAGCTGAAACTGTGGGAGGGGAACGAGTTTCTCTCCAGCCCTCAGGCAGCTAACACTCCAACCACATTACTGTCATATAGGAGTCCATTCTGGCCAAACATTGGCCCGTCACCCACTTTGACTCCCCACTGTCTGTTCAGTCAGCCAGTGACAGCAGTTAAACAGCTTCTACTTGAGGCACTTTTCCAGACTTTAATGTGGCAACTTTTGACTTAAACTTATACTGCCACACACAGCCCTAATGCATCTGAGTGTGTGAGCACTCGCAATTTCAAAAAAAAAAAGTGTTGGCATATTTTTATTGATTGTGAACAGAAGAAAAGAAAGACGAGCGACATTTCCGTAAAACAGTACATTAGGATGATGCCCCTCTCTTTCAGGCACCCAGCATTAGGTCTGTGCAGTCGTTAGAGGCCGACACAGAGTGACAGAGAAACAAAGTGAGAGGAGGGGAGGGAAATGGCTGAACAAGACGGGAGGACGAGGACTATGCAAGCCAAAGAGGAAACAGCGAGAAAATGAGAGAGAGGAAAAAGAGAGAGAAAGGAATCAATGGCGGGGCGCCTGATAGATGCTGTCTACGGGGTCATTATTGGCCATTGTGTGTCTTTGGCATGGGATAGGAGAAAATGTGACAGATAATTAGGAGGTGGTGATTTAAAGGGAGAAAAGCGAGGCTTGGCTACGGGGAACACAGTCAATGGACAGAACAAATAAGTCAATAGAATAAACAAAGCCAGCGTGCTCAGTGTACATATGCACCACTAACTCAGCAGCACAGCAAGGGTAGTGTCCAGCCTTGTGAGTCAACCCTGCATATGCATGCACCACTTATGAGCTAAGAGCTGTTGGGATTGCACACAATGAATCATTCTACCTATGTGTGAAAATGCTTTGCATTTGTAAAAAGCTTTTCGATTGTTTCATGTATTCACAACAGTAACTGCATTTGTTTTAACGAGGATACGATAGATCATTGCATTCTGACTGATATTTAAAACTATTCACCTGATATTTTTATGGGTACTTCTACCTTGGCCTTGGAACAGAAGTTTTCCAATATTCAGAATACACCAGACTAGATAGTGGAATAAATTTGTATACCAAAACAGAGTGCAAATATTGTTGAGGCAGAAATGGTTGAGTGCCTGTCATTTCAGATCAACCTCCTCCATATCTAGCCCAGTGCAGGTTTGGGATGTTTGTCTGTCTATCTGCTTATCTGTCTGTGTGACTGGGTGTCTGTTTGCCTCTGTGTCTGTCTGTCTTTTCCTCTATCCAGACAGACTTGGCACATTGCCTGCCCTCTGCCACATGATTAGCCTGGAAGCGGCTGGGGTGAAATTGATTTGAAGTGGCCTCAAAGCATATGAAAGATTGATGCTTCGCATCAACTGCAGCCACTTGAATAGTCCCTTCCCACCTCTCAAATGTCCCTCTTGTCCCTGTTCTGCTCAAAACATCCTGATTTAACCAATGACAAACAAAACTGAAAAGAAATGTTATATATGCTTTGGAAAGTGAGCATAAAACCAAGACTGCATTTCAGAGAGACAGAATACAGATGAATGGCACTGATGTGTCACTCAGCATTGATTTTTACACATCATTTATTAATACGTAGGTTTTTGGAAACTTTATAGTATTTAAATGTGGATTATACTCGCACTTTTATAAAGATATCGATGGATAATATTGTTTATGGCAGTGAATATTTATTGGCATCGGACAGAATTACCTAATGACTCAAAAGAGTGCCAGTTATTTTGGTAATTAAAAAACCTTCAACCTTCAAGACAGCAGCAATCATGTGATAATTTTAGGCTATGCTTTCTTATTTGATTGGGCTGTTTTTATGCACAGGGAGATGTGCTGCACGGTATTTTAGAGAAGTAAAGAGTGGTGTTCTTTCATTATGCATCAACGTTGACGTAGATAGGCTGTACACTAATAATACCTATTGAATCAGGCTCCGGTCCATGGCTGCAATTCCTCTGCTATTTCTTTTCATGCACAGTCATGATAATAGCTGCAGGAAATATCACAGAAACAAGGCTGTTGCTGCCACTGTTAGATTTACATCCTTTTTTGGAACTAAAAAATATTTTGTTTTGCACATTTTTACCTCAACCTATTCCTACTGGAATTTCAGTAGGGGACCAGTTCTGCATCGATAGGTGCATCATTTCATGCTGCATTCTTATTGCTTGGTAAGCAGATGCAAGTCATAACAGCTGTCACATTCTGACACTATCGGATGTGTTAGAAAATGCTATATTAAGAACTATTCTATTTTTTTCACAATACCATTATAGTTTTCATATGGACGCTGTGTGTGGGGGGTTTACTGTTTTGGAACCATAACTAAAAGCTACTTCTGTGATTCTTTAACATTCGTCATCTTCCTTTAGCCGTAAAAAGTCAGGAGGATGCAAAGATGTTTAATGTTACTATCATTAAAAAAATATGAGGGCAAATGAGTGAGAACCATTTTTGTCTCTCAGTTTCTTTGCAACCTAAAAAAGTGAGCTGCATGCACAAATTTCCCTTATTAGCTTTTAAGCTAATGACACATATGAACAGTTGTACTTTTCATGTCTTTATTGATCTGGCTAAGTAGCCACTTTCAGTGCGGGGTGGAAAAAGTAAGTCAGTCTTCTTGCTAATGACTTCTTCAAAAGCTACTTGGAATCAGATGCTCCAATTAAGGACGCGTATGTGAAATGTGGGTTTGCACTAACAAAGTTGGCTCTTCTCAAGAAAGACTGGCTGGCGTGCACCATGCCTTGATCACAGCAGCTTTCACACGGCAATGGAGAAAGGAGTATAGACGTGCATAAAGGTGGAAAAAAGACTCCAAGGAATTTCTCAACACCTGGCTGTTCACTGAACAAAAAGGCAAATTGAGTACAAATGAAGAAATTTAGAATTGTTGCAACTCTCACTAAAAGTGGATGTTCTGCAATGATAACACCAAACGTGTTATGCAACTGCAATGTACAATCCTGAAAGAGATTAAAAAGAACCCAAGAGCAATGGTGACTGCTACAATTTACACATATTTTTGGCTGTGTGCAGTGTGCAGTGTTGGGAAGGATTCTGAATACTCTGGATTACTTAATATATTATCAAGCTTTTTACAACTACATGAATGTACTTTTGCTGTGGGATTTATTACTTTTACTGAAGGTTACTCGCCATACCAATTCCAACTAGATTTTTAAATCTTAATATAAAATGAGTAACAGCAGGGTGGACATTAGGTAAGGCTGCACTTTTTGCAGCGATCTTGTATAGAAAACTATTCCGCGCGTATATAAAACAGGTCCGTGGCTCCGAACCGTAGTAAAGGGACCTCTGGCTAATACGTTGGATTCCGTGTCGGGCTGAAAACTAGCTTTACTTTGTTGTCTGGGTCAACTTTGCTAGCGAGAGACAGAGAGGCGTTGAAAGACTGCTCCAACGGAACTTATTGTTTTTGGAGGAAAACGTGAACACAGTGTACAGTCGAGTCTTAATAGCCTACTTACAACTAGGCTACACTGCCCATGAGGCTACATTCTTTAGGGCTATGCCTGTAACACTCTGCCTATTGCCTTCATATTAAATAATTTTTTGAACAATAATTTTTAAAAATATTTCTTCACGTCATTATGCGGGCCGCAAATAGAGGTGACATAGGCCGCGAGATTGAGACACAGGCATTAGAGCCTCTTAATGCGTGTTTTGCTTGGGTTTCCACCGGCGCCGTGTAATCCATTTATTTCAACAAAGTAACTGTATTCTGAATACCACCTTTTTAGATGGTAACTGTAACGGAATACAGTTACTCATATTTTGTATTTTACATACGTAATGCCGGTACATGTATTTCGTTACTCCCCAACACTGGCTGTGTGTTTACAATAAGTAAAGTTTTTACCCCTTTTCAGGTACTACTATGTTTCAATGGTTAGCCTCCAGCTCCTTCTTCCACTCAAATTTGAAATTACACAGGGTTTCAGTGTTGCTGGGCTAAACAATGTTTTGGATGGGTCAGTTCAAGATTTGCGATTCTTGTAGCACTTCATCTTGGAGGACTATCTTCCTGATGGCTGTGAAATGATTTAGCTGTCATTTATCCTCACCATGGTTCCTGTTGGCCTGCAGGATACCCAGGTACTTATAGCTCTCTTTTATGTCTTCTGTATAGCTTCTGGTACCCTAACCTCTAAGGGTGACATGGCTCAATGACTTTCACTCGTACAGGTTGATATCATCAGGAGGTGGCTGATCACTCCGCTTAAGAATTCATTCTTTAGGATGGGTTTGATAGGCGAGTTAATGCTTATGCAAAGGTGGCTTCCAGTGTTGAGTTTTTCACAGCTGCATTGCAATCTCGATAAAATTTTTTCAGTAGCTTTCCATCAATCTAGTCACTGCTCAGAATGGTCTGCCAAAAGTCTTGGTATACTTCTCTAATAGCCAGTAGCTCGTGCATCCGTCATGATCAGGATTATTCTGCCCTTCGCTAGCCAGTCTCGGTGAGCGCATGTTGTTAGCATGTATATGTTAGTATGTTGGTGTTACCAGGTTGCATATAATTTCATTAATTGGCTACTGTTATGTTTGCATGACATCAATTCTGTGTTCTAGGTCATTGCTCATTTGGACGTTGCAGAAGGAAGGTCTCCTGTCAGCAAAAGAAGAAACTACTGTGACTGTAAATGTTAGAAGTATACACAAAATGACTCATTTTGATCCAAAATAAGACTTGTGCAAATAGATTAGATGAATAACACCAGCACATTTTTTTATTGTATTTATCCTTGGCTTGTTTCCCTTTATTATTTCACTAAAATAACACAGGTAATTTTTACTCCAGAATGTAGTTATTTATTATTATTTAAAAATTTAGAAAAGTTGTTTAAGTTGAGCCTGCTGTTAGTTTACAGATCATTAATTTAACACGACCAATATACTGGTTTTGGAAAGGAAAAAGCTGGACCTGGCGATCCCTGACATGTATGTGTTTTGGGGCAGGTTCACAGGTTGTTCTTTGGAGGTCTGGTCCTAAACTTTTGATCAAGTGTAAAACAGCCTGTTTCAGTTTAAGTGTTGTGCTCAATAAATTGCATGCTCAAAAAAGTATTTTGTGTCACTCACATTTCTTATGGTTGCATGCTGAAGCTCTACTTGGAACATTGCTAACATGCAAAATATGATTTTTTGCCTTTTTTTCAAGTGGTCTTACACTTTTGATCGAGACTGTATGATTGTGTGTGTGTGTGTGTGTGTGTGTGTGTGTGTGTGTGTGTGTGTGTGTGTGTGTGTGTGTGTGTGTGTGTGTGCGCGCGCGATGACAGGGTGGACAGTCACCACCATGGCGAAAAAGGGCTATCAGCACACATCAGCAGATGCTCCCATTCATTCCATTCACTCCCAGTTTAATGTCTGACTGCAAATAAATACGAACATTTAGCCGTGTCCCAGTCACTCTGGGCCTCAACAGTAAGTTATTGCCAACCTCCAGATGGGCTGCAGAGCTGTAGAGTTGAAAGATGAGATGGAGGAGGGGAATAGGTGTAATTTATCACTCTGTTCAGCTAATAAATGCTAGTATGTTAGTAACACGTCAGCTGGTGCGTTCATAATTCCAAAGTATCAGTTTAAGTGTTTGGGGTGTCTTTGCCATCAAAATGCCTTTTTTTGGTCCCATAAAGTTCCACAATTCTTTCCCATTTAAATCAGAGAAAATCTTCATGCTGCCTTTTATCAGTCATAGTAAAAAGTGTGTCTTTGAAGAGTTTCTATAAATCTTGCAAGAAAATGTAGTGCTTCAAATTCACTTTGGTAAACTGTCACTTCCCTGCGCAGAGGCGTTCACACCCACATACACACACACACACACACACAACGGCATGTTGGCATTCGGGGAATCTTTGTCAAAGATTTCCAGCTAATCTCAGTGTGATTATTGCATTAGGAAAAGTCACAGATTCCTGCTTTGCCACAATGCAATCAGACCCACTCAGAAATGACATTTTGATCCAGGGCCCAATCTTCGCCTCAATCATCTCACCCTTATTATACCAATCAACATGCCTTGTTTCAGTGCCAACTAAAGGGATTCAGTCAAATTATTGCCAAGGGAATTTGACTTGGAATTGGAAAGGGAAAAAGAAACAAATAACAACAAATGCTGGTTATTTTTGACAAGGACACTGATTGTGCCAATTTACCAAATGTAACGATGCCTGTCAAAACTCAGATAAGAGCCGGCAAAAAAGGAGCTTTGTTGGAGCATTTGAGGAGCACTTTGCTGTGACACTTAGCACTGTCTTCCCATTAGCCAAAGAAATGCCCTTCACTGAAACTTTGAAGATAATTAAACACATAATGGATATCACTGTCACTCTCTGACTTGTTTGCTCATTTGTCTGAGTGTGGCTGCCGCAATTGAGACCCTATTAAAAGGGAATAAATCGCCTGGTTACTAAGTCATTTCACCATCTAGGAAATGATGTGTGTGTGTGGGTGTGGGTGTACGTGTTTATCTGACTATCGTGTATTAAGTGGCTCTCAGTATCATGAATAATTGATTCCTTTCCTTCTTCAGCTGTCATTGTTTGGACAACTTGCTAAAATGCCCATTTGATTTGACAAGACAAAACAATGGGGTGTGAGCCTCTATCATTCATTTGCTGAAATTCTCTGTATAAAAACTGTCATCGCAATTTTGCTCTCTTCCCACTTGTGTGCTCTGTGTCCATCAGGATTTACAATTCTCCCCCACGCCGCTCTCTGTCACCACCCCTCATGCTTTGTGTTTTATTTCTTCCTTCCTTCTTTTTCCATTTGTGCGTTTAGCCATCAGTCGCTTTGCTTCAGTTTCTCTGTCTTTGTTCTGCATCTATAGGATTCCAGAGACTGTCAAGTTCATTTCTCAGAGGCAAATGGAAGAAATAAATTTTCAGGTTGTTCCACAACGACGCTGTATTTGCTGTTTCTATATCACAGAGTAGCTGGGTGCAAAAACGCATTTGTGTCTGCGTTTCGATGTTTTACAAGGATGTTCTTTATGACTGCTGTCCTCATTTGTTTAACATGTAACTGACAAGGAGACACTTTGGGCGTGTTGTAATGATGTCCAAGCCAACCTGTAAAACTTTACTACTGCCATTATGTGCACTTAAACTGAGGAAGTTGTGGCTTGCAGCTCTACACCAGATTTTTTGTTGTTGTTGTTCCAGTTAGAGAAATGTATCCACGGTATGTCCTTACAGTGCCATGTTGCTGCTCGTGTCAGCATAATATTCTTTAAATCTAATTTTATTTTGGAGGGAAGTCTCCAGTTAGCACAAACACATAATGGACATTGCTGCTGTGCTGAGTTTTTACCTGTATCTACAGGGAAATGTTAGCAAAACATCCAGCTGAGTTTAAGCTGCAATGTAGCACAAAAGGCAACACTAAACATGAATCAAAACCAAGCGCTTTTGTTTTGGCTTCTCTTTATTGGCGCTCTTATAAAACCAGAATCAAATTTAAAATCCTGCTGCTCACATGCAAGGGGTTGAATATCAGACCCCATCACATCCTCGACCTCATACTACCATATCACCCCATCAGAGCACTTTACTGTCACACACCTGGTTTGTGATTCCTACAATATTTAAAACTAGAATGGGAGGCAGAGACTTCATCTTTCAGGCCCCTATTTTTTGAACCAGCAACTTGTTTGAATTTGGGTTAGACTCTCTACTTTTAATAAGTCTTAAAACTTTCCTTTTTTATAAAGCATATAGTTAGGGCTGGATCAGGAGACCTTGAATCCTCCCTTAGTTATGCTGCAGTAGGTCTCGGCTGCTCGGTGCTTCCTATGATGCACTGAGTGTTTTTTCTTTACTGCCTTTTTTCCACTCACTATGTGAGTTTATAAGTCACTCTGTATTTAATCATTAGTTATTATCTATAGTTTTCAGTCACATGACTGACTCACTACCCTTATTCAACATTATTATAACATTATTCCATCGTACCGCCAATAATGGACAGTTGGTCATACTGATGAAAGGTGTTTGGGGTTTTTTCACCTGTCTTGAGCCGAGGAGGAAAACCAAAGGTATGAAGAAAAATTATAAATTTTAGGGACTTGTGATCCATATTCTGCTCCGCCAGCTTTATTTAAATCCCTGAAAGTGGCGACGTCTCTCCCAGAGCTCCAGTTCAGTGACCTCTACGTGTATCTTGTAGAGAATCTCTCCCCTCACACTGCTGCCGGGATAAAAGCTTTCAAAGTATGGACAGCTACATGTATTTTTGATCTGGATGAGTAAATAATGCTGCCATGTGGGAGGTGATGAACAATAAATTGTTCATTGTTAAAGCAAAAGTAAGCCCTACATAGCCAGCTTAAATGAATTGCCAAACATTAATCGTTTTGTTGACTGGGACTTGTAAGGCCAGAAAGGTTTTGGTAGTATTAATCTGTCACATTAATGTGGTGTGATAATAGTAAAGTTGAGCTAGTATTTCTCCAGTGTCAAAATTAAAAATCATTCCTACAGTTTAAATGATCCACCACTGATAGCCTGAGTTGCTGTGGTGAAGTAGGAATTGGTGCAATTTAGCCTGTAAGGCAGGGTTAGAAGAGGTGTGCGACATGTTTGTGCCATACTCTACACCATTCTGGCAGCTGTAAGAAAAAATGTATTTATTTATTTTAAAAACCTTGCTTACTGCATCCAATAGCACAGCAACTATCTTGCATTTAGGCTAAGTTAAATTCTGACATTCAAGACATTTAAAGGAAAGCTGGGGGACAAAGGACCATAGTACTGTTTTGCCCGCCAGGTGGGAGCGTCTCAGTAGCTCTGATGTCGCATAAAAACTATGAATTAAACTCTGACTCTCTTCCATAGCGTGTCTTTGTCCAATCTCCCTCCCCTCATTCCCCCCCTCTCTGAGTTAAAAGAGAGTTTTTTCTTTCCACTCTTGCCATCTAATTATTTGGGCTTTCTCTGTTTTCTCTGTAATACTGTATGGTCTTTACCTCTCAGTACAAAGCATCTTGAGGCAACTATTATGATTTGGCATTATATAAATTAAATTGAAAAAATTTGAAATTCCAATCTTTTTAAAGTTCCTACACTTTCTGAGCTAGATTTTCAAAAGTTAGAATAGAATAGAATAGAATAGAACAGAATAGCCCTTTACTGTCATTGTACAAGTACAACGAAACAGTAGGTGCTCCACAGCTACTGTGCATGTAATTCTAAGCCATCAAATATTCCGGTTCTCAGATGGTGAAAGAGCATTTCATCTCTGTTTTTCACACTTACAGCCAACAAGAAGACATAGCCTATGATTCACATCGTTTTCATAGTCATCAAACCATTCAGTGACCCTCTAGCACTCAATGGATACATGGCACATTGTATTTCTGAAAGAGACCACTACTACCATAAAAGAAATGTGTCTTCATAGAGCAAGGGTGATCACTCAGAGCATTTTTGCATTGATTTGCTTTGACTCTTTATGGGGACAAGCAAACCCAAACCATGGCAACCAGCTGCTCTCACAGCATCCTGTCACTTTAGGTAAGGGGTCAGATTTGTATCAGACTGCAATGCTGTTAGGCACAAATACACAGTATAATAACCATAGACAACTACAATGACTTTCAAACTTTGTTCTACATATGCAGGCAAACTGAGAGGTTAGCTAGGAATTTTAATGACTTCTTTTCTTTTCTGCCCACATTATATCTCCCAATCTTCTTTGCAACCCACTGTATAAACTCATGTCGATGCAGTCTGGTGGCCTTGGGATTTTGTTTCAAACATTTGTGTCAACTCCTCTTCATCACTTTCATCTCACCTTTTTCTTTAGCACCCAACCCCCACCTACACAATCCCCTCTCTGGTCTTGGCCTTCCACGCTTGGAGGAACAGCATGAGGCAGCATGGCCTCCGTGCGGCTGACTGATTATTGTAATTCATACACTTTAATTAGCTGCACAAACCATTAGCCACAATTAGACTATTACAGAACGTTTTGTGGCAGGAGCCAGCCCCAAGATTGGCGTTATCTGCTGGAGGGAAAGAGAGAAAAAGAGGAAAAGAGAAACGGAGGAAGAGGCAGAAGGGCATAATCTATTTAGCTAAGCATTAGTGTGTGTGTGTGTGTGTGTTTAAATTGTGTTTTCGGCATGTTTTAATAATGCTACAACAACCAGGCATTGTTTATGTGCATGCTTAACAGTATTCTCAACCTTATGTACACGATCTTTGATGAAATGCAGTTACAGACACATGCATTTCTTTGTTCTGAATCTTCTTCCCTTCTAGATGTAACTTATTTTTTCCTTTGCTGGCATGGCAGCAAGTGCAACCTCACATTTTCTGTCACAGTACTGTAAGTATGAATCACTAGATCATTTGTGCCACAAGTTTTGTCTGAAATGGCAGGGTGAGTTGGGTTATTAGACCTTTAAATCCATTAGAGCACGCTTGACATATCAACTTGATCCTGCAGTACAGATTAGAAAATATATACATCACCCACATGACAGCTGACATTACATGGTTGAGTGGATTGAAGACTATACAAAAAAATATGCACTGAGTGCTGATTTATATTTACATGCATTAAAACCATCGTATTGCTGAGAAAATGTATAGGTGGCTTACATTTGCTCTGCAGTAGTGTTGTTAAAGATGACAGTATTAATATTGTTATGCTACTTATATGCTACTTCTATATGCACACGTGGGGTTGTGTTTGGAAGTAAATTGAATGTGTAAAAGTAATTTTCCAAAAAGCTCCCAATAAAAATTGGCCTTCTATTCTTTTTAATGAATTATTTTTATTCTTGGTTGTCTTTGTCATATTTTCACATGACCCTCACATATTTTCTGTGCACAAAGCTTGACCATAATCATAACAATTTCCACTCGGCATCCAATCCTTTTCAGCATACCTACCCGTGCTCTCCCTGTACATTGACTTTTTATGTTGTCATTAGGCCACACTGCAATTGCTGTAAGTGAAGGCACAAAGGTTGCACTGATGGCTATTAGACCTAATGCCACCAATAAGCTCTGCTGTGCGAGAGGAAGCAGCCCTTCAGCACTGACAGCATGGCTCAGTGCCTCCACATCGGATCTATATGTTTGAAAATGGCAGAAACCCTCAGGCACAAAATAACATTCCCAATTTTTTTATTTTTTTTACAGTAGAAATTCAGTGCATTAAAACTCTATAAGACACTGGAGAAGTAAGATGTGTGGCTCAACAGTTTTCATCTGAAAACATATTTAAAAAAAATGTTTTCCAAACATGTAAGAAATTTATTATTTGTGAATATTTGTGGAGTGTTTGAAATATTTACTTTAAACCAGTACCAATCAGCAAAATGGCATTCAGGTCAGTTTACAGTTAATAGACAGTTCTGGTGATTAAAACGTGGTTTATTAACTATTAAAACAAGTAATAAAAGAGCCATCCATCCATACATGATTTAAAACATCATCTCAGAGCTGTGGATGGATGGGCTATAGAGAAAAGAGAGGTCCGAGAGAATCACATTAAAGCACATGTTTGCCTCATGTCTGCACACACTCACTAAGGGGCATTTCAAACCAGGGTGTGGACCCCAGTTTAGACAATTAGTTTTTGAATAGCACAAAGACAAAGAAGTTATTAGTTTGTCCAAACCATAAGGAAACAATCAAACACACCCTTAGTGTATTTAACCTTACTGTTATACCAAATATTAGTAATATGAGATGATTAACCAAACTCATTTGCTTTGAAATGAACCGAAGGTTAATATTTTGAAACTGTCATGCGTCATGTATCGCACTATGGCTCACTTATTGATTAATGCATTACATCAAATCTTATAGAACGTTACAGGGTCACCACTAACATTAAGTCAGCTGTACATGAAGAGAAAAGGTGAGTAAGATGTTAGCCAAGGCCCAGCAGATCAAAAGCAACACAAAAAGCAGCGCTCATGCACTGTTGGCCAGAGTAGCAGTTGCTGCTCCTCTATAACAGCTGCCAAGTCCCTGTGACAGATAGTAAAATCATGTTAAGGCCAAAGATGAAAATAAAAAATATAAATCTAGCATTGCAGCAAGCTAACATAACATACAGGTCAAATGTACCTGTGACAGCTTTTGCAAATTAGGTGATCAGGTGATAGGTTGTGCACTACCCACCATTTATAATGTAACCATATACCGTAAGGCAGTTGGCTGATAATCAGGCAATTAAGCAAGGCAATGCTGCTTTTTCTCCAGAACATAAACACACATAAGAATGTCATGAACAAAGGTACAATACTACTTCTACTACAATATAAAACTATATCATATTTGGCCTTTTTAACCCTGGAGAACCCATGGGGTCAAATTTGACCCCATGGGTTCTCCAGGGTTAATGAGTAAGTCCAGTGTTTACATTTAACTCCATGCAACACCAGAAGAGGTTGGTTTATTTGCTACAACTTCTAACATAGTGCCGGTAAGATGATCATATCAATTCAGCAGTGAGCTTATTTATCACTCACACTTATTAATGTTTATATGCACCCACTAACACCTATGCAGTGCGCACACATGTCAAAGCTCAGAGGATTAAGGAAATTCTAGCAGTGCACAGCATCCCCCACAGCAAGCAGCAGAAGGAAACCTTTGAGACTTTGTTAATGTTTGTCCAGCCTTTGGCATACTGTCTTCCTGTATCAAAATTGTTGGGTTTTCTATGAGCCGTCAGCAAAAGTGACTCCATCTTGCCCTGTTCTCACATGGCTACATTGCAATTGTCTGCTCCAGTGAAGCCTATTGCCGTGTGGGAAAGGTCTGCTCTTTCATGGACACACATACACATGCACTTACCCACACATACACTTTTGCATCTGGCTGATTCACTTTGCTGAAGCCCACAGACCCCCGACCGCATGATTTATCTAAGCCAGCGAATCGCACCATTCAGGTTGTTGCAAAATCATTCCAGCTCCTCCAGCACTCCAGTCTATAAACGTTTATTCTTTGCGCTAAGAGATTAGCGGTGCAGTTTTTTGGGGGGGGGTTTTGTGTGTGTGTGTGTGTGTGTGGGGGGGGGGGGGGTATTTTTGTTATAACTCTCAGTTACATTTGTCAAAACATCAACATTTTAGGTATTTTGGCAATGCTATTACCAAGACAAAAATCAATTATCATGGGTCACTGCATGACGAATTGCTTGAATTGACAAACGATCGGTCTTTCGTATAGCTATAAGACTTGAAAATCCAATAATTAAAAAGTTGGCAGACTATTTAGATTTTAGGTGTACTCAAAATATCATTCTACAGTCAGTTAATGGAGAAACTTGATCAAAATCTCGGTTTGATTCATTTGGTGGAAATGTAAGGCTGATGGGAAAGCGTTCAGATGGGACTTATTTAACAATTAGCGATTATTTCATGGTTCAGGCTTTACAGGGTTACGTACTTTCAGTACTGTAGTAATCAGTCATCATTCGATCATATTAGTAGGTATTTTAGCCATATTGATTATTGCCTTCCAACTTGCTGTCAGCAGTGGTCAGCTTTTATCTACAGATTCCACCTCTCCTGTTTTCCAGTGGTAGATTCGGGTCAGTAAGTGTGGAACAAAATGAAGAATTACCTCTTTTGTAGTTTATGGATTCTGTGTGGCAAAAGCCATTTTTACAATTACACAATAAATTCTGTGGGATATTATTTGACAATGACATTTTAGATCATTACACTTCTATAAGCCCGAGTCACTTTGTAAAAGTTGGCTTGTCTGGTTTTTTTGTTGGTTTTTTGCAGAACTTCTGTTGATAGTTTGTTATGAGCAGCTTTGGGGGACAAGTCAGTGGACTGCTTCACCGCGTCTTACACAGAATTTTGCCCTGAGTTCAGAGTAAAAGTAGTGGTCACACTAACCACTGAAAACCACCTCCGTCCTTATGTGCCTGAATGTCCTGACGGGGCAAAAAAAATGCCTGTGATTGAATTGTGGCTTTTTGTAAAGAATCACGTCAAAATGGTCTTACAGAGGAGAATACTTCTAACAGCCCCACAGTGCTAACGGTACTGGATGTCAGAATAACAAAGGTTAGAGTTGTTAGTATTAGTAGCTATGATAAAACTGTTCCCCAATTAAACTGCCAGACTAAACCCAAACCTTTGTCTCACCTTGAATTTCTCATCATCAGATATTGGGTAAATTCTGTCAGCTTACCATACATTAAGCTTCGAGTTTCCAACCCCAACAGTGGGCTGTCCACACATTAGCTTTGCAGTCATGTGAAGGGCAGATGCTACTGAAGGGGAGATAATTGGTGGCGAACTGTCTGAAATGCATAATTAGACGGGACAAGACACTCCCCCTCTTTTCTTTCTTCCCTCGTCACTCTGCCTTTTCACTGGGTGATCTGAGTGCCTTAGCATGAGCTTTAAACTGGGCTAAAGTATCCTGAGCATTTTCGAATAGGATCTATTTGCTTCAACAGGCATCACCCTTTTGTTTTCTCATCTGGCACAGCGCGGCTGTTTGCGACACGTTCGAAATCACGCGTAACTCCAGGAAGTATTGTTTCTCTTTGTTTCTTTGTCTTTTTTTTCTTTCTCCCCTGCTCATGTATGTACCAAAGGGACTGTGTCTTTGTAGTCTCTGAACTACATTATGAATGATTATCCTTTTACATGATTATTATTCCTCAGCACACCATGGCACATCAACTCAGACACAGACAGAGCGCCTGGACTCCTCAGTTTGGCATTATGGCTTCATTATATCCACAGTTTCATGCCTTGAAATGTGCAGCAAACACAGAAGTTCATCCATTACAGTGAAAAGCTGAGATGTTAAACAGTTCATTTACCAAAGGTTTTATTGGTGACTGAAAAATGGCGTCTGTTGGTGATTGCTTTTCAGTTTCAAATATGTAAATGGGTTTCAAATATGCAAATGGTTTTCTGTTTATGATTTCTGGCTCGAACAGGCTCACAAGGGTTTGACCTGAGAGTTTAAAGTCATCAGTTGTGCCCCTTGTGCCATGGCACATTACCATCTCATCCTCTCCCCAGTCCAATAAAAACAGCTTGAGTGTAATGAAGGAGAGTTAGGAGAACTAGAGGTCATTTGGCCTATTACTGATGGTCACAACAAGAGTGAAGGGACTGGTATGAGGAGGGTAAGGGAAAAGGTCAATTATTAAGATAACTGACTGTTAGCAGATTCTTAAGGGAACAATTAAGGATTTGGGGACATATGTTTACTGGATTGTCTGATGAAAACATCAAAAGTGATCTTATCTGGGAAGTAAATAGAAGCTACTACCAGAACAAATGTGAGGCACATATTTAGGTTCATCAGTATTTGGACAATGAAACATTTTTTTGGCCTCACAGTGGATTTCAAATCAAATGGTTGAAGTCCTTAGTGTTGAGCTTCCTTTTGGCAGATGTCCAGTGAAGAATATTCCAACCCTTTGACTTGAGAAACTATTTGGTGTCATTGTTGTTTACACCATTAAAACTCCAGCCAATCAGTTTTGCTGAACCTGAGAGTATAGCCCTGTTCACTTCACAATTCAACTTGCTACTTTTATCACTAAAAGCACTTGTGACCTGATTCCACTATAGTGCCTCCACTATGTTTGACAGATGATGTGATATGCTTCATATCGTGAGCTATTTCTCTGGTTTTCATACTTTTCTCTTCCTGTCATTCTGCCACAACTTAACCTTGAGTTCATTTTTTGTAGAACTGTGCAGATGTTTTCTCTCAAACTCTAATCTGGCCTCCTTGTTCTTGAGTGCAACCAGCAGTTATACCTTGTTGTGAACTATCTGAATTTCCATTCACAAAGGCATCTCTTGATTGTAGTCGATGACAATGATACACTCAGGTCCTTGAAGGTGCTCTTGAAATGGCAAGACGCTGTGAATGGGGTTTCTCTTACCCAAGAAAAGACTACTGCAATCGTTTTCAACACCTTTTTGTGTTGCTGAGCTGGCTAGTTCATTCCTTCTTTTTTAACAATATAAGAGAATGATGATTTAGCCCCTTCTGAAGGTTTTGCTATCTCCCTGATAGGCCTCTAATCTTTTTTTTTCTGTTTAATTGTGCTTAATCTATCATGAAATAATGAGGGAACAGGCCTTGCTAGGCCATGAAACTGCTTGTAAGTCAATTGTCCATATAATTTTGAGCCTGAAAATGGGGGACTACATATATAAAATGGCTGTAATAAACTGGAAGTACTTTTGTTAAACTCCTTGAAGGCTGAATGTCTGAACTTCAGTCATATATTTATTTAATATCCACTATTGTGGTGTACAGAGGCAAAATTGTACTCATGTACCTGACTGAAGAGTGTAATTATCCAAAAATCTTAATTCAGAATCAGGAAACTAAGTTAATATTTTCAATAATGTGGAATTTGTACATTCAAAATTCAAAGGATTATTGTGAGTTCTAGCTTCTGCTGTGTACTTAAAATGATATTTTATTGCTTAAAACCAATTTGATTCATCTAATTTGTGTGTGCCTGCATCAGTGCATGCATGTGTCTGTGTATCTGTTTGAACTGTGAAAATCCTAATATAGTGTTTATACTGTAATCCTAATTCTGTGGAAAGAAAGGTTGTTAAATGTCCATCTTGCATGGAATTGTTAATTATCCACTAGTTACTGACTAGTGTTTATCACATGACTAGTAGTCAGTAAAGTCTTTTTGTATTGTGATGTACATTTAGTCTATTTTTTTTTTTTTTTTACGTAATTAAAGTGGTCACCAGTTTTTTGCAGGGCTAGCACAGCGAGGCAGACAACCATTCATATCTATGGGCAATTTAGAATGAACCTAACCCCACTGTTGAAGAAAGCCCCGTTGGAACCCACGACTTTCTTGCTGTGCCACTGTACTGTCTAACAAACCTCACAGCTTATCATTCTCTATGGTTCTCTGTGGTGCTTTACACTGACAGGTGAACTAACTAGCACTTATCATCTTGTCATAAGTCAGTTCTGCTGGGAAACTTTGAGTATTTGCATACATTTGGATGTTATTTGGACATTTAGCACCCACCTAAATATCTCTTCGTGGCAAGCACCCCACCTCCACCCCCCTTGAATGATATTCCTGGATAGCAGCAGCCTCCCATAGCAGGCGAATCCTCTTGCCATATGGCAAAAATAATGTTTAGAAACTGTTGGATGTACACAAAGGAGAGCAAAAAGGTATTGTCCAGACCTCCAAGATTCCCAGATTACAATCAGATTAAGCATCCAAAGTCTGCATCTGAGTCATGCATGTGCCACCTTGCAATGGACACAGGGAACAAAGGAGCCGCTGCCAAAGCCTGGTGCCAGACACCATAGAATATCCCCAGAGGTCCCGTGTCTGTCTGTGACAGAATAGAGCTTTTTCAGCCATCCGAGGGAGCACCTACAAAACATTAGACCGGTGGTTTTAATGTTTTAGCTCACCAGTGTTGTAATGTTACACAAAAATATCTAATATTATATTGTGATTAGGGCGCCTTAATTGTGGTGCAGATTTAAAGCATTTAATTTGAGTTGAATAAATTAGGTGAAGAAAATTCAGTAGCAGCATAAACAGCAAGCCTCCCAACCTGGTCTCAGACTTTATAGAGCAGCTGAAGTAGTCTAAGGAATAACACAGAGCCTGTGTAAATATTGTGCATGTGCGTCCCAAATCTTAAAGCTATTTGTTACATTATAAGGAGCAAATCCAAACAGTCTTATTGGACGTTGTCTTTCTCCTTTCTCATACTTTCTCACGTTGCATCAGCTGTAACACATCTGCACGAAGGCCACCAAACTAAACTCTGTTGGGCGTACAGTAAACTGACAGTACATACCCATAATGCTTGTGCCAGGCTCTGAAAAGGGAGCTATTTCCCTCCCTCTTCTCCTTCGCTCTCCTCTCTCCATCTGTTCCTGGGCTGAGGCAGGGTGAGGAGCCAGGGAGGGCTACGAGCTGGAACAAGTCTATCTGCAGCAGCAGGCCTGGCCTCAGCAGCCACAGAGGGGCTCAGACTGAATGCTAGAGCCCCCTCTTCCTCCATCCAGATGCAGATGACTTCGCTTTTCCTCCGCCTCTCTGCCGCACAATAATACCCTTTTGTAGCACAAGGGCAGAATCCCAGCTTTGTCCAGTCAACCTTAATTTATGGCACACATATTCTGGACGCACATATTGTTGCACAAGCTACAAAGGCATAAGCTTTCAAAGAGGCAGAGAGGAAGTGCTGGCAAGAGGATTCTCGCACTTTCTCTGTTTGAGAAACGGTATAAATCATTCACTACAACATGGCATTTGCAGCTTCACCAGTGCATTGATTTTCACAACTTCAAAGAGGTGTAGTGAGTCAGAGGTGATTTTTTTTTTCTCCCCTCGCGGTCGTCTTATTACATTTCTATAACTTTCTATTTCAACGGTCACTGACTGCCAATCATGTTTCAGTGTGGCTTCAGATGTTACCATGACCCCTATTTACAGAATGTAAAAAATCTGATCCTTTGTAATTTCTATCTAAAGCAATATTGCAGTGTTTGAAAAAAAAAAACAACATAAATACTCAAATATATAATATTGCAGTTTTTTTCTCCTCATTCATACAACCTTTCTCAGCATGTACGCAAAAATCTATCCACTTTCATTGAAAAGACGTTTGCCTGTGGCCCTTACGCATTTGGTTCTTTGGCCCGTCTCACCTTTTTCTCTTTCTCAGCTAAGACATGTGCGATGAAAGAGAACTGTATTCCTCTTTGTCTCCTGTAGAGACAGTTTTTGTTCTCCTTGACCTGCCATCCATAGTCTAATCTAAAGTGACTGACTGCCCCCTGATGCAGAGAGCACCAAGCTAGACCTTTCAGATTTCTGCTTTTACCATGAACATGACAAGAGAAACAAAAGGGAGAAAGCAAAAACCGCTGATGAACTGATTGGCATCACCTGCGATACGTGAGTCAAAACTATGTCGGCACTTTGAAAAAGAAAAGTTTACTTTACTGAACTGGCACCACGTAACACCTTGGGTTTTGGAGGACGCCTATACATGGCAGGAACTGCAAGGATTTGTGCGTGGGCGCCTGTACCTGCAAAACGTGGAGGCTTAAAATGGATGTGCAGCAAAATCACAAAGTAAAGACGCATATTACACATCTTTAAACATTTCTTCTGTAGAAATCCTCTTAATAAAGCTCCTTAGCTGAACCCCAGTCCACGTTTTTTTATTAAGAAAGCAGAATGTCACAGGGACTGTCTTTTTAAAGGGCAAAGATGACCAGCAAGTCTAACAAGGAGAATATGGTCTGACAGCAGGTGCACAGACACGGCATTCAACATTAAACACAACCACAAGAGCGGCACGTTAAATATGTGAATTGAGTATCCTGATGTAGCTCAACACTGCTCGCTAAATTTCATTTTCAATCACATTTTGGCCTTTTGCTGGGAACTTAAAATCAATGTTAGCCTTCAAAGCAAAGTGCATACATTAAATGATTCATGTTAGATCAAGTAGCTCTGTCAGAGAGCTGCAAAAATATGCTTTTAGCCAAGCAAAAACATATTGGATTGCTGCACCAGTGGGGACCCTTATTCTGATCCACATCTGAGGAACATTACATTTATTTGGCAGACAGCTTCATCGTGATAGCCTTCTGTCCGAGACTAATACACACTAAGCAATAGTCTCAGCAAAACTCAATCATATTTGATCAAATAACAATATAAATCAGGAGCATATCCTCCTCTCATAACCAACTGTATAATTAAAAGACCTCTATTAAAATGTCTTGATTAACAAATATGTGGCTGAAGCTCTTACCTAGTTGCTCCAAATTGTTCCATGTATATGATGGCTGGAAAAACAGCAACCTCCAAATTAGAATTTAAAGACACAGATAGCACGTGAATAATGGCATGCATTATCGTGTCTTCTCCATAGTGATCTAATGGCTATCTAGCATTAAATAAAGGGAGGGAATTAAACTGGAGCAGATGGTGAGAGTACATCACTGGCTCAGGAGCTATTTATTAAATGCATTATTAATTATTTTCAACATGATGAGCTCGGCTGGCTTCCTTCTGGATCGACTCTGAGAAAGAGTTCTCTAACCCCCAGTGTCATTAGGTAGGTCTTTCACACATCACCAACCCGCCATCAGGTTAGCAACTCGTACCTTTATTCACATGCAACATTCAGTGATTTCTACTATTTTGAGGAATTTTCTAGGTAATAGAAAATGTGGGGTTTTTTTACCTGTACTAAAAAAGTTGTATTTGTGCAATTGTCTGGCCGCTTGTACTCTGTCCCCATGTCACTGGGCAAAGCTTATGCACTTTAAATAACACACAAACATTTATGCACACGGAGATGCCTTCTTTAATGCCTGAAATGCTTGTCCAAGGTAACAGTTTCCTCAGTTTCCTCAGTTGCCACAGGCAGCGAACCGCCTGCCATACCACTCCCTAACCCCAACAAACAGACACACAAATTGAAGCCTTTATCCACATTCAAAGAGGTGGCCGAGGACACGAATGTCACGACTGACAGACCCTAGTTCACGCTCTGCTGCTTCCACTAGCCAACTATCATTTCTAAACACCTTGCATGCCATATCCCCGCTGCCTGTGGGTGTTTTATAGAGCACAAATCTTTTGTTTTTGTTTAGACAGTTGGATAGGAAACATTATTTGACTTACAATCATGCAAAAAGGGCACAGGGATAAGATAACAGCGACAGTTTTAATTGTTACATGACATGTCGCGCTTACAATATAATTTCACGGTTGATCTTAAACAGCTGCTATTTTTTAGTCAAAGTCATTTTAAAAACAGAACTATTACATTTGAGACTGTTTTTCCTGCAAGTGTATTATGCAGCAGAAGCCAAACAAAATTATAAGAGAGGTTCAAAAATACTGTACACACCTTCACTCTGTCTCCTCCACTCTTTCGTTCTCTCACCCAGTCAAGGCCTGAACTGTAGTTGAACTGAGCCTCTTGGGATATTTAGTTGGCCAGATCGTTAGCTGGCTGACCCACCTGGAAAGAGGAAAGAAGTGAAGGGTTAGAGGAGAGAAGAAAAGAGGTATAAAGTTAGCAATGGGCGAAGTGGGAGAGAGAATTATCTGAGGTATGCTCTGGATCTATGGTGAGACCTGAGAACAACAAGGTAGCTTCAGAGCATGATAAACTATGCACTCAGTATTCCAACCTGGCTGTGGTATTGCATGTCAATAACTTACAGGTGCAGAAAACTGTGACACCTCTGATGCGTATAAACTACACCTTTAGAAAAAAAAATACTCACTTAGGGCTTTACCTCATTCCTCTCTGGTCTGTACTTCTTCCTACTCATAAATAAAAAGCCGAGTGTCTATATCTAAACAGCCTTCATTAATATTGATGTTTTTCACGGTAGTTTGTGATCATGCTCAGATTATACAAGCAGCACATTTACAATGAATCATAGGCCTTTCCAGACTGTCACTGAATCACGTAGAATTGATACATCTTCTACAATGGTAATATATCATCGATCAAATGTGTCTTTCATTGGTGCTTCTATAACAACAATTGGATGATTGGTGGAAAGCTGTCAAATAAGTCCTCAAAAAAGCTCATGTTTCAAGATTATTTTTTAGAGATGCTTCTGCTATAACTTTTGATGAGTCATTGCTTCATGGTGTTGAGTATTTGAACGTGAATCTTCTATTACTTTAGACATTTCTACAATCATCCTAGAACTAGAGACCTTATTTAGACATTGACATTATGAAAAAAACTGAGTCTTGTTTTATTATTTTTTGTCACACGTCTCATAGCAACAGCAGCGAATGTGATAGGAAAATTTGTAACTTAAGATCCTACTTACACACACAGATTTATAGCCCTGCAATTTCCCCTACAGCCAACATTTCTATTGCTTTGTCCAACACAGGTGGCTCTATAATACATTTCAGTCTGATCTTATCTAGGAAAGTCTCAGTTTTGAATGCTTAAAATGCAAAATGTCATTGGAATTTTCAGTTTGTAGATTTTTCATTTTCGGTCAAATTCCCAAATTTGAAGCTAAAGTATCAGATGTTGACAAAAATGGGTACAATTTGATCTGAACAGCATGAAAGGTTATAATTTGTTAAATCATGTCAAAGCAATTCTGCTAAAAACAAATGGTTACTGGAAAACAGTGAAAAGAATGGGTTATCTAACACTTCCCTAGTTCTTGTAATGAATTGGTGTTTGTTGCACTTTCGATTTTTCCGTTTGGTGTGTCTGCAATTATTTGTGACATTGCGGGTCAGTTCTCCCGGACAATTTGCAATCCGTATTATTGCTCGATCATTCGTGTTTCCACTTTTATTCATGCTTTTTCTGTGATTTCTCCATGTCAGCCAGTTATTTTCTTGGGTATAGTGTTATTGGAGCTGCCAGCACCGATGAAATGAGCTTCAAAATTAAAAATCCATGTTGTCATAAGTTTTAGATTTATTGTAGCGCACTGAAAAGACTTGCAAAATAGAGATTTTCTGTCTCCTTCTTATCAAGAGGCGTTGTTTCTAACCCAGTTAAACATTCAAAGAAGAAATTTCGGGGTTTTTTCCTCCGGCAATCTACTCACTGATATCTAAAGTTGCACATGCATGTGTAACCTTTCCACCTCATATGTACGTGATATATAATAATCCAGTAATCAGACTTGTGCGTGCTATTTTATTTTCACATACAGATTGTGATCCCTTTGATCGTGGATCAAAAATGATTTGGACCAAGTATTGCAGAGACTTTTCATCATTTTTGTATATAAAATTTAGCATCTGTTAATAGATTTTTCTGCTTTTTACTTTTTTTATGTGCGCTCTTATGCTTATCATGCTTCACTAAGAGTTTCACAGATGCCTTGCAGGGACTTGCAGTTATTTGCCTTGTGTGGAAAAAAACATTCTGTTCATCTGTTCATGGTTTTGTCATGTAATTCCCAAATGCCAGCCAGCGGGGGTCTTTATTTTTTTTTCTTTTTATTTTTTTTTCCCCCAATGTTTGAACATTTTCCCAACGTGCAAATGTTCAAACTAACATTATTGTTTCTTGATACTGCTCCCATCTCCTTAGCCATTTGGAGAAACAGATCTGGGGAATGAACCAGCCAAGAGGGTGTCGTGGCGAATTTCTCCAGGTCCTGGCATGGGGCCAAACTCTTCTTCAGATGTGACAGTTCTGGGCTTCAGTCTGAAAGAGCCCTAATTTTGCCATTTTCAGCACACTGCCTCAAGAGTTACAATGTTGCCACAGCATGAAGACATAACACTGAACGGAAGTCAGTGTACTAAGTAAGTACTTGGAGATGAAAGCAGATGGCAGTGGTCATTAAAACATTTTTGGTGGTGTCAGTGAAAATGAAATAAAAATGTACTTATATGCAAAAAAGCTTGTATTTGTCTGTAAGGCCTGTATTTTGTTCTTGGCTTACCTTTATGTGCATGTAAGCATATACTGCAGAGACAGCTGTTTGGATTGTTTGAATTAACAGTTAACAATATGTACAGTGATCCTTGTAGATTAATTGAACAGTTTGAATCAAACTCTATCATCTGAGACATCTCCCGGTGTAAGCTGTATATAGTGTCCTCTCACCACACTTCATCTAGCTATTATCCAGCATTATCCCATCGAGGACTGAGCTTCTCCGGTCTACGAGGCAGAAAAAAATCCGTAGACATGTCGGCTGCTGGGGACAGATTTGTTCCTTTGTCAGCAAAGAAGAAGGGGATAGCTGGAGGACAAAAAAGGGGAGAAAAGGGCTATGTTAAATAATACTGAAAGTTTACAGGGACAAACAGTGAATGAACATAAAACTGTGAATAAACAAGTTATGGAAGTGAGGAAGACTTAACAGGTGAGGGGAGACAACAAGTTGTGAACAGTTATATGGGAGTTTCATAAGGAATGTGGACAAAGAATGTCCATTACAGCTCGATCGAGGGAGTGAGGGCAGGCGATACAGCAAGAACAGGAGGCGTGGGATCAATTAGGTTAACTACTGAAGATGCTGGAAGACTTTGAAAGCAGCCACCATTTTGCCATTCCCTGTTGTATTCTTCCCTAGCTTTCTTTACAGTATCTGTTCTCCCTCGTTCCTTTTTTTCCTTCCCCGCTGCCATTGTTCCCCACCCGCCTTCTCCTCCCCACCCTCTCCCTGGCAGAGTGCTCGGGGAACACAGTCCTCCTCTGTCAGCCCCCCACACCCCCGTCTTCTGCTTCACAGGTAATTAAATGGATTTCCTGTCTTGTAGTCGGCGAGAGAACATGACCCTGCACTCTGCCAGAGCGTGTCCAAAGGCACTCCAGGGCCGGCTCCCTGCACCATCTGCATCTCAGTGTCCGAGCAGAGCAGTGGCCCTAAACAAACACACTCCACCCTAGGGACTGTCAAGCCACAGGCTCCCCGGCTAAACACACTCCACAGATACAGTGAGTGGTAATGAACTATGGGGAAATAGAGCTGTAAATACCAAAGAGCTGAACTAGGGAAGCACGGTACAGTATAAGCATTAACAATAGCTCAGCTGCAGTTATTATCCAGTTCAGAGCAGTTAGTGCTGCACAGAACTACTGGAAAAAGGGTCTTTTTTTTAGAAGTCTGAAGTAAATATTTGGAGAAAAATGCAAAGTTTTTGTGTAGATTGACTAAGAATCAAAATAAAGATGAGGCGTGTTTCTAAAATACACACTGAGTGCGCACAGGTGTCAACACAAACTTTGTGTGGATGCTAATTTCTGGTGTTGTGCAAATGTGTCTCTTTTTTTCATACCACCACGCTTTCTTCTGAAAGCAGTGAATGCAGAAGACAGGCAGTCAATAGTTTGAAAGCTCTGCTTTGAGCAGTGGCTCCCAAGGGCAGCAACTTACTGTCCTACACCCCCCCCCCCCCCCCCCCCCACTCCCACCTCTCACCCCCCACTGTGATGAACTTACTCCATCAGCAGGGCCTGAGTGCACTTCAAATACAGGCCCGAAGATTAGCGGCGTGGGAGCAGATCTCTCTTTTAACCTGCTCTTCTTCAAGCATCTTGACACAAGACTTCATAGCTCTGTCACGAGGAAGAATTACACCTGACAAGTCTGCTTACGGGCATGAGAGAATGTGTACATGCGAGCAGGAGCCCGTCAAAAGCGATGGCATCAACGCAAGAGCTCAAAATGTCTGCTGATTTTTTTTACTGCCAATTTAAATAGTGTTAGAAAATCTGAACTGGTGAAATGTTAAGAGTAAGTCTGAAAAATGCTAACACCCTTTCAGACTATTCTTACAATTTCCCATTTTCTTTGGGGTTTTCAATGGACAACATTCAATACAATTTATAGGAATAGATTAAGTTATTAAATCTAGGCAAATGTCCCTTACCTGAGACACAAAACTTGATGCAAGAGAATCTCAAAATACTATAAAGTCAGTATTAACCCAAAATATGAACGCTTAAATCTAAATATTTTTGTATTCTTGACGATTCTACTTCTTGCTGAGGAAACAGACAAGCAGTCGAGCTGAAATCATAGAATGAATATTAGAGTAAAATGACAAAAATCCACTATAGTTGCAGTCAAAGCCAGTGCAATTCTGGGACCACATGTGCATATGTAAGAGAAGGCTTTAGTAACTGTACCACCGCCCAGGTAAAAAATAATCACCAGACACCACTGGTAGCCATTTCAACAGGTCACAGCTCAAGGCACTACCTTCCTGTAGTAAGCACCCCTGAGTCTGAAGGTGGACTTCGCTATTTCGCTGGCCTTATGACCCTGCCATTAACAAGCAATTGAGATGAACCAATAGAAATCACAGCTCGCGCTCAGAATTCATTAACAGCAAAAGCGTGACGAGTCACAAGAAGCACATTGATGCGGAGCAGGGTAACACTGCTTGGCTTTTTTCCCCCCACCATGACTGCTGAACATAAATCAGACAACGAGACACTGTCATTGAGACAGAGGACCCCTGAAGTCTCTGTACTAGTCAGAAAGGAGTATGCAAATGAGGACCTTGACCCAAATCAAATTCCAGAGCCCGTTTGTTAATTGCAAATTACAGACCTTGGCACCCCAATCAACTGCCTTTTAAGGGAATGATTTCAGACTCATTTTTTGCCATCCTCTGAAAAATATGAAAGGGCAATAAGAAAATGTAAATGTCCCGGTTTTGTGATGCACTCGCTAGCGTGAATGAAGTGGAAACCTCAGCCAAAATGCTGCCGTTCAATCCAGTTTGCCAATGAACACAGTGAATGCTATTAAGAGGACAGTGGAAGTGTTCATGCTTGTAAATCTGACCATCATAAAGATGTCTTCCCTGGCTGGCAGAATGCTCAGAACTGTCATCTAATCCTCCTCCTCGGTTAGCCAGCAGACACAAGCACTGCTTTGTGGAGCCAGTTGTCTTATTACCCCATTAGCAAAGGCCAGAATGTGGCAATCTTCCTCCAACATTAATATAACATGACAGGCCAGGAGACATCAGTTTGTTAAATGCAAATCTCCCCAGCGTTCCTCAATGTCTCCATCACTGTTTTGTCAAGTACCCTGCAGGCCCAAAGACAGCAAATGAGTTCCAATTCATTTTTTTGTTTTCCAGTTTTTCACACCTCAGCTGTTTTCTTACAGACTGCGAATGGGGAAATAGAATATGTGCAATTTACATATTCCCTATGAATGTGGAATAGTGCATGTTGTTTCTTTCTATTTGGTATGTGCCCCTTGTCACCTAAGTGATTGTGACAGGTATTTTGCTTTCATTATTTTCTACTATCTGTTAAATCAGCAAAATCGTCTCTTGGTGCCTCATAATGCAACCGGTAAGAGGAAGAACTAATCATGTCACAGTGCCTATGGCAACTCAACTTTTCTGTATTACCCTGAGCAGAGAGGTGCACAGACCGCACACAAACTCATGCTGACACACCCACATGCACACACATCCACTTATCTCTGAACAAACTCACAAACACACACACACAAACTCATACATTGCTCGAAATCAGGCGGTTGGAAGCTGTGAATGAAGCGATATTGTAACCTCAACCTATATGGCGCTTTCCCACTGTGGGTTCAGCCAATGAATTATCCCCTCCAATAAATCCTGTTTGGAGGATAATCCTTTTCCCATCTTCTGGACAGACACTTTCTGTAATGAAATGGCCCCGGGTCCTTCCCTGTAACCCAGTCCCATCCTGGCCCTCTAACTCTGCCTGTCTCAGGGGAAAGAACGGCTTACAGTGTGGCTTCAACCCCACTCAACCTCTGCTCGGCTTCAATGGCTTTCTCACCTCCCAACTGCCCCCACACCTAACCCATCTTCACGTTACTTCTTCCTTTTCTTGCTCCAGGTGCAACTTCATTTCCCGCAGAGCCACACTACAGTGCCTCTTCTGCAGATCTCTCTGTCTGCTCTCATTCAAACAAGTTTTCCCTCTTTTTTTCTCTTCATTTCATTCTTTCCTCTTGTTCAGCAAAAAAAAAAGATGCAGCAAGCTCTAGCAATCTTTCCACGTCTGATGATGTGATTCGAGCCAAACACCAGGCGAAAACCGCCCGTAATGACATGTCTTGATGTGTCGTATTTGCTGTCCCCAAGAACCCAGTTTCACTTGTGTATTGTGTGTTCCTGGTCGGCGGGGGGGCTGTTACACAGCAGCCGCAAACCAACGTAAACCAGGGTGGAGTGGGAGGTGTAAATGACATTGGTGGAGAGCTGAGCGGAAGCTCTCTGGGGTCTGAGATGGATGCAGGATGCAGTGGAGAACTCTGGGAAGACTAAGCCAGGGTTTTACCTGGTAATTGGGTTGTTGGCACAGCAGGCAAGCTGGCCAAGAAAAGATTCGTAAGCAATAATACATGCTGTAGAAAATGTTCTTCATCAAAGCAAATTCGCTTGTTTTACTGTGTATCAGAGCAAAATATAAAAAATACATTATGTGAGTCCCAGATTGACAGAGCATCCTTTTGTCAGGAGATACATACACTCACCCAACATTTCATAAACCACACTTTGGTTCGTAATTTAAGTCCATTTGTTCCATGTTAATGACCACTAATAACAGCTAATAAAAAACTAATAATATTAACTAATATAACATTACTGCTTACTTTTCTTAAAAGTAATTAATTGTCAGAGAAAATAACTCAATACACTTCTCGTTACATTACTCCATAACATGACCTGAAACACACTGTCATATAATCATTAGTTAACTTTATAAACCTGAGGCTACAGTGACAGACACTGACAAAACTCCCCATCCTAAAAATATACACATACAGTCTTTCTTTTAGTGTTGTATGCCCACAAAAGCACACAACTAAATGCAAAGCTGAAATCCAGCCCAAAGAGGCTTAAAAGCAATCGCCACAGTGATTCCACTTTAAAAACACAAAGGTACAAATGGATGCTACAATCATGTAAGCCTGACTGCTCATCACTGCCTTTGTTACCTGTTGAAGATCACGCTCTGGCAGCTGAGCTGGGGTCAGCATGCGCTCAGCTTGAACATCACTCCCTGTTCTTCACTAGCTCTGTGTTAGCATGTTGCCTGTGCAGATATTTGTAAAGAGACCAAGTTGTGTTCGCAGTATAATGTTGTTGTTCCTGTTCTAGATGAAGTCTGCACTTAATTAACGTGCTCTTGTTGTTTTGTGCGATAAAAATAAAAGCAGCCATTCCACTATTTTCCTCCTATCTGCACATGAATAGAAATCAGCTGATTGTAGCACAAGTGCACATTAAGAAAAATGAACGTATCAATTTTTTTTGTTCTAGTTGCCCGTTGTGCAGAAAACCTTTTACATCCGTAACCCAAGCAACAACACATTTGTAATTGCAATGTGGTTACTGGATTTAGTACAATGTGCTACATTACTGTTCAGTAATGTCTAATCCTAAAAGCAGACAGGGTGTCTGTCTCCAAACTGGGAGCAGATTCCACTGAAGATGGTAGTCTCTGCCTCCCATTCTACTTTTAAATACTCTAGGAGCCACAAGTTCACTCTGAGAGGGAAGTGCTCTATTGGGGTGACACGGTGCAATGATGTCTGTAAGATAAGTTGGCGCCTGATAATTCAAGCCTTTGTTTGTGAGGAGAAGGATTTAAATTCAATTTTTAAATTATAGGGAACCAATGAAGAGAAGCTAATATGGGATAAGCGATGGACATAGCCATGTTGTTTTGTTGTTGTTGTTTTTTAGTTCCTTTTGCTTTCCTGTCAGCTCAAAGCAGGCCAGCCATTCTTCTTTAAACTCTGGCATGAACAAGACATTATTGCTCAGAGAACTGCCGCTCACAGGACATTTTCTCTCTTTTGGACCATTCTCTGTAAACCCTAAACATGGCAGCCTTGTTTTTCCACACTTGCTGCAAGAAACCAGAGCTCAGAAGAGATTTTATTAAACACAAATCTGATCTTGAGACATTAAAGGGTTAAATCTTTCTCACTGTCCCCAATATAAGTTACCCTTTATGAAGCAGCGCCCCAAAGATGGGCGTCCTTTTACATCTTATCAGTAGTCAAAAGAGCTTGCAAGAAAAGCGTCTGGACTTCTTTAAGTTACTTGAAGACGTTTCACCTCTCATCCGAGAAGCTTCTTTAGTTCTAAGGTCAAATGGTGTGGAGTCCCAGATTTAAACCTAGTGGGAGTATCCCCCCACAGAGGGACAAAAGGACCCCTTGATGATCCTCTAATCGCCTGAGCCAAGGTGTGAAACTGGGTGTGGGTCCCAATCAGCCATACTGCTTATTCATTTTGTTTATATGTTGCATATTTTAATATATAAACCAATTCTGGTTAAACAATCATTCGCCCATCCATGGCCTGAAAAAGTTTAAGAAACTCTGTTTTAAGCAGCATTATTAAGGACTGATTTCACAGCCTGTACAAAAGCTGCTCATCTGAATCCAGTAGCAGCCTACTTGCCTCATGTCTGTGTCTGTAAGTGCTGTCTCCACACTCCAGTATCCTCTCTCAGAGCTGACAGTCCCCCTCCCACCGCTGCCTCAGTCTCACTATATCTCCTCCATGGACACCTGGCTGATATGGAGGCTAGGAGGCTGGAAGCTTCCTCCACTATCATCATCTCTGTCTGCCAGGCTTTTGCCACACCACCAAGTCTGGTAGTGAGCCTGCCCTCTCGCACTCTTTCTCTGTCTCCGTAACGCTGTGTGTGCATTTAGAATAAGCAATCGTCTGACTATAATTTGAGGTAATCTTCACAAACGCTAGATCTTGAGAATTTTAGGGTGACTTAAGGCTCAATTTCAGAACGGAATTGCAATTTATACATTAGAGAAACATAAAAAAAATCCAAAGTACTTAAAAAGAGAAGAAAAACACAGTTGCACATACAGACACATCAATGTCTCTTCAATTTCTGAGCGCTATATTTATAACATACGTTCCTTTGCAAGTGTCTGGTGTCTTTGATCATATCACTGACAGCTGTGATTCCCTCTATGTTTAACCTATGTTCCCTGTTAATCACATAGAGCCAAACAGAGCATCACTTGTGTAGGCTCTGATATCCCCTCCCCTAAATACTTTCCCTTACCAGGAAATGCTACTCTTTGAGATGCACTAATGTTTTCAATTAATTGGCATCATTAGCGAAGCGGTCGACCCACAGTGCAGGGAGACATGATAAATGGGCAGACTGAAGGGTGCATACAAGACTGAACCCTTGTTGTTTGGCAGGTGGATGTGTGTCAGAACATGCAAGGCATCATTATCCCATGTTTACCAAATCCAACAGTGTAACGTGTTTACCATCCAAAGAACAGGCTGCACATATTTCAAACTCTGAAACAGGTAGAGAATTTCTATATTTCTCCCATTATAGGCTGTCAAGTTTCCTTCTTCAAAGATCATTGACCTAAATGAAATATGTGAAGAACACAGTGTGAGTGCACAAGGTTATTTGTGGTTGTCTGATTTTCTGAAAGCTCGTCCATGCAGGAGTGTGTGCGTGCGTACATGCGGGGGATATATCGTGGTATTGTACCTTCAGTCTCTATTAAAATAATGAGGTTGTAATGGATCTCACGCTCCTCTGTCATGTATCTAGTGTATATGCTTATTTATCTGCCCATCCCCATTATTCTTTCAATAACACACGTCTCTCACTTTTCTGTGCTCAAAGGTCATGTGTGGAGCAGTCTATCTCAGCATCATCACAGCCCTCAGGCTCCCACGGCATCTCAGGAGTTTTGCTTAGAAGATGATAAGGTGTAGGCAGGAAAACAGTGAAACTGAGTGTTATTTAGTATATGAAAGCTTTAGGGTCAAAAGCTTATTGAAGTCTTTGCGTTACATACAAGCACTTATTTATATATGCACTCTGTTGGGCCATGGCAGGAGCACGATGGTAAAACACAGCTGCCTTGTTTGCGGACGTCATTAACACTCTAGTCATTTCCCATGGTGTTTCTGCTGAGGTCAGAGGTGAGTGGTAGCCAAAGGGTAGAGAAAAAGATGTGAGAGGCCAAAAAATATATAAGCTCTGCACCTCTAAAGGTGGCCTATAAAGGCACTGCCAATCCAATAAACAGGGCATGTTGAATAAGGACTTAGAAGCCAGTATTTTAAAAGGTCAACAGAGTAGTCTTCAATGATAGCCCTATTAGCAGTTTTAAGGGATCGGACACCCTGTTTGGTGCGTGTCTCATCTGAACTATGTGAAATACTGTGGCGCCATAGTCCAGCAGCAGTTCTACAGCACTGTGACATTTTTTTATCTTGATAAATGAAACACTAGTTCTACTGAGATTTCACCATTTTAGCTGATGCATTTGATTTGCAAAACAATCAATGCTCAGAGACCCAAGGAGACCAAACGGAGTAAGCTAGCAGAAAATCTGCTTTTCTTTGTAACTTAGCTAAGCTAACAAGCTAACAGATATTTAACACCGTTACAGTTTTGTCATAATTAACAAGGGGTTGCATGAGGATAAATAAAATATGAGAGGACCTAACTGAACAGCAGATAGAAAACAACTAGAGAGTTAGCCATTCACTTACCTGGCGCTGTACTGAATAGTCGTTTGCTGCAGCACCTCTGGTTGCTGTTTTATTTTATTTTAGCCACACTTTATTACCTGATAAATTTGATCATTTTTGTGCATTTTAATTTATGCAAAGGGGAAATGGCTTCCTTTGTTTCGCAATTCTAGTTTTATAAGCCAATTAGAAGTTTTTCTTAACAATAAACTCATTCAATGGAGAATCTTCATCGGCTGATCTCGCCTACAGTTACTTCTTGGAGCTAGGCCTGTAATCATGTTTGAATCGAGTTTGATTCAACACACTGTTTGGATTCGTCCATCAGGTCACACGCGAGTCATCCAAAAGACTGTGGCTGGTTATGGTTAATGGCTTTGGATAATAACCACCCTCAGCACCACTTATTGGGCACGGAGCTGATACATTGTAGTATCTTTCTGAGGTCATCTCCAACAAGAATAGATACAGATTATCTTCTTTTTCAAAATTTGAATGCTTCAACACAGTAATTTTAAAAGAAAATGTATTTTTTTTTTCTTATCCAAAAACTAGTTCTGAACATCACCAAGCTTCAAGCTCCATATATTTGCACAGACACAGATTAATTTCACTTTACTGCTTTATGATAAGAGGAGGTCTTTATATTCCTAATATATTGATAATACTTTCCCATGTCAAATCAGTATACATAGTAAAGGATATAAAAAGGTGATAGTAACAAAACACACTGCATGTTTTTATAACAGGTTTGAACACTAAACCTGTACAAACATGTTAACATTAATTAGTAGGGAATATCATTAAATGAGATTAGGATTCACAGAGCTGAGCTTCCTGTTGATTTTCCTCCACATCAATGATTTAACTAATTAATTTTATCTATTAATATTTATGCATGGGGAAAATTATTCATTAATGAAACGTCAGAATTGAATAGATATCTTTTCTCTGTTTCATCTTGACGTGAGGATGTTTTGACAGTTCTCCTCCCATCTGGAGATCTTATAAGAACAAGAACAGACTGCTTATGAATATTGACATTTCTCCAGTCCGGAAAATGGGCAATTTGTGTTGAATTATTTTAGCCTATCAAGTATGTATAATTCTGAATTGATTAAGTAAACTTTAAAGATTGATTATCTTCCAAGTCCATATCTTTTGGCAAATATTCCTTCCCTGATCTGAGCCCTGTGTTTTTTTTCTTTTAGTCCCACTTCAATGAACTGTGCGGTGACGGCTTGCTGATTATTGTAGGACAGATGGTTCTCCTCATCAAATTCCAGCTACAGGTTTTTTTCTGCTTATCTAGCTCCAAATTAAAACCCACAGTGGTATTAGTTTTATAAATATGCTATTATTCAAGCACCTCTGAGTTAGCGGGGACCCACCAATACCCTTCAGTAGACCTACAAACATTCTTTTTGATCCCGTTTTGAGCCTCATCACAGTTTGTAAGAGGGCATATTGTAATTAATCTCTTCTACTATCTGACTGTCAGATCTTTCCTTGCTAATGTTGTCCTGCTGGCCTGATCTGGGAAACATTAGTTGTTTTGTTTTGAAATGTGTCAAGCATGAAGAAACCATTAACAGTTAAGCCCCACTGGCAGCCCTCCGGCACACTGTTTCACATTGCTGCTATATCTATGTGATCTTTTTGTCTATTGTATTTCTAATATTGTCTTCCCAAGGATAAATTCCTTTTGATATGCACTTCTTAGCTCACTTGAACCCCGTGTGTGCATCAGGTAATTCTGTGGCCTTTGTAATCATTTCAAAGCAATTGACAGCAACAGTAGTATGGAGTGCAGAAAAGTACTGTAGTTAAATATTTTCATCTTTGTTTCACAAAAATCCAAAAATTCTAATTAGTAACATTCTCTATTAGAGTCTTGTATAAGAAAAACACATAAATTAGATTATTACTAATCACGATAGGACAGCCTCTGCTGTAATGTGACACCTTTTTTTTTTTTTTATTAAACATGTAATCAGAGATTATTGACACAGCAATAATATCTCACTGCCTAATGATATTCATGTTTCTGTGTGTGTATGTGTGGGCAGGTGTCTGTGTGCCAGTGTGTATGTGCTTTCTTTGTTTTCCCCACTGCTAATGAGTTGACCTCAACCCCACGCAGCCAGGAAAAAATATCTTTAAAGCACTAAGCACTGTTTATTATTTAAGTGTCACCACCGCTGTCCAGGGTATTGGTGGAATACGTTTGTGAGTTTTTTTATTCATCTTTCTGCCACCCCGGTGCTGAGTCCGCAGGCCATTAGTTCTGTAGAAGCAAAGAGGGACCAACCGTGGAGTCGGTGAGGTACTGTAGGACTTCGACGGCACAATATCTCACTTTCTAAAGAATATTACTGGCGGTGGGGGGAAAAAAAGAGCTAGTAATGAGAGAAAATTCTGTCATGGAGGCAGAAGCTATACCGCTGTGTGAGGATTATTTCCACAGAGTAAGGTAAAGGAAAAGGACAACCTGCATTTCACTTGTTAGATCCATTTCAGAGAGGCAAAAGAGGTAAAGAACAAAAGCTTCAGGGCAAGGTCATCATTTTTGTGCACGTGGCACACAGAGAGAATATCTGTGTAATAGTCTCTGCTGGCAACTGGTGTGTGTCTTTGTATGTGAGCCTGAATGGTGTGTGTGTGTGTGAGAGAGAGAGAGAGAGAGAGAGAGATGTGTAGAAAAAAAGCAAGTGTACAAGTAAGTACAAAGGAGAAAGAAAGAGAAAGATTCTTGGAGTCATTTATAACGTGGCAGCCGTGCTCCTTCCATCTCCCTGGGTGTGTGGCTCCTCGGCGGTGTGTGTAGCCTTGAGGGAAACACCAGACAAGGACAGAGCTGGGATAGCTGCTGACGCTTTGGCAGGGGAGATACATCTTGTAACACAGCATGCTAAATGACAAAATGATATCTCATCAGAGGGCCACCCCGTGTGTGTGTGTGTGTGTTTGTCTGTATGTGTGTGTGTGTGTATGTGTGCGCATCTCAGAGAGAAAGTCCGCAGACACCTCAGTGTGTATATGCTTTCATGGTGTTTGTAGAGTAAGGTTTGAAAAAGAGTGCCGGGCTGCTCCCGTTGTACTCCGCTGGCAGACTGGAAACATCGCAGGGTTCCTGCACTGCAGTGACTAACTGTCACATATCACAACATCTGGATAAGTGCTAAAAATTGTTTAAGAAATTATGCAGTCACACTGGATGTAGAAGAAATGTTTATCAGCCCGTATCAAAGAATCCACAAAATATCCACAAAAGAAAATACACTATAGATTGAAGCCAAGCAAACTGCAAGCTTGTTAGATTCCACGCCAGCAGCATAATACAAGCAAGATGGTCATGCCGCCTTCTCACCCTTCGAAGAAGCCATCGTGGTGGTACCAGTGGGATCCACAGAGCAACCAGGGCAAAGGTACTCAAGGGGCGGACAAAGCCCAAATAAAGCTTTTAATGCGCTAGCTATTGATCCCTTCACTGAAATAAACTCAGGAGTATTGGCAGGCCCAGAATCCCACTTTGAAGGGACTCCATAATGAAGCTGGTCAATGCTAAGCTGTCCTCAATCAATCCCCCACATAACAGTTAATTACAAGTGAGGCTGCCATCAAGCAAAGAGGGGAGAGAGGTGGGCTGAAGCCAAAGAGAGAGAGCGGGAGAGAGAGGCAGATAGATGTAGGATGAGCTTTGTTAAGGTGAGGGGGTGGAGGAAGAATATTGAGCGGTTCAGGGCAGGAGATATGAAAATGAAATGCACCAAGTAGAGTGTTTGGGTGTGTGCGCGTGTGTGTGATTCTCTAGTATTTTCCCTATGTAGGCTATATAATGTGTCTTTCTGATTAGGCTCTATTTTTAAGGCAGAGTTCGTTTCTTGCTAATAACACTAGAACAGGTACAGCAGCCTCAGACCACGCATCCACACATGGATTAATCACTGAGGCTAAAAACATATTTGTTCTCTCATCATTTGTGTGACAGGAGTGCAGCTAATCTGAATGCTACTGAGCAGTCTTTCTATTTATGTATCACTTATTTAGAGTATTGGAGGGTGAGACTTTTGAATATATACAAAATATATCATTTTTAAGTATAATACAGAAGCAGTCTGTTATGTAGCTCTGGTAAATAATGGTCGTCTCAAGTGGACTGAAGCATTTGTATATGTCTTCTAAATTCAAGCTGTTGACCTTTATTGAATCAGGTATTTTTTTTTGTTCCATTTCTGAGCCTCTCCTCTGCATCTTTCCTTATACAAAAAGTAGTTTTATAACACTGTGTGTGCTTTGAATGTGTAATGCGACTGTAAACATTGCAGACAATGCAAACAGCTGATGTCACTGGTAGCACAGCACTGAACTATCTGCAAAACCGGGGGTCCAAACACTTTATGGCTGTTGCCCTATTTGTGAGTGTGTGCGCACGTGTTGTGTGTGTCTCCCAGGCTAATGGATTTACTGGAGATGGTGTCGGGTATTTATTACCACGTGTAATTGAATGCAATGATTATCGTTGTTGTGTAATGTGATTTTAATGTGGCAGCGATGGTTATGTATAAGGCCTAATGACTTTGCCTCCAAGGGGGTATGGCTCCCCAATAAAAAAAAATAAAATTAAAAAAAAATGTAAAAAGTGGAAAAATTAATCAGAGTGTGATTTTAATTCCTCTGTCTTTCCCTTTTATTCTCAGGACAAATACATTTAATAATTTAATCAGTGTGCTGCTCATTTAATCAGACTGTTTCCTCAATAACGAGCTTGCCCTTTTTGAGCCTTTGTTTACATGGCCGGTCATTAAGTCAAAGGTCTGCGCACATCTTTGTGTTTGTATTCTGAAGGTATGCATGCTGACATCAAGGCAAAGCGAGAATCATAATTGCTAACATATTTCTGCAGAAACTGAATTAGGATCTAATTTTTGATCGGGCAGCTGCAGAGTAAATGCATTACCCAAAAGTCTGAATAACTGATAACTACAAACAGAACAGCAGGTTTTCCCAGGTTTTACATAAACAGTGCAACTTGTGGAAACTGTTTGCTAGACTGTATAGTAGTTATGGTCATAATCCACAGCATAAACCATCAGCTGTTAGTACACTCTTACTTTTTGACCTCTTAGTTAAGTTTGCACCACGCCAACGGAAAATTAAAGCACCTCCAAATGAGAAGTTCTTGTAAGCAGCTGCCGCAGAAATTGAATTCACAAAACGTTGTGTGACACTATAGTGTGAGTACAAGCTCATAGACTACACACGAGTCCGCGTTACACAAAGCTGGGGCTTTGCCTGATATTATTAGTTTTGCATTTGGGCTCTGTGCCCAGAGTAACAGTATGGATTTTTGCCTTGGCTCTCTATAATTTGATGAGTTAAATTTCTCCATTCATTATATGTGCATCTGACCTCCGGACCACTGCAGCGCCTGTGTTTTATTAGCACTCTCATCCCCTGATAATAGGGAACCCGATCGCTCTCAAGCACATTCTCTCCTCCCAAACAAAATCAACTCTTTCTGTTGACTGTCCACATCAGACACAGAGAGACCGAGGCACAAAAACATCAGTTTTAAACCTTCAGAACCTTCAAATTCAAATTTTAAGGATTTTGCTGTAAAGTCCTGCAGAAACCAAGAATAGAAAAATTCAAGTTCTCTTGAATTTTTGTTTTTAACAATAATTTGCAGGCAAGCAACCTTTGTAATCAACAAATCGTCCATTATAAGGCTGGCAGCTCACCTAATTTTCAAAAATAAAATGACTTTTTTTTTTTTTAGTAAAATCGCTATTTAAATCAATTTATACAAATGGTGACCCTTTTTCAACAAAAGGTGAGTCAAATAAATCAAGACAGTCACAGATGTTTTCCTCGTGGTTCTGTAGGACAAAGGTGAATTGCAGCTTAAGCTTTCTAATCCTGTTACAGCCACGGGCTTTGCATGCTCACTGTGGTCATGTATATTTCATGGAGGCATATATATCTAACAGAGCCATGTATACCATATGTGGGTATGATCTATGGATACTGACAACAGTCCTTGACATTATATGCACAATTACTCTTTGCCCCAGCAGTAAATCCTCGGGTTGAGGATAATAAACAAAAAAAGAGGGGAATCTGCCTGGGGGTGGATTCAGCATGACACAAGGTCAAAGCCATTGTTGACTTCATCTGCAGCTTTATACAAATAGCGCAGATTGAGAATCCATTTGTCACTGAATATTTCACAGATAATGTATGCCGCAACAAATGTCGACACCCAGCAGCAGTGGCGTGGATATCAAGGGAGGAGAAGCTTTTTATTCCTCCATCCAGAAGTTCAGGCTCTCACATTCAGATCTCACTCCTCCCTAAACGACCAAGTGACACCTTATTGATCGCAGCCATCTTTCAAGGCCAAGATCTTAAAGCCTTGTGTGGCACATTCAATGACCTGTGTAGACAGTAATGTTGTTGGCAATGGCTCTCCGAGGATCTGATGAACAAGTATCTTCCTGACTACTAGCTATTGGATAAGAGTTTCCGACAGCTGCAGAACAATGCTAATGGCTGATCTCTTATAGCAGCCAAAGTGTAATCAGCTCGGCACTCTGCTATTAAAACTTCACAGCAGCAATGTATGCAAACATGAATTCCATTTATTCCCCACCAGGTCCCAACAGTTAGGCCTTAAAGTTGCAAACTGTCTTACATCAAAAACTACTCTGCTGACACTTAATACACTTTAGATCACTCATATAATCCTGATTTTCACATTAATTAGTCTGATTTGCCAGCACCTGTATTATTTAGTGGCATTAAACTCTTTCTACCCACTTTCAACACTCAGGGGTGGAAATCAGTTTTTACAGGTCTTTTTTCTTTCTTCTAGTCGAATAATCTGCTACCACATAGTCGTGAGTACTGGCAGGAAACATTTTTTTAACAGACTGTATAAATATCCTTGTCGATTGCCTGTTTTCAGAGATAATTCAGTTTGCCGGTATCTAAATAGACTTTGAATTCTTGTAAGGCTTCTCGTCCACATAAAAATCCACGTTAAAAGTAAAGTCTAATGTAAATATCAGTTCAGCAGTGATAAAGTGCACTGTCAATGCAACGAGAATGTGAATGAGGTGGGAGATTTTTTTTCGCTTGACAGAGAGTTTCCAAAAGGAGTTTTATTTGAGTGCATGCCGTCCAGCTGTGTACCAGAAAATGTCCCTATCTTCCAGTAAAATCACAGTGGGTGCTGTCATACTGTCCTAGAAGTTTTCCCATTAGTCACTATCTCTGGACACAGTGTGAGATTTTTTATTTATTTATTTAATTTTTTTTTAGACACATCATCACAAGTCACCCCATCATCACTGCGGTTTGTCTCACTGCTGTTTGGTTCAAGAAGAAATGTTCTGACTTAATGAGCTGCACAGTATCACAGAAGAAAAAAAAGAGTACTGAGCATGCTGTAGTCTATGGAGCCTACTTCTTCTTTGATTAGTTTAGTTGTGTTTCCATTCAGTGCATTACATCAATCACTTTGTATTGCTTACTGTTAAATGGTGTAATTAAATCACCTCACTTTATCTTCTGAATGATCGGATCATGCGGTTTTATGGTGCTCTGTTCTAATGGTGAGGATGTAAAGTATTTACATTCAGAGTTACTGATATTAGAAATCAACATCACATGTGCTGATAGCTGGTTACTTTTCGGGTTATTAACGTGTCCACTGTTTACAGTTAAGAGTGGTAATCAACCCCATAATCTACAGTTTTGGATTAGTCTCTTACCACATGTTGATTTGAAATGATAGGTGTAAAAAGGTAACAGTTTGTCCCTACACAGAGTTCAAAGGCAGTGTCTAGCTTTAAATCACCTTGGTTACAGCAGATTACAATTGTGATTGGATGTCATTGCATAAAACACATCATCAACTGCTGGCAGAATACAACCATAGAGATTTATGATCAGTTCCTTTGAGTTCATAAGTGGATGTTGGTCTGCAAACCTTAGTGTATTTCATCCCAGCAAACAGTATTGCACAGGTTGGGCTGTATGTCTGACTGAAAAGGGGTCCTGGTTGGATACCAAGGAGCCTATGATCATAGACTGAACGGATCAAATGTAAATGTTATTTAAGTGATGTGTTCATGTCTTGTATGTTTTATACAGTAGGTTAATGGAAAGTGTTGATATAAATTAGATCTCTCTTAGAATTAGATTAATTGCAATGGCTGTAAATCATCTTCAAAATCCCGCAGGCAATTCTCGCCAAAAGAAAAAGTGAAAAACATTACTACATCTTCGTCAACTCTGTAAATCAAAGGCAAGTGAGTGGGCGATTGTTGATTCAGAGGTGTCTTGTTTGACTGACAGAAACAAATATTTGGGGAATGTCATTGATCTTGCTTCAAAAAAAGAAGAAGAAGAAGAAGAAGTGCTTGATGGATGCACACAACTGAACTAGTGCTGATTCAGACTGACCTTGGAGATGCTGTGGATGTCAGGATGTCTCACACATTCTCATCGATATGCAGCTTATACCACCAACAGCACACACATGATATGTGATGAGAATGGCAACACACACAATATCAATAACTGAAATATGCCTGTGTGTATCAGCTCGCGCATGTGTTCACATCTGTTTATTTGAATTAATGGCAATGCACGCTGCTCTGTAGTAAACACTGAAATAGTTTGAATAGTTTTCTGCGTATTACACTCCTGGAATGCACTTTTTTTTCTTAGTGGACTGTGATTTGCATGGCAAAATGCCTCTTATACTGCTGCTAATAAGGAGCTGTTTAACTGGAAAAAAACCCAAAACATATTCATGTAATCCTAATTCTGATTGTGATTTCAAGGCTTCTGTCTCCAGGACCTATATGACATTCTAACCCCAAACAAAATAAGTGTATATTCATGGCAGTAAAGAAAACACTGAAAAGAAATCTGATGAGAAAGAAACATTTTTTCAGAGCAGAGCTGTTTGCAGTTACACATTTCCAAGGACTGAGCAATTTAACAATCACTTGATTTTCAAGTACACTTGGTGGACAGTGCAATTAAGTTTTGCTTTCTTGTTGTGAAGTTGTTGTTTTTTCCTTCTTCTTTTTCGGGATTGTCAATTTGAAAACACAGTTTGATCGATGCATCAAATAATGTCCCGTTACTATAAAGTGTTTGAGCATATTGATTTCTTTTTTACTGACTACAGAAAACTGGGGTCATTAGTGGAAAAAATATCATTGAGTGGCCACCAGATATTACTGCATGACCACCAGATCAATAACTCGTTTCTTGGAGTTTGTAATGCGTGGGAATGAGATAATTAAGTTCTGGCTAAGAGTTAATAAGGCATGGTAACATGATGACTAAATTGTAGCCACATCTTTACAATGTGCACCAAAAAAAGGGAAATCTGCTGTGGGGCTAGTATCAAATGAAAACGAGATACATTTTATTTTTTATTAATTTTGAGATGACTAATAGCACTAAACTGCAGTATTCAGGCATTTCAATTTCAAGATATCACATGTTCTGGTTTTTTGTTTTTAGTCACACTTTGTAATCTGCCATAAGGACACGAAAGACACAGAGGGTGCTGCTCGGGTACAGGATAGAGAAAAGGTAATGGAATGGATAAAAACAAACAAACAGTGCCTACAGAACACCTAAGGGCTACCTTTAAATAAACAAAACTGTCATCACAAGTACAGCATTGTTTATTCACATTTAATAACTTCGGCATTTACAATAATTTACTTGCTATCAGTAAATGTTGCATTAAAACACCTGTTTATGTAATGATGGGGTTGACAGGATGTGCTTTTATTTTGGAGGGCAAGGCAGTCGCCTGTTAAGTGCATTACTGCTGGTGTTACTGTAGTAATTTTATGAATGATACACTTGAGAGGGCCGTACTATGCAGCGAGCTTAATGGGTTAGCAAGGTATGTCAAGCTTAAAGACAAAAGGCAGCACTTTTTTTTTATCTGGCTACATCACCGTGGTAGCTAATTATGTACCAAGTTACTGAACACGTAACTTGATACGTAATTGTCTTGTTGACTATGTCGTGTACAGGCGCGAGACAAAAGTAAAGCTAGCTAATTGTAACCTCAAAAAATATGCGTATCAGAGGTACTATTTATTCTAATGAGTATGAGTATGCTTGTTCCTAATATCTAAGTCTATGTTACGTGGCTAGAACTGAAGCTAATCACAGCCCATTTATCAGTGAGAATATTCAGTCTGTAGAAATTATTTCACTTTGACCAAAAACTAATGTGATTTCCAAATGTAACTCTTGCCCTGTCTGCCTGATGTACAATAGCACCAAATGGAATTTCTGCTACTGTAACAAAGCATTTTATTCTATTTTGTATAGTTTTTTTATTCTATTTTGTATAGTACTTTATTCTATTGTATACTGTATTTTATTCTTGTTGTATAGTATGTTATTCTATTTTTTCTTATCCTATTCAATTGTGTTTTTCTTCATTTTTACTGCTCCTAAACTTTCTACCGTGACCAAAAATTTCCCATGTGTGGGACTAATAAACGTTTCTCTTATCTCTTATTTCTCTTATCTTAAATTCAGAGCTTCAGTTTCAGAAAAGTTATAGAAATTTATCAAAGCAAGTCAGAACCGCCTTGCAGGGGTCAATAAACTACAATTCTGTATCACCAATTGAGCTGGCACATTTCTTCACAGTAAAAATATAACATATTTCGAATTTCAATTCATCACTCCAACAGACCTGTTACTAATGATTTTTATTCCAGTTTTTCTGTCATTTCAAATCCCTCACTCAGCTTTTTCTTCTTGTTTTTAGTGAACAATAGATGGATCACCTGAAGGGAGAGATACATCTCTCGGGCCCTGTATCAGGTCTTTGCTGTATTTTTTTCTATTTCTTAAGGACATGACTGTCAGATGCTGCTCATCTCTGTAGATAGCTTTTTTATAAGGTTTTATAAGGACACACCATGCAGAGATTCACCACGTTTTAGCTAATAGCTTTCTTATTTTGGATATTTTTTTGTAGATTTAACTAAAGAACAAATTGTGTGGTTTTATGACAGGCTAATAGTAACAAAGATATAATTAGTCAAAGTAAAAAAAAAATGACAAAGAAATGTCCTAAGAAAAGTTCTGATAGGCCTTCGGGAGCTTTGAAGAATTATCACTCAAAACCAATTTAAAAAGAAAATGGAAAAAAAAGTCTGGCTTCTTGGAAGGAAAATATAAAGAACTTTGGGATGGCTCAAGACTTTTGCATTAACATTCAGTATAATCAGATCACAAACTATGAGACGGGGACAATTTAACTAAAAAATTATTTTTAATAAGCCTACACTGGCGTGGTTTTTCCAGAAACTATGTTGTGTGTCAGTGTGACTTATGTTGCAAATTAAATAGTTCAAATGAAAATATGCTATTGAAAATAACTGTATATGTCATATACAGACTATTCAGCAGGAGAACTATTCATTTTAATTGCGCTACAGGAACAACACATCATGCAATCATTTGTTCTAATACGCACAAAAAATAAGAAGTAAACATTTGACAACCTGCAGGTTGGCCAGGTTTTCCAGTGAGTGTCTCACATTCTGTGGAAGGAGTAACACCGCTTTGTCTTGGACTCCAACTGGCAACAGTTGTCCATGTTCTGCTCTTTGGAGATGGTGGTGAGCTAGAGGGCCACTCCATTGAGAGCCTGAAGCAGAGCAGTTTCATGCGCCACGACAACAAGTTAAGGGAGGCTGTAGAGCAGGAAAAGGACTACACTCATTGTGTGCAGATGCTGGAGCCTGTCAGCGTGACAACAGAATCACTGGTAAAGCAGCTGAATGACTCTGAGGCCTACCATAACAGCAGTCTGCCTAGCCTGCAGACAGGGAGCTTAAGACAGGACAGGAAAAGCTGTTTAGCAGCTTATTTTTATTAACTTATTTGATTTGATACCTAAATATAGTATTAACAATAGCAATCTCAGGTTTTGCATTTTAAGTCATTCATCAAACAGTGAAAAAGACACAGTGATTGGATCCACTGTAGCAAAACATTTGCTATGTTTTTACCTGCTTAAGCAAGTCTTTTAGTCAAATGAGTGAAGTCCAGGTTGAAGACCTGAAGTAAGCAACAACTGACATTTTATAGAAACTACACCTTTTTTGACACATCTGAATTTAGCGCATGAGTTATGTGACTAAGCAACAGACCAGAATTGGAATCCAAATGTCTTGACATTTAATTGCCACCTGTAGGTCACGGGCTTAGCAATCCAAAACCCAGCAGTAGATCAGCTAATCAGACTGCTGACAGATTCCCAGCTTCTCTCTCCCTTCAAGTTCTCTCTCTCGCTTTCTCTCTCTCTCTCTCCCCCCTGGCACCTGATGTCAGTGTGAGGTGCCATGCAGGCGGTGATGACCTGGTCAATAATCAGTAATAAAGATGGTGTGCTGAGCATGATTGTGGAATGATTGGTCTGTCGATAGCGTATTGAGCAGACACACCGAGGGCCAGACAGATGCACATTTTGGAAGCAACTGAAAGGCAGCGCTACATGGCTTGAAATGTGTGAGTTATATTAGAGCAATAAAAACACTAAAACACTGCAGGATTGAGGCTCTAGGCAGGAGCCTCAAACACTTTGCTCATGAACTTCCCAGTTGATTTTTTTGTGGTAGATCATCTAATATAAAGTGAATACACGGGATGTGCAATCCATAGATATATACAGCACGAACATGAAGCACCAAAATTTAACCCAATAAACCTGCAGTGGTAATCCAGACATCCCACTGCCCTCCGATGCCAAATGCTTACTTGCCAATTGGGTGACAATAAAATGAGTTACAGTTCTGTCAGGTTTGTTTACATCAGTCATGGCGTAGGTGATGTGCAGCGATGTTAAGAGAAATCTAATCACGCCCAGCTGGTGTCAGACTGCTCAGTGTCACTCCTGCAGAGATGAAGCATAAACCTCAAAGTGACAACCACAAATTCCAAAAGCCATCACGACATTTCAGTTGGACCCGGAGAGCTTCAATTAATTATAGACACTAGAAACCTTAAGCAGCAACCTTATTATCATAAAGCCAGAATTTTGTGGAAAGTGTGGTTCACTCCGTACTTGTGAACCTACCTGGACACACCTCAACACACAGCTCTCTCGTTGGAGCCAAGAAGTAAAAATCAACTCACTAACTGTAGGAAGGGCTAAATCAGCACCAAAAGTGATTTATTTATCACATTAATCACAAAAATGTAAAGTGATGAGGCTCTAACTTATGAAGTGAGGAAAAAGTGTTTAGCGATGTAAAAAAATTCAATAACAATATTGTTTTGCTACAGTCTGACTGAAATTTCACGCTATCTTAAAAGAAAGTACCTCTTGAAATTTAAATTTGATTTAAACTAGCAAAAAATGTATGATATTTTTATTTGAAAATGTTAGATTTTTTCCTACAATATAGATAGTTGGCTATAATGCTGATTGTACGAAGTGAGATTATGTGTTTGACTGAGTTAGGCGTTAATTTTTATCTATTGTTTTTTTTCTTTCTGTGACTTAATTGTAACTAGGCAGTCTCTTCAGCCAAAAAGTCCAGGAAAAATAAACGTGATGAGAATGAGAAAAAAACCAAAAAGTGATTTGAAACCGTTATGCATCAAACTCCACGTATAAGAAACCAAGAGTGTCCCTACTTATATTACATTTCAAAGAATAAAAAGTGTAAGAAAAGCAAAGTGGAGCTACATTTGGCTGATGCTGTTAGAATATGAAAGTTAATCACTCCATTACCTCTGAAATCAAAATGTACAATTCACACAAATTCGCACTGTCTTGTCAACTGTGGTCTGGTTTTCTGCCCTGTATCATTTTTTTAAAAAATGTCTGTAATATAAGATTGTATCACAGCATTGCCTGATTTCTAAATTGAAGCACTCATTTCAAATGAGACAGACAAAGCTCGGGCTCTGAGGAATGTGGGTACTGCGTTAATGCTACTTAGATGGGCCACGGGGTTGCAAATTTTCACCACTGCACTCCATATTCCCCAGAGGAAATTGAACATTGTCATGGATGGATTAGCTCTGTAATGGTGAGACACATAGCTTGAGCAGAGGAGACCAGCTAAAAAACGTTGGGCAAATGAGGGAGGGAAAAGGTATGAAATTCATTTCATACCTCTTCAGACACACTCACTTGAGGAGTGCCTTTCTGCAATGCTAAGCCAATACATAAGCAACTTTTGAGCAGTTTTAGGTTATATAATGCTACTTTTAGAAGTTAGAACTCACTAACTTCAATCTGTGGTTGCACAGGGGCATATTCCAGTCATTATCTAGAATATTGTACATAATGGTCTGTTTTATAAGCATGTGGCTATCTATCAGTTATTACAGTACATAAATAGATTTAAAATATATCAATTTAGATGAAGTGCTTTTTATGCCACTTAGAATTAATCTGCATATTTAAAAAATCTAAACTTTAGACTAATCCATGTAGCTGTTATCTCTCTAATAGCACTGCAAACTGTGTATTGTTTCATGTCTCACATAACGGAGTGATTTGGGCTGTGACAGGCTTGCCTTTTTAAAAATGCAAGAGGTAAGAGTACACTTGAAACGCATGAACAGTGCGTTGAAGGTATCTGTTGCACAGATGACATGCTATATAGACAAAGATCAACTCTGTGCAAGTGCTTTTGAGTTTTTTGAAGATAAGAAAAAAGATGCCCACTTAGAAAATCCACCTGTACACTGTAAACACTGCTGTAAAAATGTGAAAGTTTTAAAACACACAGATATTATGCTTTCATAAATAATTATATTCAATATGTAAACCTTAGCCTGGGATTTCAAAAAATTATAATCTATGTGTTTTTATACACCACTGTTACGGCTGCCATCGTGGGTTGGGATTATGACATGCAAATGTGAGTGTGCAGGTGCGCCTCCAGGAGTGGTGGATCCCGAAGATGGTACGCCAGACTGGATGCTGCTCTGGAGGCGGAGTATAACACGGCGCGGTGGAGGACGGCAATCATCCATCCTCGGTTTACCCCAACCGGCTGGGGCTGCGACATGCCCTGTGTTGCTTTTCTGGTCCAGGAGGAAGTAGGGGTGGATTGCAGGGAGGTATGTGATTGTTGTTTGGTTATGTTTCTTTGGGGCTAGGTAAGCAATCGCTCCTCTGAGTTAGTTTCCCTTTTTGTTTGTATTTTGGCGTGGGTCTACCCCGAAACCTGAGTGACTCCTGTGAACCCATGTTTCGTTTCGTGTTTGTAAATAAACCATTTCATGTTTTAACCAATACTGTCTTGTGTTGGTTCCCCTTTTGCTGACCTGTCGAGGTATGGACTCCATAGACCCCTGATAGCAACAGAGTCCTTAAATCCTGTAAGTTGCAAGCTGGGGCTTCCATAGATGGGAATTTGGAGGTGAAGTCAATCCTTCAAACTTTTCCTGAACCATTTTTTCTTGACACAGCGAATTATCCTGCCGAAAGAGGCCACAGCCATCAAGGAGTACCATTTCCACGAAAGGGTGTGGCTGGTCTGTAACAATGCTTAGGTAGGGTATACATGTCAAAGTAACTTCCACTTGGATGGCAGGACCCAAGGATTCCCAGCAGAACAAAGCATCACAAACATTACACAACAAACTGTGATGCACTGTGTTTTCTGACACCTTTCGATCAGAACCAGCATTAACATTTTCAGCATTATTAGCTCCAGTAGGTAATCTGTTGGATCGGACCACACAAGCCAACCTTCGGGAAGCAAAGGTTGGCTTGTGTGGACACATGCATCAATGAACCATGGCCGCCCATGACCCTGTTGCTGGTTCACCTGTGTTCCTTCCGTGGACTAATTGTGATAGATGCTGACCACTGCAGACTGCTCACTCTCTTATCATAAATCGAAAAGAATTTTAGTTAATAATATTGGCATAAACCCGAGCTACGAGCAAATCACTGGGGATTGAGGTAAACAAACCCAGTATGCCACATAAAAGTAAAACTACAACACTACTACAAAAACAACCCTACAATTTTTCTTAATGTGGGAATGGATTTTAGCACAAAGGGTTAAAAAAGAACAAGAAAGCATTTTTATAGTAAGCAACGACTCTCCTCTGCAAGGACAGTTGCAGACACACACTTTATTTACTAGCTTTGTCTGTGTGATGGCTCATATGTGTGCCTAAGATGTGTGTATAAGATACAAAGATAATTAAAATGGCAAGCCTGGGAATGTAACAGACAGTAAGGTGCCAAAAGTTTTACTTTTTCTGCCTTGCCTCTATCTAATTCATTTACTACAGTGTCTGGTTTTCTGGCAGGGTGGTCAGAGATAATGTTAATCTTGGTCAGCAGCAGTGGGAAGTCATGCAGCTCCACACAACACAACGGATTGGAATGATAACGAAATATAGTCAGAGGCAGACACAGGGAACTTATCTTGGTGCTGAAAAGTTTGCAAGTGGCCATGTGTGACAATACAATCCTTGAGTCGTTCTGTTATGTTGATTTTATTGCATATTCAATCTGATGCTAAACACTAAAACCTGACAACACGACAAATCCTACGCCAATGTTTTAATGTCATGCTCACATGTTTTCCATGTGCATAATAATATAAAATAATATAAAATAGGTTCAGAGTGTGAATGAAAAGGAAAACCCAGGTAAGAATGGGTGAGAGCTGACAAGTGCTAGTTACCAGTGAGTTAAATAGAGCAGGTGAATAAATAACCTTTTTCCCTTTTTTAATTTCAGTACTGGGATCATTCAAGTTTCTAATTGACAACTCATCAGACTCCCCGCTATTATGACTTCATTATATCTGAAGAGATAAAAATTAATGAGTAGCAGAGGCCCTGGATGGATATGCCAAACTTAGCATTCATTTACATTAAAGAGGGAAACTCTCAGTTGGCCAGAAGCATATCTGTAATGACTTTAATCTACGAGAACTTCTAATTTAATGCCATAGTTCATTCATTGTTATTATTCTTTATGACCTTGTATATTTATTACTTTAAGCTCCCGTGTTCCAATTCCGCTTGATGATCCCTCATTACGCACATTTATTCTTAATGTTTACTTTTTCTAAACCCATTCTTCTGTAATTTCTTGACCCCCTTTTAGTGCTGCAGTTCCATTTCCACTCTCTCCTTTCTCTCCTTCTCCTCCGACAGGGATAGGTTTCATTACTGTAGTCAATCTGGGCCCAGTGGACAGCTCCTCGGCGGCACTCTGCACCTCAATATAATCCTTTTAATTAAAGGCCTGCCCCCCCACCGCTGCCGCCCTGCTCCCGCCTCTGCCCTTTTCTCACATGGCGCCAGCCTTTTGTTCACCCAAGCACTCACCAGCTCGCTTCATGTCAAGCCACGCTCTTGCCATTTCAAAAGAGGAGACGTCACCTTTGTCTCTACCCCTTTCATGTGGCTTTAATCTCTGCCGCAATATTGCAAAAAGTGTTTTGTGTCCGTGTGGGTGTGTGTGTCAGAGTGACTGGTGCTGTCTGTGTGTGAGGTTCATCTAGCTTAGGGCTCATCAGGGTTAAATCAGCCTTTAAAAGAGCCTGATTGCCTGTGATTGGGTGCTGATAAGAGGCCAAAAGGTGGGGTGGCATTTAGGCTGAACTGTGCTGTAGATTCTCTATATTGATTCGCCATTATAAAAGCCCTTCCCACCTGTTATTCTTCTCTGGTTTTGTTAATAGAAGGCATCTTCTTCAAACTTGTTGAATTTGGCGGTTTATGTCTTTCCTTTTATTTACTGTGTGTTATCGGGCTGTGATGCCTTTTGTCTGTCTGTCAAAAAGAAATAATAGCAAAATCTGTCCATACAACCCTACGCTAAGCAACAGCAGCAGTTTATTGTTACCTATATGCAAAAAAAAGGAAAAAGGAAACTGAGTTAATCAGTTGACTTGAGTCAGACAGGCTCATTACTTGGATTACATATCACCAGCCATAATGTTTTTTCCACTTCTGTGCATCTGTTTTGTTTTGGGGTGGGTTTTTTTTGTTTTTGTTTTTTCATTCCAGGGCCATTAGAGGAGCTTTATCATGCCATCGTGACCAACCCAGCCCCCAACAAGCCCAGCTTGGTTCTTGTCTTCTCCTATTCCCCCGATGACTCCCTGATTGATAAGAAAAACTTCTTAGCCCTCCCTCCACCCATCTTGCCCTTGACCCGTCTCCATGCACTATTCATTGAGGTTGTTAAAAGTCACATCGGGCTTGCTTGGATTGTCTGCTGTTTGAAGCGGGGGGGGCGTTATCAATCACACTGCAGAGGATCTCTCCACTTCCTGGCCCCCAACCTCTAGGGTTTTATGCATGCGTGCTGGTTTGCGAGAGTGAGTGCACTCTGTCCCGAGTAGACAGGGCATTTATTCACTCAACTTGCAAGTCTGTTGGTGGTTGGCGGCCATAGCTAAAATGGTCTCCACCTCAGTCTGTCTCGCTTGCTCTCTTGCTCTCTGTCCCATCTTTCAGACTGGGATGTTAGCATGCGCAACAAGCAGCCAAAGCCTTGGCCCCTTTGACAGGCAGACTGTGGGGAATAAGACAAGTTGGAAAAGAGGAAGATGAAGGAGAAAAAGGACCGAGTCACAGTGGTGCCCTAGAAGGGTCAGCTCGGGTGTTGGCGCTGCCTCATTAAGAATCATGCAGCGCTGAGTTTAATGACCATGCACGGATGAACGACGAAGGCCGGAGCTGTGCTGCAGAGAGGACGCTGTCATGAAGACAGAAATTGGAGACTGGAATGTCTGTTTGTGGAATCAAAAGTACAATTAGAGAGATATGGCAAAGCATGCACACAGCACTGCACATGTGCTTTGACCTTTCGTGTCACTCACAAATCATGCCAGCCTTCCTTCCATGTTGTCTCTCATTATGTTGTGATCGATTGAAGGAGACAACGGGTTATTCACGAGCAACACTTGCAGGTCAATACGGTTCTCCCTATCTGCCTTCAGTGGGTGACTGTTTTATTCTCTCATTAAATGGGATTCGACACTGCCATCCTGTTTGCATTTGCCCGTATCTCTCCATGACAACCAATTAATGCATGTTCAGGCACCCCTACAGTAACCCAGACAAAGGATACAGAGTAATTCAGCTAAACACGGAATGGCAGCTTGGTGTCTCTTTTTACTACTACCTCCTTGAAGCTTAAAGGGTTAACTTCCTATGGCCACATTTTCATTTCCTGTAGTGGGCTGTTCATATTGGTTGGAGGTGTTTATGTGGAACTCTCTTTCTCTGTTTATTACACTGCCAATGACAGATCAGGCTCTCTGACCCCTCTGGCTAGCTTTAAATAAAAGGAGTTTATTCCAAGGCAGCCTCACTGTAGACCGCTGACATGAAAGCGCCTGAAGAGTGCCAGGAAAGCAAACGGCCTGTTAAAGGGAAATTATATTCCTAAACAAGGTTTGACAATAAACGCATGAGGGGGACAGATAAACAAAAGGTACTGTACCTCCTCTTATTGCTTTTCAACAGAGTGTATGAAAAGGCACAGGGGATTTGGTGTGCTTACTGTGCTGTGTTTACTGGTTCTACTAAATATTTTTGCTCACCTTTGGCTTTCCTCTGCTACATCTGACTCTACCATATGCTGTTTATTGGCTGGCTTTTCGCAGATCTCTAATTCAAAGTCACATTAACCTCACTTTGTGATGGAAGACTATTAAAGTTAAATACGCTATAACCAGACATCCCTGTCAGTTTGAGGACATAATCAATCAGTCAAACTGTCAGTTTCCATTTTGTTTTAGAAATGGCTTCTTTCAACTTTGAGAACGGGGGCCAGAGTTTCTTAAAAACACAGCATAGGCATGCTGACGACATTATAATTTGTAATATATCCAGACACAATTCATGTAAAACCACTCCATCCATGTGTATCAACTGAGAACTTCTAAATTAGCCATAATTTTGCAAGAAATCATGAGTGAATGTGGCCATAGGTCATGTCCTTAACAACGTCTATTTAATGGATCTGATTCAAATTACAGTAGCAGAGCAGCAAATTGCCCAAGGATAATGTGAGGAGAAAAAAATGATGCAATAAATGATCCAAGAAGTATAAACACTGGCATTTTTCTTTTAATAAAACATTAAGATTTATTAGATTGGTAACGGGAATAACCTTGAAGCGAAAACGCTCGGTAGCCTTTCGAATCCTATGGAGTAGCGCATGAGAAGGGGGGAAAGCATCCTTGTACGCTGAGATGTTTTGTATCATTACATGCAGCTATTATGTCAGGCACTACTGAGCATGCTCTGAGCTGTCCAGCAGTCCATCGGGGGGCGTTGTTATCTCTTCACAGAGTCGTTTCAGTCTCTGTGTTCCCCCCAAAGAGTCAATGTTGCAGCACATCAGAAAGAGCCCTCGCCTCATTAAGCCATTGATATTCTGTGATGCTGGCGCCCTGCTGAACACCATATATAGGGACGGCAGTGCCAGGAGAAGGACACAGTGTGTGTTTTATGGCGAGACTCTACTAATACGGAGGAAAATGATATTATCATGTGGACATGGGCACTGTCTAGTATGTGGATGTGTGTCTGTGTGGAGTTGTGCGATTAGTGTGTTCACTGGAAACTGTGTGACAGAGAGTGAGACAGAGAGAGAGAGTGCAAGTATGTAAGTGTGTGTGTGTGTGTGTGAGCGTGAGCGTGTGAGAGAGAGAGAAACTCAGTATTGCATCCACAGCCCTGGGCAAACCCACTGTTATAAATACAGCATTCTAATGGTGACTTTATGGTGTTGCCTGTGTGAGACTATGGCCCCCGGGGGACCACTTCCCCACAGATATTCTCCTCCCTCATCTTCCTCCCCCTTCTCCCCTTTTCTTTTCTCCCCCGCTATATTCTCCCGTTTCCCCTCACTCAGAATTTACAGCCTGACTGGGTAAGACGGGAGCTGTAAATCCCCTCCACCCCACCCCCACCTTCACTGAATTATTTATCTGTAGGCCGCGTGACACAAGCAGCAGATGAGGACCCTGGTTAAGGAGATAAAAGGTGGAGAAAGTTGGGGCCTAATTGACCATGATGGTGAGGTAATGGAGAAATATTCGACGCATGTTAGGGCGGAGCGATTTTACTACATTAAGAAGTGTTATGTGCGGTGGTGTTTTAGTAAATAAAAGGAGACTGGCAACGCGTTCGGGCGCTCGGGTTTGTGCGTGTGTCTGTATGCGCTGCACAACAGGATTACTGTATGAATGCTATCGGTGTTAGGAGCTTAAGACATCTTGAGCTATGTGTGAGTCAGCAGCAATGTCAATGAGTCATTTGTTTCATTTTGCATCTCCAAACAAAACGCAGACCTGAAAACAGCGGGAAGGAAAACTCTTTAATTAAATCATCCAGGCTTTCAGCAACACGCTCATCTCGCTGTGCAACGTCTCTATCTTCCCTCTGTTTTCCCACACTGATGCAACCACTTCCTATATATTGTACTGTTCAAATGATAAATGGTGATAAGAGCGGGCCATTAATACACTGCACCACAAAAGTCAAAGGGGACGGGACGGAAAAGTGAATGTGATGTTCTCTCAATGCCCCCACCCCCTCTTCCCCGACTTCAGTTCTAATAGCGCTGCAGCCTCTGTGAGTGCAGCCCGATTTCTCTCCCTTTCATGCACTGTATTAAGCAATGACATGGCAGGATCGTGCCGACCCCAGGATGTCAACCACCTCATTCTGATGACCTCCAAGTTTCCTTCTAACAAATGCCTCTGGCTCAGGGCCAGGGGCTTCTATAGAGTTAGGGTGTCTGACAAGAAAAGCGAGGGACAGGGGTGGTTGGGCAGGAGAGAGAGAGAGGAGGTAAGGAGGAGGATATCTGCAACACTAATAGATCGTTATCGCTCCCCCTCACCATTGGCCTGGAAGAACACCAGGAGCAGCATGTCTACTGAGATAAATAAAAGAAAGCCTCCAGATCGATCCTCCCCACCCCTCTGGTTTTCAAGGGGCCTTGGTGTGACCTTTCCACATGATAACGTGGTCACAAAGGTCACCTCCCACCCCACCCCCACAGAGGCGAGCCGAGGGTGGGTGGTGGAGAATCGGGATGGAGGGGAAATTATTCTCCCCACCCACCACCCCAACTCCAAAGGAGTCCCAAGGAAGATTGACAGAGTCACAGCAGCGGATTGATCAGATGACGATTGTCAGGTTGACCTTTTCTGAAATGCATCAGGAGGTCAAAAGATGGCACGTCCTCCCCCTGCTCAATGCCGAGGTAAGCGGTGCCACATCCCTCGCGTCACTGTCTTATTTGTGTCAAGTGACAGCAAGGGAGCAATCTAAAGAGCAGTGGTGCTGGGATCACATCTCTGTTATTCCTCAGTTGAGAAAGGTTACAGAAACAATCTATAGGAATTTAGATTCACTGCCTGTCATCAGCATTCTCCATAACAAACCGTTCTCTCCTGAGGAGAAATCCACATTCATTCTCAGAAGACAATGAGACAATGTTTTCCTTAGGCCATTTGGCAAATGTGTATCGTTACCTGGTAGAATATATATTTCTGCTGACAGTTGTTCCCTTGATGGTTGTTTATTGTGTCAAGGCAAACACAGGATATACACGGATGATAATATGGTGTTTGAACAAAGACTCATAAAAAGCGTCTTTGCTGATGTCTTTCTCATCCTGTCTTCCTCATCCTGTCTCCCAGAAAATATACGTTTCATTTGCATTACTTTCACTGGGAGGATTTGGCTCTCACTGCATGTCCTTATTAATGTGCAGCTGAATTACTCCCACTTTCACTTTGCAAAAGTCAGTAACCTGAATTCGCAAGGTTCTTTGAAACCAAACAGCATGTTGGTGGTTTACTTTTTCTATTTTGAATAGTAACCTTATTATACACTCGCACGATACACAAAAATGCATCCAATTTATTTCCTCCTTTCATCCAGCTCAGTGTCGTCAGTTTTGATTGAATAGGGACAGCCTGTTCTGCAGCTCATAACCTTGACACAGGTAAATAAAGACGTAAGCAAGAGTCCAGATTAGGTCTTATCTTGAGTAAAGGTACTGCTTGGTGTCAGGTGCAGGGGCGAGGTGATGAAGATAATAAGCCTTTTTTCAGATGGGAGAGGACACCTTTAATTCCCTCTGTGCTCCACTGAAGAGAAAGTATTCCTCAATGTCTTATCTCTGCATCATCTCCTCTCGCTGAGCGAAGAGCCTGGACACATCTTAGAGATAGCAAAGCAGCACCTATAGATTGCAGGCTAGCACTTCATATCCAATCACAGCTGTAATCACAGCTACTAACAAATTCAGAGAGAGGGGGAAAAAAAGTTTCAGTGTGTCCCAGAATTTATTTCAAAATGGTGGCAAAACTGGCTTGTATTTCCTATTTTCATGCATAATGTACTGTGCATAATGTACGGTGCGCGCCACTATCCCCAGCGACGGTCTGTGCATGCCCAGGTTGTTGGTGACTAGAGCTAAACACTTAGTGTAATTGAAGAAGGCAATGTGCAGAAATCAAGACGGATTGGTGCTGCAAACGAGGGCCACCTCCCTGGAGCCTCAGTCTATTAACACTGTCACTCTGCTCATCAGCCCAGCACCTGCCTGCTCCCCCTCTTGGCTGACTTTAATCATGCTCACTAATAAAAGCCAATATATCACAAAACTACTGTAAATGATGTAGCATAGGACCTGCTGTTAACATGGTAGACACACAGGTAACTTAAACAGACAAAAAAAAGAGTTCACTATAAACCCATGTGGTTTAGTTTGACATACTAACACATTGTGGGCCAGTGGGATCACTCAGGTAAAATGATGAACCCGAGTCACAACAGGAAAGGTGTGCATGGGAAAGGGGGGTATTATTTGGCTACCACACTACCTGTCTTAGAGGGCCAGATAGCCCATGTGGATGTTTAGAATGATTGCGTGCAATAAAGATGAATTGCTCCTCCTCTGTGTTTATGACTTGGCGTCGGTGTGTTGTCAGAGGCAATATAGCAGAGATGGTAAACAGAAACAGGTGCATTTGTTTACTGCTAATGGGAACTAGTAAAGCTACAATGCTAATGTCCTCTTCAGTAGCAGACTCTGGGCATCTGCTTGGTGGGAAGTCATTATTGTCAATATGCATCAGTAATCAAACAAAGCAGTTAAAGCAACTGATATGTATCTTTGAGCACGGCAAATGTGGAAACACCAGAATCAAGAGCTTGCTTGGGATAAACTATGGCGGGGGGAAGCAAATGCAATGGCGTGGTATTCAAATTACCTTTGAAGTTATGTTCACGTTGGTTACTGATACAGATCGCTGGCTAATAATGCAAAACCTCTCAAATGTATTCGGGTAATGACAGTGAATTTTAATTGGAAGGGGAAAAGAACAAGATTGTAATTGTAATATCCTTCCCATTTTAAAATTTAAAAGTGCCCACTTTATTTCATCCAATATATTACAGTGGATGGAAAACTCCCTGGCCACCCTCTTCCAGCTTCTTGGAACCATCTTATGCCAAGGAAGTTGTTCCTTAATATGTTGGATTAAGGTAATAGTCAATATATAGGTACTTTAAATTTCTCAGAAATTGTCTGGCTCTGGCAAACTGAACACCAGACTTGAGAAGACATACATAAAAATGTTTGTTCAGGATATTCTCACACAACCATTTCTATGGTTTATAGTGCATGGTTCAAAAAAGAGAAAATGTCCAGCGAGCAGCAGTTTTGTGTGATAATGTCTTGATGAGGTCAGAGAAGAGCAGCCAGAATGCTTTAAACTGATATATAAACTAATATAAGCGGACATACTACTAATAGCCACTCCTGTAGAATAATAAAGTGAAAGAAACTAAGGCGTATTCATACAGGGTCAGCCTGGGCAGATGTGTCTAAAAGAATTTTTGCTCCAACATTTAGATAGCAGGGTCAGAATTTGGTGCAAACAACATGGAAGCATGGATCCATTCAGCCTTGTTGTGGTTTAGGCTGCTGGAAGTGTAATGATGTGGGAGATGTTTTCTTGGCATACTTTGAGCCCCTTAGTATTAACAGAGCATCATTTAAATGCCACAGCCTACATGATTATTGTCGTGGAGCATGTCCACCCCTTTGTTTGCCATTTTCTGGTGGCTTCTTTCAGCAGGATAACTTGTTACTTCACAAAGCTTAGATCATCTCAAACTGGATTCTTGAACATGGCAGTTCACAGTAGTCAAATGGCTTTCACAGTCACTGAATCACAGCATCTATGGGATCTGTGCAAATATCCAGTACTGTAAGCTTTCCAAAAGGAAGCTACAAGAAAGCTACAGTGTATTTGGCAGTGGAGATAAAATCCTACAGTACAGGATGCCCTACAGTTGCACCTGCAGGCGCCAAACACTGATAGTTTGTTTTGTAATAATGCTGTATTGTATATATTACTATATTAATATAGAGTACCTTTATTCAGTTTCAAGGACTTACACTTTACCAGTGAAAATGCTTAAATTTTTTTTTTTTATCAACATGCATCAACATGCTCTGCAAAAAGACATTTCACTGTGTGACCTCACTAATAGCAAAAGTTATTTGTGTGTTGTCAGGGGGAATGAGTTGTCAGTGCCTGAGGTCGACAAAGAGCCAAGTGCCTGAACACGGGCCTCTGCTGCCTTGACGGATGCAAGGAAGAATACAGTGAAGCAATGGCAGCAGAAACCCCCCTACACCTTCAGTTCTCAGCCACCCTATAATGGAGAGTGCTTTTAAAGACAGTGAAGCCACAACACAATGTCAGAATCAAGCTCGGGGAAGAAAAAAAAATCAGGAGACAGAAGAGCAAAAAAAGGGAAACGTGCAAAAGAACGAAGCAGGATGGGCAACCAGTAAAGCAGGCTGGTCATGCGTCAACATAAAGACTCAGATCCAACACAGGAAATGAAAAGGAGGTGGAGGGATTTAAGGAATTGGAAGGATTGGGGGGGGGGGAAGGAAAAAAGGAAGGCAAGAAAGAAATCAATATTTCTGCAACGTGGCCACTCCAGCCACTTCCAATGACAGCAAACATCATGAAAAGATATGGGAGCAGGGAAAGGGAAAGAAATGAAAGAGATAAGAAGAGAACAGTAAAGTAAATGACATCTGAAGCTATTTCCTCCAGGGCCCTGCCTAGTGTCGAGCCCGGAGGTCTCAGCGGAGTTATAGGCAGAGTTAAATTTCTATTAGCTCTGAAAGGAAATTTAAGTTCTCTGTCTCTGGAGAAAGACTCAAGTAGAGACGCAAAGTACCCCCATTGTCATGTGACAGATGACAACAGCGTGACCTTAAAACTAGCCACAAGATTCACCTCCAAATAGTTACTGTCGGTGAAAATAGTTCAAAGTGGGAGGAAGACATTTAAGATCATGATGTGTTAATTTAAGGTTACCAGCTTCCAGAGCTTTAAAGCAAGCAATTTGTGCTTCTAGGTCAGGAAATATCAGCTTTGATGGAGATTTTTTTTTTCCTTTTTAGAAGCAATGGAGGACACTTGACAGTGGGCTCGATGATGATTGTAATGGTACTAATAATGACTGTGATTGTTCTGTTGCTTTTACAGCTCCCAGTTTCACTACTCACAATTAGATAAGTTTTCGTTCTCCTTTCTGACAGACGTCTCCCCCCACCCTCACACCACCACCACCAAAGCTATTAGTGTTATGAACCTCTCCAAACATCGTCATATATAGAGACACGTAAGTGAACTCTATATAGGAGGCTCGATCAAAAGAATTATTATATGGGCTTTTTTCTCTTTTTTTAAGCAGACTGCAGAAAGAATTTCTCCACCAGGATTTTAAGGAACATTTAATTTTGACCATAATTGATCTTTTTTTTAAAGTTTATAGTCGCCACCTGTGCATCCCTTCTCTTACATTTAGAGGTTCGGTTGTTAGCAAGACAAGTTTTTTCCTTTAAATTCATTGTTGTTGACAGTGTAGTCTGCATGCATCTCCTTCCTCTTCTCCCTGCTGTGTTGCCCAAAGGCGTTCCCGAAAAAGATAAAACATCTTGACTTAAAAAAGAAGCAGTAAAAGAAGCTTATACATGTTGCATGACTGAGAACGTTCCTTCAAGCTTGATAATAACTGTGTACAGATTGTTTATGTTTAAGTCTCAATACACATGAATGGCAGATATGCAAGTACTTATATGAATCTTTATAGAATGTTTGTGTACCAGACCTTTGCACACTTCTATGAGCCACCTGGAATCTACTTATTTGACGCTTCCAGCTTTGGGATCACAGTCCTAGTCCTAGTCTTCCAATTTTCATCAAGATCAGTGTGATCAGTGTTCAAGTGGTGTCTGATGGTCAGTCCACTTCTGAATCTCTACCCATACCCAGTGATTGCAGTGATCTGGTTCAGCAGGTTCAGGCCCTTGCAGAAGAGCAGGAGGGACAGTAAATCATCTTGGTATATGATACACATCGTGGAGACTTGAGCGATGGCCTTGGAATGATGTTTGTCACATATGCATTGAATTCTTGATGAATTCCTGTCGGCCTTGTGGCAAGAACTCCAGTATTCATGTGGGGCTCTGAGGATTTTCCTATAGTCTGTCCAGGGAACCACTCAGGTTGGTCTGCCTAGCCTTAGAGCAGGGATGTCAAACTCATTTTAAACTGTGGGCCATATACTAGCCTAGTTTGATCTTGTGGGCCAAACCAGTGAAACAGTGTAAAGAAGTTTAATCAGACATGTAATCCCTGAGATATTTTAATATAAAAAAGAATTCCAATTTCAACAATATATCTCAGTTTTTTATAAAACAGGAGCTTTCCATCACATAATGGTTTACCTATTATTCATTTACTTTAGTGTAGCATGAATGGTGTTTATCAGTAGGGAAAGCTGTAAAACCAATAATAAAAAAAAAACAGTTCAAAGTCTAAAATTTATGTCATCTTTCCAGTAGTTTGGCTTGGAGTCTTTGGCCAGTTCTGGTCCCCCAGCCTTATGTTTGAAACCGCTGAGTGAGTTTTGGTTATGTACACTCTTCAGTAGGTGGTGCTTTGGATCTGTAACACTGGTCCTAATGATGGGTCAGCACATGCGCATGATCAGCTTGCAGTGAGGGGCTTCATGTTCTGGAGGGGCAGATTATTGGGTCTGCAATGTGGTAGCATAGCTGGGTGAGTACCTGTTGTTAGCAGTTCCCTCATTTGTGCTGTTGACTTATTTAACAGTTCTGTGATTCAAGTCTGGCCCAGGCCCTTTCCAGCTTTTAAGGACTGAGGCTTCTTTTCTGGTGATTTTCTGTTGATGAGAGCTGTTTTGCAATTCTTCTTCTACACATATTTCAAGCATTGTCCAGTCTCATCTCTGGGTGAGCCTTTTGCTACTTCTCCACTGCAGACACAATATGGGTCTTTTGAGAACAAGCCTTTTATTCTTTTGACCTCTGCGCCTCTGTTGTATGTCTTCAGCCTATAGCAACCAAAGCTTCTTTGTGGCAGGCTGCAGAGCCTTATTTATGTACATCTTGTTATATCTCGTATCCATCCAAGACCTGACTCTCAAGCCCCCTTCTGCATCTCGATTAGCAACCTCCAGGCCCTGTTGCACTGGCATAGCCATAAATATGTTTTTCATCACTAACAATTATGCAGAGAGTGGAAAAGAGTAGGAAAAAATAAATAGCTAGAAATTGAATACATTGTTTTTTAATTGTTGACTATTCTGTTATTTGCATTATTTTTTTACTATAACAGAGGTGGGCTTTGTGAAACCCAAAACAACAGAAGCAGCCAATAGCAATAAAGCCAAGCAGGCTAAAACACATTCATATTACTTTCACAAATGTGAAAAGACAGATTAATATGACATTTTAGAATTTCAATAAACTCAAAAAATACAGTACTTTCATAACCACTTGCTTTGCACTGAGCATCCCAATTCTCCTGCTAAATAAAGCAAATGCCTCCTCACAAAGTGTGCACTGCACACACACACAGTCTTATTGTTTTCCTTGCTGTTTTCCTGGTGCATTTTATGTTGTAGAGGGGGGCCTGACTTTGATGGAGCAGGTGATTTTAGGCTGTGCCGTTAGCAGCGGAGAGATAGAATATCTTCCTAAGGCCTATGGATAGCACTTTTTATGAGCTGCTCATTGCTGGAGCTACATCAACCTGTCCAAGGCCACCATTGCACTAGGGTCTTTAACTCCCTGCCTCCATTATCCACCTCCATCATTTCCTGTATCGTATAAGCTTTTTTTTAGTTTGTGTTTAGTATGAAGAAAAATACAATTATTTAACTGGGCAAATGAGATAAATTAAAAAGTGCTATTGCTATTTATTTAATACATTTAAGAGATGATCATAGCAAATACCATTTTTAAAGCAAATTAATTAATCCTAATGATAACCCGACCCTTACAAAATGTACTCCCAACAAGTAGATAAGGCAACTGCTTAAATAACCAATTACACTTTGTTCAGGTTGTGCAGATTTACACTCACACACACTTTCTGAGCAACCCACTTATACACAAACAGCCACACATATGGTTTTTTCAGTCTTTTACCAGAGATCAGTGGTGTGTTTTGGCATTAAACATTACCACAAGCGCTTCCTGTTTCATATAATCCATCCTTAACCTCACAACCACCCACTTGCCATCATCGCACTGCTCTGCTCACTGACCCTGGTTCACCATATTAGTAATATTTCACCCTTAGATCAACACATCTATGATAAGGCAAGGGGCTGGTGAGAGGATGGAAGGGGGGAGAAGAAAAGACGTGGAGGATGGGATGCGATATCAACAGCAAAGCGAAATTATTGCCAATCAGATTTTATTCACAGCTCAACTGCTAGACAAATTGCGGCTCATGCCGTTTGCCATGGGTCAGGGCGCTGCGTAATTTCATTTTAATAAGTCATTTTCCAGGGAGGGATGACACTGCAACACACACAAGTACACATGCCTGGGCACACGCATATGCACTCACACATGGCCTCACACTCAGACGTATCGCCGCCCTCTCATACAAACAAGACTATGGGACCATGTCTCGAGGGTTGATATTTTATGGAGTGAAAGAATTGGATACACCACCAGTGATCTTGAGAGTGACTTTAGTATGAGAGAAGGGCAATACATAAGAAAGAGAAACCTGATTGAAAAGGTCACCCAATACTGTGTTTGCGTTTATTCTATCTGTTTTTGTTTTTGTTTTTTTTAATTGGCTGCAAGAAATGCAGCAAAAAGGGGGCACGGACGTGGAGAAAATTAGATATGCGCTGAGAAAAAAGACGATCATTTTAGACCTTTATTTTTTGGTCCTGGACAACTTTAATTTTTCAAAATTATTTGTAAAATCATTTACATGTAACTCAGAAATATATGACAGACCTATATATTTTGAAAAGAACCTAAATGTAATTCCGCCAATGCTCATTTTACTGCATATCTGAATAAACAACACTGAAAAGAAGATGAGTATCAGATACCAAATTATAGATGTACATTAAATGTGCCAAAATATATGCCTTTTTTTTTCTTTACTCTGTATCCATCTGCTCCATTACAATTCTCCACAAGGTGTGAGTTGAGCCAAATTGATTGGATTAATATATATCTGGGCAAATAAACAACTCGTGCCTTGGGGGGCTTTCTCTGCAGCATTTCTTCAGAACTCCTCAGGAATCAAAGGCGCTAATATCAACAGCTGCCATGTGGAATAACATCATGCACTCATGAAAATGCAAGTCCCATATATATCAACATCAAGAAGAAACCTGTGAGAGTTACCGTGTCAGCGAAGAAATGTACAGTCAAATCAAATTCCCGGTGCTGCAAAAAAAATAAATAAAAATCACTTCTAAATACACCATAAATTCTTGATAAAAATGTGCACTGGATTCAAAGGCTGTAGCACAGGCTGCCTGTCATGTTCATAACTGGGTCTTTGAAGTCAGCTGTCAGTGGTCGATGCTAAACCATCTTCAGAGGTGCGTCAGTGCTCCTGTTCTTTCAAGTTCCCCTCCAGCGGCCAGTTAGCGGGGTGATGTTCATTCTGAACGTGCAGTTGCTGCTCTGGAGATAGGCCTGGTCAATCGTCCTGTCAGAGATTTCATCCTCCTAGAAGACATGTTTGCGTAAAGTCTAGCCATCCTCAAAGAGAATGGAAGTCTGGAGGCGTATTCAGTGGGGTGCAAAATACAGGGTTTCCAGACACAGAATTTTAATGTACTGTATTTCTCTTTATGATTTCCATATTGAGGAGGACTTTGGGAAAAGAAAAAACTAAAATCATGTTATTTGGGGCAGAATGTAGTACACCAAAGCTCATCAGACTCATTGTATGTAAACATATTTGTCGCGGCTTCCTGATTGAGGTCCCCATTTGCTGCCAGAAGTATATTTTGAAGCTTATACGAGAAACTAAACAGGACATTCAGAAATACTGGGTCAGCACAGTCAAGCATGACGGCCAGCAGAAATACCACCAAGTCGGGAAGCTATAGTCTGAGGTGCGGAAATGGAGATAGCAGCACAACTAAAGATACAGCCTGCAAGAAGAGAGCAATAGTCCTCAACAGATAGGGAGCCCTAGGGCTAAAAGATAGGCCCATAGCAGCAGAAACATTTGTGACAAAATGGCTGACATTATCTTTTAATTAGATTCACGCTGTTTACTAGCTTGTTTGTACCCTCATTTATACATTACCTGATATGGCTTTTCTTTATCTCATGTAGGCTTGTAGGAGCTGATGGTGACGGTGGTGGCAGTGATATACACATGGTAAAGAAGCAATGCTCACGTAACGCTTTCTCCAATAAAACTGAATCTTTTTGCTTCACGTTTATATACCAACCAAGTAGATGAATAACTTTTGCGTAACTCAAGTGATTTTTAACAATCTAACTGTTCCAAGAGGAAATGCCACGGACGGCCCAAGGCGGACGAATTTCTGAGCAGTGGCTTATGTGGGAGGTAGAACTTCACAAATGTACTCCTCCAGCTCATATGTAATATTCTATAATGCGATGTATGCACACATACATCAGTTTAATGGAAGATGCAAATTTCCTCATTAAAGACAGAAGCACAAGTCCCTCTTACACAGAGTCAATCCATAATTAGCTTGTTCCCCTCACTGGCCCTGAAGCATTTGCTTTAGTACTGTGTGGGGCCAACAAGCTCAGTTAGCCTCCCTCTTGGTGCCCTGCGTCATATTATAAATGTTGCAAAGTTAGGCACTTATGGGTTACTTTCAGGAATATCATGTGGCAATTTAAAGTATGAGATTCATAGGACAGATAAGGGGTAGTGGTATCTTAAGTGTTCCAAGCAGAGGAAAAACAGATTTCTCCTTTTGTTTTTTAATTCATTTATTTTTGAAGACTAAATCAAAGACACAGCCGCTATCATTATAGTGGTGCCGTTTTACTCTTACTCCAAATTATAACATAATGTAAAGATATGAGAAAGGAGGAAGTTTCAAAGATGTCTAGAAAAAGAGCCAAAAGAACTTCCTGCACCCATCGTTTCAAAGTGGCTGTCACTACAGTGCAATAAAACATCCTTATTGCTCTGCTAGTTGTTACATCAACACATTAAGCAGTCTAATAGTTTGAGCAAACTCGGTGACCTGGGATGGATTCAAATCAGTTCATTTTTTTCAGACCCGTGATTTTCAGGCGTCCACCTTAACTTCAGTAACCTGAGATTCAGGCTTCTATATATACCCAGCTTTACACAGGTTTTCTTGTCAATATTTCACTTCAGGAAATAGCACATTCCTTTTCGGCCTCAGTCAGCAGTAAGTGACCACCTAGGAAACAACAGTGGAACCAACCCACCAGAGAAATCAACTGCTAAAGCCTGAGTCCTTTGGCTAACACAGGGCCCCAGAGGAAATGTGTATTCTTTGACTGAGTGCCAAGTGGTTGCTTGAGGTACCAAAAGGTATACAGTGGTTCACTGGAAAAAATTTTCAATTGTTTTGGTTGCTACCAGTGCGACTTGAAATGAAGAAGATTTTTACTTTTTACCTTTATATTTTATACCTTGATGCAAAATAGTCTCCATTTCCAATCTAAGTCAGAAGTTTTACTACCACATGGGTAGTAGTTAGCAAGTCAGTAGCTGTGTCCCAAAACCTAGGCCGCATCCTTTGGAGGACCCGGCCTTCGCAGTCTTTGTGGGCTAGATCCTTCAAAAACCAAGAAGGCCGGAAGTGCGAGGCTGTGAAATGGGACGGCCTTCAGATTTGCGTCACCGCTGGACACTGCCGTAAATTCTCAACTATCTCATACTTCTTTTTAATCAGTTTTCTGTTTGACGTTTATTCAGCTGTGTGAAAACCCCGGAGGAACCCACCCGAGGGATTAATAGTTTTATTTAATCTAATCTAATCTAATAACTTCATCTAATAAAATGATGAAGCTGGGAGTCCGCTGTTCTTGCCGGCTCTAGGGACCCTTGAACCCCCAGCTAGCTATCGAACGGGTGGGTAACAGACGTCTCCGAAAACGTTGGAGCACTTTTTTCAAATATGTGATATCGTGATAAACCAAGCAGATATTTGAAGTTTACACAGCTACATTCTCGCCTGAAAATATGTTAAAAGTTTATTTTGTGACCCAGAAAGAATAATAAGAGTAATCGCTGCCACCATATTTGGAAACTGGAATTGGCTGGGCCGCGCTATGAATTCTGGGATACGGTGGGCCACGAAGGATACACCCGACCCATCCTTCAAATCTGGGGAAAAGGAGGACGCATTTGTCGGCCGCATTCGGAGTCTACGAATTGGGACAGCCTTCGTCTCGTTGCTGTGACGTAATCGGTCTACAAATGCGGCCTCAGGAGGATGCAGCCTACGTTTGGGGACACAGCTAGTGTCTTCCATGCAAACTACAGGAGACTATGGCAGTCTTCTAGCCATCAAAATGATCACAAGAATCTTTTCGTTGCAGCATCCTCTTTGTGACCATTTTCACTCGGCGACAGCCAGCATCTCCCAGCAATTGTTGGCCAACGGACCAATGTGGTTGAGATCTTACCAACCTGATTGTTGATGGCACTGCAGACCTCCGAAAGTGACGTTAAACTCTCCCCAAGGATTTAATCTCACATCTTGAATTAGACTGTCTAAAAAAAAAAGAAAAAAGTAAAGAAAAAAAATTGCAAGTGAGACAAAGTGCAAACAGATTGTTTTTATTAGAACTTTAAACAATGCGATTTCTATTATAAGTCATTATCACAGGCTTTTTAGATGTTTGTTTGTTTGTTTTGTTCAGGCTCACTGAATCCGTCACTGTTTACATCTGCCCTGCAGTCATCTGCTTAGTATGTATCCCCACAGGCTGCTGTGTGATTGGGGTGAATGCTCATCTTCTAAGACACTTTAGACCTTTCACTGACAATATCCTTGTTTACTTCTGGCGTTTTCTTGCTCTGTGCATTCCCCATTAAAACACCACAGTGGTCAACATTCACTTTCTTAGAGTACGTTAAACTATTCTTAGCCGGTGACCCAGTATCAACATTGGACCTGAAATGTTTATCACGTCTCTGTCTTGTGCTGACTTTTCACTTTGTTATATTTAGTTTGTCCAGATTGCTAAAGTACTCTGGGCACTGTCATATGTCTTCATACCTGTCAAAGCGTGAAGACACGTGTTTATATGAAATAATGGTTTAGGATAAATGACAATGATGCAGGGTGTGCAGAACAGAGGTGATTTTCTTTCTAATGCATTTTATCACCAACTTAGTGAATGTCAGATATGCTGAGACACAACAATGTTCTCAATCGTTTTCCCTGTAGTGATGCATTTTAACTACTTTCTAATCAGCAAAAACACTGTTTTCATGCAGATGTTTTAGAGAATCCTTTTTTTTTCCCCTGACAATTACACAAGCACACAAGTATTCAATTAGGCACGCCAAGTGCCCTTGTTGAGGTCACTCCTTTCACAGCTTAAAGGTGGAGATTCCATTTGAATTTTCGCCTCTTTTATTCCTCGGTCAATCTGGGATTCTTTAGTTCTCTTAAATAATGCATGTTTCTGCTTGTGGTGGAGGGATAAAGTGGCTCTTAACGTGAGCTCCCACCCAATACGAGGCTCTGCCTGTCAGGGGGCCAGGTGAGCCGCCTCTGAGCATGCCACCACTGCTGTGGAGGTAACTTTCATGCTCCACTGGGCAAACATTTTCCAGGTCACATTTTTCAATTACACTGAGAGGCAGGTCCCACAGGCAACCCCCCCCCCCTCCCAGCAACAAACAGCTAAGCACACACGCACACACACACACACACACACACACATAAACAGACTAACCTCCTCACCCTCCCCCTTCCACCCTGCCATTCCCACACTCATCCTGTGTTTAGCAGGATAGCATCTCCTCCTTCACCACCTATCTTGAAAAAACACAGTTTAGGTTTGGGGAGAAAAGACTGTGTTTATAGGGGTGACAACAGATTAGGTTGCCATTTTATGAACACGGCAAACAAAAAGCAAGGCATGCAAACTGATGAGCAAATGGAGTTATAGGCAAACTGTCCCTTAGCAGCCAGACAGAGGACTCTTTGTTCTGTTAAATCTGTCAAAGTTCCTCAAGTTCAGCATGAGGTGTTTATCTCCTTATCTGAATACTTTGAAGTCTCACCCTCTGTGTGTTGCCTCAGGCGTATGGTGAGATATGAGGAGAGTCTGCTTCATCTGCCTAATGCTGCTTGTGTAGCTAATAGTCCAGAAAACACTGCTCTGTGAGGCCACAAACGAGTACTTTAAATGATTCATCTTTGGCTGTCACATGAGAGCAACCTGCCACGCTCTGCCACTCTGTCACTCATGATTTCAAACAATCTGAAGGCGTTAGAGAAGTCAGAGAATACCAGCGTCTGTTAAGAGATATAGAGCACTTTCTGCTCAGCTACCTGCCCTATTTTTCAACAAAAAATGCTTGTGATATTGCAAGTATCTCAGAATGTCAACTGATTACATTTAAAGAAAAAAAAACAGTGAGCAGAACTTTTAATTTATCATTCTCCCAAGTATTGGCTGTAAAGGCTTGTAGCTGTCCAGCAGCTACTGACAAGCCAGTATACATGTTCTTACCACTCTGTCCTTCAGTTGTGCATAATACCCTCATGCTGCCATCCTCACACTTTCAATGTCATGTTTAGCAGGTAATCAATAAAGTTCCATTTTGACTTGCTCAAATCGTCAGAGTTATTACAATCTGCCCTGAATATTAAAACCCATCAAACTGCTGTCACAATTGCCTCTTTTCCTCTAGTACCTACTCGGTTTGTGTAATTTTCCGTTACAACTGAGTACCACCTTAATGTGGGTGGGGTTGTTACAGCAACACTGTCCTGTGGGGTAATGCGACACTAACATAACACAACAACGGAGGCCATTGAGCCGATGGTAGACTTGTTGCTAAACCAATGGTATACATATGTGCCTCGTCACTAGACGACGATGTTGGTTTGTGTGACCCACATTTGATTCTTGAAGGAGTCATTCTCACGACTCATCCAGTAGTCCCGCTCTCTGTCCCATCAGTGACATGCAGTCTGTTGATGCTCAACTCTTTGACCAACCCTTGATCGTGGCTCAAGAGTTGGCAGTTCGTCTTGTAATCGGAAGGTTGCCGGTTCGAGCCCCGGCTCCGACAGTCTCGGTCCTTGTGTCCTTGTGCAAGACTCTTCACCCGTTGCCTACTAGTGGTGGTTAGAGGGCCTGGTGGTGCCAGTGTCCGGCAGCCTCGCCTCTGTCAGTGTGCCTCAGGGCAGGTGTGGCTACAATGTAGCTTTCCATCACCAATGGGTGGATGACTGTAGTGTAAAGCGCTTTGGGGTCCTTAGGGACCAAGTAAATCACCAGGCTATTTACCTGGTGGTTGTGGGCAACGCATCCTTATTTCAGTTTTCAGCTTTATTTGTCATGTGCAAGTAAGCACACGGTCAACACTGCAATGAAATGTGTTTGACGAGCAGAAGTCTCTCAGCTGTATAAAACAATATAACGCTATAAGTTAAAACGTTGTATAGGTCAAAATTTCTGTAATGTGTTTCATTTTAAGCCAGTTCAAACTCCAAGCTCCCATTAATCGGTGTCCTCAATCATGGCTACAACCTGACTGCTGATGCATGAGCTGTATCAGATATTACAGACTACACTGTGGTTCAGGCTAAATATTGCAGCAGATAGATTAAAAACAGCACTCAGATCAGATACCAAAAAACAATATTCGAGCATCCACTCAAAGCAAACCAGCACATACGAACAGAGCACATGGCAAACATTGTTGACTCCCTTGAACAAGATCTTATTTAACAACAAAATCAAAAATTGACAGATAAGATCACATGGTGTGCCAGCTGATTTCATTATTTCATTCACTCAAACCTTAAGTCGTGGTTATGAGACATTAGGATCATTTAACAAATGAAATGCTAATCCAAATAATGGATTCGATAAGCCGAGAAACAAGTATGATACACAAGATACTAGCTATGCCTGTTACCATAAAACCACAACTGTGTGCACCTGTCAGTGCAACAGCAGAATTTGCTCTCATATAAATTGGTTCAACTATTGATTAGCTATTCGGGCACCGGTGCAAGACAAACACTATCTTTGGCATTTCTTAATTCTCTCATGGATTTTTACTCAAAATTATTTGCAAAACACATGTCTCTTTCATAATGTCTCTGAATTAAATTAGTTGACACATGGCAACAGTTCCTTGGTAACCCTTGCTAACAAACTTACATTTGCTAACAAACTCAGAAAATATGCAGAGGTGTATGGCAGCATCAACAAGAAAATAATTTAGAGCCTTTAAATTTTGTGGTAAGGAAATACATACAAATTTCAACTTCTCTGAAGTCTCAAAGCAGATTGGAAAACCTAGCACCTCCTGCTAGGTTTACCCAAAGAATTGATATAATTAGATGCTCATTTGCAATAGTAGCAATACAAAGGGTGCCATCGTTGCGTCTTCCAGTTAACACACAGCTTCACACAGCACCCGCCCTCACTCTCAGCTGATGTAGCTAGTGTTCACAACACTACAAGACACTTTATGAGGAATTTCAAGAGGTCAGTAAAGCTCCTGTTTCAACAATGCTTAAGTACTAAACAGTTATTATCAACTTTAGCTTCAGACCACGTGCGCACGGGCTAACCATTATTAGCGAGTCACTCTTGAGTCATCATCGTTAGTGGCTATGGCTAATAATAAAGCTATAAGATTATATCAGCTCAACATTATCAGTCCTGTAACACTGATAGATAGTGTTAATTTAAAAGTTTCTTTTAAAGTCGCAGATTTAAGATGAAAACGTCTAGCATCGTCGAAACAGAAAAAGCAGTGGCCTACCTTACCAGCTGTATTTAATCCAGTGCCAAGTCAGCTGAAGTATGGCACTGCCTCAGAAAACCTAAAAACATAGTGGGGGGGGGGGGGGGGTTCGTTTTGCTTTTTTGCACTTGTGATGTCATGTGTTGAGTTATGTCACTGTATTTTTCCAGACCATGTCAGACTACTTAAAAATAGTGTTGTCCCTTGAGTTATTGATCCTCATTGTCTTGCTGTCTGTATCATTCTGTTGTTTATATGACAAATAATGGCTCTTAATCTTTTGACCCCCCCTGACACTGGATATGTTATCCAGTATCAGGTATTTTCCTGGGTATCAGTACTAAAGTCTTGCATCTTGACAACCTTACCGCCACAAGAAAAATAGTTCAATAAGTATTTAAAAGGGCTTCAAGTCACCAGTGCACGTGTGAAAATTGGATTTTTGCAATAACCCGATGATGGACAAATTATAATAAATTACAACAAGTATAGATCAATCATACTGAATATGTTCGGCACAAGAGTAAAGCTGAAAGTTGTGCTCATGATGATGATCATTGTGATGCCATGTAGGAATCTTCTGCTTTATAAAACTGTCTGGCTCTATTTCCCACAATACATACGTAATACCTGTGTTATATTGCAGAAATCCTCAAAACCGATGGCTTTTTTATGTTGGGGATTATTACTGTTGTAAACAACAAGCAGGTTTGACAAAGTATCACTAAGCCATTTTAGGAATGAAAACACATTGAGTATGCCTTCATTTAAGTGGTGATAACAGAAAAAAATGACCACAGCTGAGCAATGAGTCATGGAGTTGTGTGAGACTGTGCAGGCAGAGAGGATGGCACTGCAGGCGACTTGGATGAGAGCCAGGGACACTGTGTCAGTGGGGTCAGAGCAAGCTGGCATGACTGGTGAAAGCACATAAGAGGGCACACGAGCATCCGCAAACATGCACACGAAAAAAACTACAATTAATAAAACATGAGTAAAAACCACTCTAAGTGATAATAATTTAAGCTATTTACATGTTTACACATGCAGAATATCTCTGCCCTCCTCCCTTCGTTGCACACTCACAGTTAAACGTGTTCAGCAGCGTCTAAGTCTTTCTGTAAAATGTAAATGCAGATTCACAAGCATCTTTCCTGACAAACCTTTTGGCAAGAAAGCATCATTATACTGTTCCGGCAGACGGAGTGGAACATTTTTAAAAGAAAATACATTAAATCGCAGACAGACTATTTCATTTCTGTCATCTGCCAGACTTTGTCATGCTCTCATCCATCTGTTTATGCGTAATATTATGCATGTGGACCCACCAGCGCTAGCAACAACCCCTAGGCATGACTATGTCATACCTGCTGATTCTCCCTCAAACACCTGCTGCCCCTGATCTTAGCATCAACTAGTATTGCTTAGTTTTACTGTTGTATCCCCCATGTAAAATGTGTGCTGACAATCACCTTCTCCAGTATGCTAAATGTGTCACAGGGCAGGTGTCTCAGAAAAGGTAGTGTGTAGCATCAGTACCACACAGGAGTGTTAATTAGACACACTGACAACAGAGTCAGGGCTGCTGCGATTGACGTACGAAGCTCCTATGACGGTTAGCACACACAAAAACGGTTGACTTTGACAGTGTGTCTGTCCCTGAGTGTACCGCAGTGATCACCATAGAAAGAGAGTTGACAGATTTCGAGCCAAAATTAACCAGCTCCAAGTAAAATACAGTGCAGAACAAAATTCAAGCAGATTTGGAAAGCAATGCAGTTCTGTCGATCTGAGACAAGGGGTTATTTAAACAGAAAGAGAATTTTTAATCACAACGAAAGCTGTGCCACAATGAAAAATGACATCCCTGATCCAGGTGATAATGTATAATAAATGCAGGCAATATACTAATTCTTTCTTCTTCACAATGCACAGGGGGGTAATCTGGACATGTTGTTGCTTTACTTTGTCTTAACAAAGCAGGAAAGAGCACTGGTAGCTTCCCACTAATTAAATATACAGCATGTAAAGACTGCTGAAAGAAATCCCCCAAAAAATAAATAAGCTGTAATCTGAATGAAGGATAGCAGACTTAGGGTCACGTAACTTGCACTCAGTACAAAGCGACGGTCTATCACTCTGCTTTTTCCAGATCCTCACGTTCTCTGTCACGTGCATGTAAAAATACACACAAGAGCAAGCATACAACGTATGGCATTACAGCCTGCAACACTCGACATCAGTGCAGACAGATCCAACAGCTGCTAATTGACAGCAGTAAGGAGAGAGCCAGAGGAGGGGGAGATATTTTTAATTACACACCTCAATCTCCATGGCTGCAAAGGGCGGGAGGACAGAAGTCGCGCCAACAGGTTGAGATGGAGATGAAGTGAAACGGCGGCGGGGGAAAATCGCTGGGTGACATTTTCAGCGGCTTCTTTCTGCTGAATGATGTTTGCACGTCAGTAAGCAATCTATCACATACACACAAGATCAACCCAGAAACAGCCGCTGATTGATTGGAGATCAAATTGCAAATGTATATATATTGTTCAGGTAGCGTGAATGGTTGTCTGTCTGTCTGTCTTGTCTGTCTGTCTGTCTGTGTGTGTGTGTTAGCCCTGTGATAGACTGGTGACCTGTCCAGGGTGTACCCTGCCTCTTGCAGAGTGTTGGGCTGATACAACAGTATTCTCCACGACAGCTTAATCACAGAGTCATGTTTTGAACACTGTGATGGGATCTAAGGCACGACTGCCCTGCCCTGATGTTTTTGTCTGATTCTGCTACCTTTTTCACAAAAGCTACAGATTAGAAGTCAGATGCAGCCACTGGCAACAAGAGCACTAATCCAGTCGGTAAGTTCATCTACAGATCCTAATCCTTTAACGCCACGACCAAGCGTGTGTAATTTCCTGCTGTAAATGTACTTATTTTTCCTGTATGCCATCAGGCTTTTTTTCCTCTGCTACCCGTTCACATCAGAAGAAAACGGTACAGAAGGCAGGTTTGCTGTGATCTCTACACCATAGGCTATGTGATGAATTTTAAATTCCGCTTAGCCATAAAATTGAATCTATCAAGTCTCCAATGCACCACCTGCCCCCTGTATTTCTCACTCCAAACCTCTCCTCCCTTGAGTTTTATCATTTTGTACAATCTGAGTCCTCCTGTTCAGCTCTGAGTTGGGACAGTTAGATTATCTATATGAGAGATTTAGATAAAGAAAAAATGACTGTGGCTTCACCTAAAATGACCCAAGATATTACTACTGTAGTTTGCTTTCCAGTTGTACAAATTCAAAACAAGTGAGGACTATTAAAGTGCAAGCATTATATTGCAAAGATGTGCTGTCTGAGATAAAAGCTAGCTATGCCCTGCCTTGACAGATCGAGCTAAATATCTACCTAGACGCCACATAGACTAATCCCTATTCAAGATTGGAAGTTCTGTGCAAGGCTGTAACTGCCTTTCACTCACAGCGGGGCCAAGCACAACTTGCAAGGGTTAGTTCTAAATGCGAAGTCCACAGCGCTATATTTTCTGCAAAACACTTTTCAAAGATGTTTCCTTGGAGGTATTGAAGGGAACGTGCTTGAATAGCATGTGCTCTCAGCACTTGGCACTGAAGTAAAATTACTTTGACTTCACATACCTGACATCGCCTGCCCAAACACACTGGACTGAGCTCAAAGGGAACAAGCTACAAAAGCACTTTTCCAGCCCTAGGAAACAGCTGTAGTAATAAACTAATTCCAAATCTAATATTTTAGGAAAGTCTGACCCATCAGTCAGAAATTTGATGATAGTTATTTAGTAACAAAGAATAATATTTTTTTTTTGTATAGCACTTTTAAAAACACATTAAAGATAAGTGCACATGACCAATCACACAGTCAGACATACAACATTAGCATTTCTAACATTTATTCCTCATACACACTTCCATATCTGCATCAGAAGAAGCAAGGGCAGCTAAAAAATAATGGACAAAAGGTTTAGGAAAAGCTAACATAAAAACAAATAGTTTAGGATTTAACATAACAGTCAAAACAGAGATGAACTGATCAGCTCATGATCAGATGAACGGAGCGGCTGGCTGTTGTTATAAGATCTCAGCTATACAATATATGCAGGAGCCTCGCCATGTAGGGTTTGATATGTTATTAGTCCTTTTTTTAAATAAATTCTGTATTTTACTGGAAGCCGGAGAAAAGAAAGAGAGTAGGTGTGATGTGTGAGCACTGGTTAGTGTTTGTTAGCAGCCTAGCTGCTGCATTCTGGACCAGCTGAAGATGGACAAGAGAGGACAGAGAGATGTACATGAAAATTGAGTTACAGTACTGAAAATGGTAGAAAATTCAAGTTTGTACTTAATGTTCCAGTATTGTTGGGAGTCAGTTTGATTTTTGCCAATTTTCCTCGTGAAGGAAACAGGATGTGACTGATGATTAGTGTGCTCATTTGTTAACAATTCCATCTTATATGATTCTTTAAATTGCAATAACAATATTTACCTGCTGTGTTTTCCCTGAGCGCCAAAAAAGCTGCTTAGCTGGATGAAAGTACTTTGTTCTTGAAATGTGATATATGTGAAAGAAATCCTGTTTTAGGTTGGTGAGTTTTTCATTTTGGGGTTGTTGGGTTTGTTTTGTTTTGTTTTCCAGATTTATAGTTATTGCAAACATACAAAAGGCTCAACTCGGGTTCAACTCAACCGGCTGGGCCCTCTTTAAGTGTTTGCATATTGTCCCTGCGCCTGCATGTGTTCTCTCTGAGTACTCTGGCTTCCTTCCCACAGTGCAGAGACATGCATGTTAGGTTAAACTGTGATTCTAATTAGGCCCTAGGTGTGAGGTGAGTGGTCTGTGTCTCTGTGTTAGCAATGCTGCAAACCAACAACAAAGTGTACCCCGCCTTTCATTCTATGACAGCTGGGACAGGCTCCAGCTCCCCATGACACTAAAATGAATAACAGGAAGAAAACAACTCAACATTTGGATGTATGGACGGCTATGCAAACTTTAGTTTAGTTAACTTTAGTTGTGTTCATATTTAGCTGACCTTATGTTGAGTGTCCTGTGTTTCTTGACCTGTCTAGAAACCTTCATAATATTTATTCTGAATAAATAAAATCAAAATGTAACCTTTTACACCTTTGTGCTTGTACTTCGTAGCATGCAGAGAGTTCTAACATGGCTTTGATTGTAAAAAGCTATATTTTAACTTAAGCCATGATGTTTTCCTCGTCCTTATCATGTAGGTTTACTGGCCAAAACTAACCAAACATGAAGTGAAAATGAAAGTAAACAGCAGGTCAAAACAACATTTAAATTCAAACACCACATACTCAAGTCTCCTGGGTGAAAGTCCTTTGATTTATGCCACTGGCATTCCTTTCGAGCTCCCTATGCAGACTTTTGATGCGCTTTCAAAGCACTCCTCCTATATGTCTTTTCAGCAAGGCATCGGCACCGTGATTATATGCGGTGATGTACTAAGCAAACCAGCTGGTAGAGGAGGCTGCTTGCTGGCAGTATCTATAGGAGTGATAACAACTGATAGCAGCTATTTAATCAGCTGATAACATTTATAACAGATGGGAAAACTTTCCCCTGCCAATCTCTGTCCAGAAATATTTCTTTGTTGCCTAGCAACATCACTGTGACTTAAGACTCCACAAAGTCACTGACCACCTAAAGAAATAGTCCTACACAAAGCCCCTGTCAGTTTTGCATCCCAGTTTTTGTATGGCTTAAGTAAATGAGATGTAGCACGTTAATTAGCTTTACACTGGATGGTACATTTAACTCTATATAAATAAGCATTTCAATTAATATAATCAATGTGAATGTACTTATTTATCTCGTTCACATGACTTAAAGCTATTCTAATGGAAATAGACTCAAGGAAGAGGACGTGGCTTAATAATTAGAAGGGAGCAAACCACTCATTTGTGCACTTAAATTAAAATAAAAATAGCACTCACATATCTGCTGGGACCTCATTTTAAATTCAAAATCAAAGAAAAGCATTTATGGTAAGCTGCAGGTCCTATTCTCTCATCGCAGCGTTTGTAAGAATATTTGATTTTTTTTTGCATTATAACTTTGGTGACCTTGCAAATGACTTTCTGTCCGAGAGTGCCAGTAAACTGTTGATAAGTAAGGCATTAAAGTGACTTTCAGGTTTCATTCAGTTGCATTTATGTGCATCTGATGTGCCAAATTTAAATTTTACTGTATATTCCTCCCAGGCTAAAAGGGTTAAATTAAATAGGTTTCACCTTATGCAGCTGTGACCACGCTCAAATACATTTAAAGCTAAAAGTTAACATTTAACATTTTCGTCATTATTTCATTTCAGATCCTGAGTTGTGTGAGCAACAAATCCTTGTAAAATGTGAGACTGCATGTTTCCTGACATCAATGCAAGAATGGCAAAAATATTAAGTTTATCACATTCAGAAATGAGAGGGACACAGGGCTGCTTGAATAATGAATGAATAAGCACCACATATCAACATACCCCCATTGCATCAAACCATTTCCCCTCCTCTGCTTTCTGTCCTTCATTTTTTTCTCCCATTTATCACTAATTTGTAGCCATGGAAATCAGCATAAATCCACTAAACCCAGGAGAGAATTGGTAATGACATCTTTCACCAGAAAACATTTTGGTAAAAGGGAGACATGCTCGCGAGCCTGCAGGGTGAGGATTAGACAGCGTCTGTTATGCAATCCATACTTGTCATAAACTACAATCTCACTTGTGTTGCCTGGGATATTGAGATGTGCATTAGCACAGAGGAGAGGAGATTATCATCATGAAGGATGGCAAGCTGTTTCTCTCCTCTATTCTCATGCACACACATTCAAATCTTTTACTTGACAAATCACTTCTGTTGCATAAACAAGAAGTGTTGAGATGTTCTCCAAAAAAAAAAAAAAAAGGTGGTTCTGAACGAGTCTTTTCACTTCAGAATCAGTGTGAGACTTCAGCAAGCACACTTTGGATTCTGTGTGCAACTACATGTTTACTATGCAAGTGGCGAAGTGACTCAGCTCTTTAAAGATAAATGACTCCACAGAGTTTTGTGTAGATGATCAGATTAAAACCGCACTAATGAACTTTTTTTTCTAACAGTAGGTCAAATGGCTCCCTGTATGGTAAAAAAATAATGACGCTAATGACAAAAAAGAAAGATCACCCAGCTCTGCGGTTCCCTTCACCTCTGTGGAGAATGCCTGACCCCAGGTATTGTTTTGGCTGTCTTTCCCACAATTTCTCACAGCTCAAGTGTTGCTTTTGGTTGCAGAAAGCAAAAAAAAAAACAATTATAAACTAACTTTATACTAACTACTTGACATGAGATAAAGTTAGTGCCAAGCTACAGAATTTAGCTTTTAGCAGTTACAGAACAGATATTTGCATCCTGATCTCATGTCAAAGACTTTATGAAGAGTAAATATTCAACTTTTGAGCACAGGTCTGAGGGACTGTGCTGTATCCATTTTCCATGCCTCAAACCCTGCTCCATCCATTCATTGTCTTCTGACAAGCTGGAGTCTATCCCAGTTGACCAACCTGTGAGAGGCAGGGTACACCCTGAACACGTTACCAATCTTAGCCCAAAATCTACACGCTCGTGTGCTGATGGATTCCTCAGAGGCAACTCTGGGTTTGGCATTTTCCCCAAGGTTATCCGGGGATTGAACCAACTAGAGATGGCACGATACCACTTTTTTATGTCCGATACCGATACCGATATTTGTATTCATACTCAAGTTACAAAAAAAACAAACACTAAAGCTACTGCACCCAAAATATTTCATAGTTCAGCAATACTGATCAATCTAATAAACTTAAACCTAGTCTATCCTCCCTATTCTGGTATTTTAAAGAGTAACCAACCTAACTAATAGGGTTGTAAACTCCCAGCAAAAAAAATAGGGAACCACCCCCCACCCTCCACCTCATGATGCTTAATCGACGTAATCAACTTTAATTTGATGCAGTGTGGGAAGAAAATGCACAGAACTCAATTATTTTTCTAGAATAATTAAATAGATTCAACATCTTTCTTCAACAGAATTGCAGACTGCACAAATGGAAAAAGTACTATAGCTTACTAGGGTATATTAGACTTAATAGTTACTATATACAGTAATGGACTCTATCTTTTTCATCAGATTAAAACTTTGGGTGTAAGATTCAGATAATTATTTATTAAAAGTTACACATTTTAAATGAGAATAAGAAAGAAAAGTATGTCTTTGTGCCCCCTTTTCCCTGTTAATGCCCTATCGGCTAAACTTTGCTAGATCCGCTCCTGCACAGTTACCAGCCGTCAGCTACGTAGAAAAAGATCCTGGTGTAAAAAGTAATATTAACAACAGCTTATTGAGCGAAGTGGGCAATAAACAAACAAGAGAGACGGATCAGCTGATCATTGATCAGTTTCATGATTGAAGTAGCAGCAGGATAGGGAGGGAGAGAATGAGAGAGGAAGAGGCAGCCATATATCGGTTGTCAAGGTTAACGCGGGAATGCTTTACAAACATTTAGCGATGGACTTACACACTTGCTTTACTCCTCTCGGGGATAACTTTGTCAGAGATGAAATGCCGGGTTGGTAGCGAAGCTCCAAAAGCTCAACCAGACCACCGACAGGTCTGGCACGCCACAGCCGCTCTATCACGTGAGGCATACTGCTCCGACATGCTAAGGTTATGAGCTGAGTTACGGTGTGTCGCAAGTTTTGTGAGGTGCTTTATTGATATTTAACAGATCGGATTACATTTTTTATTTCTCTCCGATATCCGATCCAGTAATTTAGGTCAGTATCGGACCGATACCGATATGTAATATTGGATCGGTCCATCTCTAAAACCAACAACCTTCTATTTAGCAGACAACCCACTCTAAGCCACAGCTGCCCATAGTAGCCCATTCAGACTCACCAGTTAACCTAACATTTATGTCTCTGGACTGTGGGAGGAAGCTCAAATCCCTGGAGACAACGTGCAAATCACTGCAACACCAGCGTAAAAGTACATTTTAGGATTTTGAATTTAATGCATTTTGGCACTCCTTGCAAAATTACAGCCATAACTATTATTGCTTGTACTGTGCAAGTCTGAAAAGTAATGAAAGGCAGAGAGTCAACAGCAAATCAGTAAAAACTCCAACAGTATTTACTCAAGCTAAAAAAAAAAAAAAAGAAAAAGAAAGAAGTGGAAGCTAAAATGGCACCCCAGAGATACATATACAAATAGCCCGTGAGGAAAAGTTCTCACTCTGTCATTCTCCTTCTCACTTCTCTTCTTCCTCTCCAGTCTACATTTCTCCCACAGTCTCCAGCGTCTTTCGATATCCCTTCTCCTTCATGATTGTACAACTCACCCAGCGTCTTTAAACTCTTGCAATTCCTTTCTCTGTCTTGTAGGCATTGTTAGGCATTGCTCTGTAAACAGTGAGAAAGTGGAAACTTTCTGGCGAACACTGTCTTGGCAGTCAAGCATAGCAAAGCAATAGCAAAATATCCTTCCTTTTCCCACAGTGGCGGTCTGCGCTGTCTTTTAGCTGACATGTTCAAATCAATAATTCACTTTCAGTGAGTGCTGGTGTTTTTGCATGTGTGTGTGAGAGGGAGAGAGGGAGAGAGAGGAAGAGCTTGTCTACATGTGTGCGTTTGTTTTTGAGACTCGTATCGGCCATCAGGAAGGTCTCAGTGTTCTGTGTGTCTGACAGATCGACGTGTAGGTTTATCAGGCAGATCCTTGGCCTGATATCATTTTCACAGGCAATTAAAGTCTGCAGCAGGTGCTGGATCTCAGCTAATAAGGACTTACATACTGTCTGTCTTTAAGGTTGAGTGACAGAAAAATAGAGAGAAAACCGAAGCGTTAGTTCATCACAAGCGAACGTCTGTGTGTTTCTGCAGGAGTAGCAGCGGGTTGTGTGTATCATTGCATGTGTGCGTATGATCTTGGAGACACGTGTAGGTGTGTGACAAGGCCACGGACATTAATATTCTTACTGCATAAGCAGGTTTGCCACTGGCACTATTATCTTTGTGGAAAAACAAAATGAACAGCACAATCCGTTTCCAAAATGGCCTCGGCACGGTGCAGAGGATAATCATATAATTTGCAGATTTAATTGGAAATATAAATCCCAATGCACACACCATTACGGGCAGCTTTGATATACACTTTGCCGATTGATGCATGATGACACCTCGCAAATGTGGAGGGTCACCCGTGTCACTTTTAAATATCACAGCACCCCAGGAAACCTGATTGGAGCACCAACAACACATTTAAATAGCTGTCCTCACATATTGCTGAGCGAAATTACCTTTTCGACTGTCTCTGCCTGCTGCAGATTAGATTGGCTATATTTTTTTTCTGTGGTCATTTTCTCCATTTGACAGAGCATGGCACAACTCAGGTTGTTGCTGTTGGGGGGGATTTTTGCATTAAATTTTACTAATACCGCCGGTGTGCTGTATTCCGACATTTCAGTCTTGTATTATATGGAGTATGTGATAGGGCTATTATAGCATTATGATATTTCATCTGGCAGTGAGCGAGGTTGTATGGTGGTCCACCTGAAAAGGCTGCAGGCTCCTTGTACATCGCCATACAGTATTGCAGCAGAGTGTAATGCTTTATCAATAAACCACTGGACCGTTTGCTGTTTTCATAATGGAGTCGTGAAAGCCAGCGCTGGCTCCTAATTACCAAGGCAAACAGGGCTTGGCAGCAATTCAGTGGAAAAAGTGCAGAGGAAAGGGATGGGAATAAGAGAAGGGAAAGGACACAAAAGAAAAGACCTAAAAAAGAACACAATTTCATTCCCAACTCAAAGCTAATTATATCTGTTGAAGCAGGAGGAAGGCCTTGTTATGCCCAGTGGACCAACCTCAGAGTTGGTATCAAGATCCCTATCGCCGCCTTATGTCTGCTGCTCTGATAAGACAAGTCCAATTCAAATGTGCCCTCTAAACTTTCCCTTCTACACTGTAGTAACTTTATCAGAGACTAAGGTAATGCTGGTGGCAAGGAATGTATGTCATTAAGGAATCCAAGGCTGCTGTACATGGTACCACTGGCAAGATTTTAAAATGATAGGAAAATCAGACAAGAGAAAAAAAACACCAGCACATCAGCGGTGGCTTTTAATCTACACTAAATAAGAAATGGTGGTTGTTAAAATTGGGAAAAAAGACCCAAACAAAACAAAATTTAAAGGGGCTTTTAGTGAGGTTGTGTGCTGATGTGCACCTCTGCTAATTGGCCACAAGAATTGCTCTTTTGTGCTTCTGTTTGCATAAAAAGGGGGGTTTGAGCAAAGAGAAGATAAAGTAATCTTTTTTTATTTAAAATTAACGTGAAGTGGCAATGCTTCTGCGATCCACTCTTTGACACCTTAAAAAACAAGTACGCCAAAGACTGGGTTGGGCCATTACTTACGTCCAAATTGACCAGCACTGACATTTCTTGAGTTTTGCCAGTTAAATAGCTATTTGTTTGTTTGTTTGTCTGCTTGTTTGTTGTTTGAGAGAATGTGGGGTAGGTCTTAACCCAAAACCAAAGGGAATCACTTAGCATTAACAGCCTGAGCCTCTTTAATTTCAGCATAATTCACTGTTGGAAATAGGGCTGAAGCTAAGTTTCAGCAACCAAGCCTTGCTTTCTGATTGAACCTATATCTGTGGTATGTTTGAGTAATGATGTTCAGTCTTTTCCTTTTGGGATTTAGAAGTTGCCCCTGGTGAGAGGCGGTGGGCAAACAAGAGGGTTTGTTCCCTGCGCCTTCGGGTCAGGGAATGGGTCCTGACTGTCGTCTGCACTGATGCGCCGATGACAGTTTAAAGTACCGGGCCTTCTTGGAATCCCTGGGTGGGGTGCTTAAGGGTGCTCCACGTGGGGATTCTGTCGCCTTACTGGGAGTCTTCATTGGTAAATGGTAAATGGCCTGTCCCTAAGGACTAGTAAAGCGCCTTACACATTCAGTCATCCGCCCATTCACACACTGGTGATGGCAAGCTACATTGTAGCCAGAGCTGCCCTAGGACGCACTGACAGAGGCGAGGCTGCCGGACACTGGCGCCACCGGGCCCTCTGACCACCACCAGTAAGCAACGGGTGAAGTGTCTTGCCCAAGAATGCAACGACCGAGACTGTTCGAGCCGGGGCTCGAACCGCAACCTTCCGATTACAAGACGAACTGCCAACTATTGAGCCACGATCGCCCCAAGATCATGTGGGCAATGACAGTGAGACTATAGAGGGATGTGATTGGGAGGAACTGCCTGCTAGCTCAGAACCCGAGCGGTGTTCTGTTACTGGACTTCTGTAACAGCCACAAGCTGCAATTTGTCCATAACAAACACCATGTTTGAACATAACATAAGTAGGCCACAGGTCAATGAGTGATTCTGTAATCATATCATCATATCTGTGGCCGTATGTTCTGGATACTCGGGTGAAGAGAGGTGCTGAGCTGCCAAGCGATTACCACCTGGTGGTGAGTTGGATCAGGTGGCGGGGGAGGAGGCTGGACAGACCTGGGGCACCTAAACGTATTGTGAGGGTGTGCTGGGAATGCCTGGCTGAGATCTTCAACTCCCACCTCTTCAACTCTCACCTCCAGCAGAGCTTCGACATTCCCCTCAAGCAGATGGTGGACACCGGAGGTGCAGGGAACCATCAGGCTGAAGAAGGAGTCCTATCAGGCTTGATTAGCCTGTGGGACTTCGGAGGCAGCTGATATATGCCCACAGGCCAAGCAGAAGGCGACTTGGATGTGGTGGCCTCCAGCTCACACTGAGAATGAGAATCAGCAGCTCCAAGTCTGTGGCCATGGTCCTCAGCCGCAAAAGGGTGCAGTGCCCACTCTAGGTCACGGACAAGTTACTGCCCCAAGTAGAGGAAATTAAGTATCTTGTGGTCTTGTTCATGAGTGAGGGAAGCAGGAGATCGACAGACAGATTGGTGCTGCAGCTGCAGTGATGCGGACGCTGTACCGGTCCATCCTGGTAAAGAGAGAGCTGGTCAATCTAAATAATCACTCTTACCTGTGATCACAAGCTTTGGGTAGCGGCCAAAAGAACACGATCATGGATACAAGCGGTGAAAATTAGCTTTCTCCAAAGGGTGGCTAGCCTCTCCCTTAGAGAGGGTGATGAGTTCAAGCTGAAGGAAGTGGCCAGGGAAAGGGAGGTCTGGGCTTTTCTGCTTGGGCTGCTGCTCGACCCGGCCCAGGATAAGCAGTAGAAAGTTGATGGATGGATGGATGGATGGATGGATTTAGAAGTCACACAGCTATCCACAAATGTCTTTTTGGCCTTTACTACTTCAAGAACACCTCCCTTAATCCTGCATCAACACCTCCACCGCCACACCCTGCTCTCGGGTGAAAATAGACATGGCGTTAAGAGCATATTGATCCAAGAGACTCTAACAACAGCACTTTACCATATGACAACAAAAAACTGCTGTACATTTGTAATGTAAGCTGTTAGGCAAAATGACTTTGACAGTCTTTGATTAAAACCCCAAAGTCTTTCCATTTATCACTGACCTCACTGTTTGAGCAGGTATTAAATCAAAAAGTTAAATTTCTGAAGTTTAAAGATGTACATTGGAAAAGTTCAAAAACAATCATATCTTATTATGGGTCATATTATGGAGTGGCTGAAATTATGTATTCTGTATTCTAGGGTGCCTACCTTCACGTTTTTGTAGATAAATATAATTACATTGCAATTTTCAAATAAATTGCATTGAAATTCCACTTAATTACAGAGGAGTTGCACCCTTAGTCATGAGCCATGTTATAAAGTGTTACTGAACATTTTTCCAGTTACAGAAACTTTGTGGTGGAATGAGTGCATGAAGAGAGGGAAAAATAGAGGGGAATGCACAGCAGAGATCCTGGTACGTTGGATAATTAGGCAGAGATTGGAGAGTGACAGACAGAATGGGAGACAGGCACACTGGCTGATTCACATGCTCACAGAAAGCAGCAGCCAGCAGCCATCTCACGACAAACATCTGAGGAACTCTTTTCCAGACAGATGAGATCAGAGTTTGGTCTCCTTCATAGCAACGGGAAGTGGGGGCTTTACGACAGGCATAATTAAAGTCGCCTCAGACTGAGTACTTTCACTTTTCCTCAGTCTCTGATGAGCCCAATTCTCTGAAGTCTGTCCCTTTAGGTCAAACACTCTGAACACAGGCATGTTAAAGTAACCTCCTTTTATCCTAATGATCATAACCCATAGCTAATAGAGCACCAAAAGCCGGCTAAAATGATTCAAAAAGTGGCCTGAATATATTCAATTATAATGATAGAGTTAGCAATGGCATAGTGGAGGCAGTGGTGACTTTCCAAGCCCTAAATATGCTGCGGTCATCAAGATCATTATTTTTTCATGTGTTGCAAGAGATGGAAAAAAGGACATGATCGGGATCAAAAGCACACAGGGAGCAAACCTAGTTTCTTTGTCAATTTACATTTTTACCAATGCTTTATACGGCACATGGTAAACTTAATGTTCATGTTACTGTGGCGTTCTGCATTCATAACCCTCTTAACGCTTAGATTTTATCTGAATCGAGAAGGGTATTTTAAAACTGTGCATCTCATTTATTTGCCTGGCATTCGACCATGAACCCCCGCCCCCCTCCCCCCAAAAAAGCACACACAAAAAAACACCCAAAAGCAAAAGGGAACTGTGACAAAATTTAAATTAGCTTCATTTTTTAAATCTTAATCGAAATGATAGCAATATGGATTTGGGAAGAGGGTGTGAATGCAGGAAATGAAAAGCTTCTTCGTGCCAAGGGAGAAAAAAAAACTTTGCATTGACAAATTGGCGCAGAAAGGAAATAAATGCTCGTTGAATTCTTCCCTGTCACTGCATACAACACCAGGCTGATGAAATTGTAACAAGCATGATTATTACAATTATTCACGAGTCTAATAGGCTACGTTCACACTGAAGGTCTTAATGCTCAATTTTGATCAAATCTGATTTTTTTTTGTCTGCTTGTTCACACTACAAATAAAATGTGACAGCAGAAGACGTCACACACAACCCGCTCTGTTTAGACCCAGACCAACCAGTACTGTTTGACTGATGGCCCTTAATATAAAGACTTGTTTCGGACTTTACGTTTCCCAATTTTGCTTTAAGTTATAAAGTTATTTTGTTATTTACATATGGCCTAATAATTATCCTTATTGGTGTTTTACAGAGGAGCGGTGCTTCAAAGGATAGTTGCAGATTTCTGTCAGAATCTGCAGATTATAAAGTACAAATAAAATGTTCACATTTCTCCAATGTTGTCTTCCCAACAGTTTCACTAACATCTACACTGGATGGCCAGGAAGCGTTCGCGATGTCTTCTCGGGCGCTTCTCCGGCGCTGATAATTGGCATCTGTCAAACAACAGTCGCTTTCTAAAACATCAGATATGTATCAGATTCAGTACCACATACGAAAGTGACCCAGATCGGATTTGAAAATATTGGATTTGTGCCGTTCACACTGTCATACCATGATCGGATATGGGTCGCATAGGGTCAAAAAAGTCGGAATTGATGCGCTTTCGCCTGCAGTGTGAACGTAGCCATAGTCTTGTAGGCCATGTAGCAGTTCCCCATTTTGCTGCAATATCATCTTTTCAGACTGCAGGGCTCTTTTTTCTTTTCTCTCTTTTTTTCAGAGATGCAAAAGTGGTGTTAAGAAATAAATAGTGAGAGAAGTTGATTTAGTTTTTGTCAATGAGTTTGGGTATATTCTAATGGCTGTTTGATGAAGGAGCTTGTTCTTGTTCTTCTATTCATGTGAACATACACACATGTGTGTGTGTGTGTGTGTGTGTGTGTGTGTGTGTGTGTGTGTGTGTGTTTGTTGTTTTGGTGGTGGTGGTGAGGGGGGAGTTGTTTGTTTTGTTTTTTATTTCAAGGACCAACACATCGGTGGGGTGATGAAGGATGACAGTTTCCCATTTTTAATTGCCATGGTTCCTGTTGCCTGGTTGCCTGGGGGGGACAGGAAGGGTGCAGACACAAATATTCTCTAATGAGTATTAATCTAATCACTGTCTGATATAAACAAGGATTCTGTAATGATGTCAGACCCCTACCGCCATCACTACCTAACTCTGGCATTTAGGCTCAGGGTATTAGCATTTCTTAAAAAAAAAAAGTCTTGAGAAATTGAAGGACATTCTTATGACAGGAGGGGGGGGGGGGGGGGGGGGGCTATAATGATGGCTAGAAAAATTGCCTCACCCATTTCTTTTCAAGAAAGTATTTGACTCTCAAAGGGGCAACTTTTCAGTTATTAATTATGGCACGGCGTTTCCTTGGGAACTGAATGTGCCTGGTGCCAGCAGCTTTGCCAGGTTCTGAAATTTGTCTTACCTGCAATGTAAAAACGATCAGGCTGATCAGAAGTGCAACGTAATAAAGGTAACTGCACATATAGCTCAAGGAAAATATGTGTCTGTGTTTCAAGAGCTCTTGGCGTTGAGGAGATTACTTATCTGCTGTTGTCATACACACTAGCAATGCGCTCACTCCAGGGGGAAATATAGCTACTTGTGTACTCACCTTAACAAAGAAAACAGAGAAAACTGCACCCTTGTCTGCCTTGTTTACCTCGCTAGATTGAGAGGGTTACCTCCAAGGGCAAGGGGACATGAATAATGCCTACCACCTGCACCTGTTTCCTCTGGATGCTGCGGCTTTAATTACCTCAATTAGCATTTGGGAGATTGTTTGTAAGGATCTGTATCTACAGTGATGGAGCATACGCTCAAAGGGGATGCTAACTCATTGGAAAACACAGACAAATTGTCTTCCACTGTAACCTTCTGCAGCAGTTGTGACTCCGAGCGTACTTAGAATGAGTTCTGTGCTCAGACAGAGAGATAACGATAATGTGTTGACACATGATCAAATAACATGCCATGCTGCTAAAACTTAGTGCAATGAAAAAGTAAGACGGCGATGTAATCTGTGATCTGCAGGAAAACAAAACGGCATAATTTAAAGATGCAAGATGACAGAAATGTGAACTAATAGAATTCCTCTCCTCGCTATGACAGTTTATTAGAAGTCTGCAGGGGGAACTGTGCAGGTTTCAGCCCTCTTTTGTTGAGTCTACGAGTCCAAAGTATACGGCGCCATGATTTTGTTCCTGCTTTACCCAGTGATCTGTAACATGTGATTTGTCCCCTTTCATTTCCATAATGGCTTCTTGAGCTCCCTCATGGAAACATACGGAGAACCCTTCTCACTGTATAGGATTTGTCCTGCACTAATGGAGCTGAGATTGGATTCTGGCACTTATGTGTGCCTAGATGATTCCTCCTTTTTAGCGCCGTTCTCCTTTGCCTCATACATAATACATAGGTTTAAAGCAGTATTGCTTTGCAGGAGATCTCATTTATTAACATGGGAGTCTCACGGGGATCAGAAAGCTCAGCATCAAAGTTTGCTTCAGCTCTGCTCTCATCATGACTAGGAACACTTGGGATTTCCACCAACAGGTGGGATTATCATCAGTATTATCAGTGACTGTGTTTTTAAACAAACTGCCTGTCTGCAGTTAATAAGGAAAGACCATTTGTTAAATGCTCACTGTATTTTTTTTTCCTGATAAGTTCAGTAGAAATCCAAAAGCTTGAACATTTCTTAGGAGGGAAAGCTCCAGAAGGTGTAGACCTCAGTTTAGGAGCATCATCCATATTTAAAATAAGAATGGGGAACAGCTAAAAGGCCTAGCTGAAAAGATCAGAGAAGTGAACCATGAATAGGTAAGGTGTTAGCGTTCAGCTACATAAGCAAAGCCTTGAATTCTGAATTTAACTAGAATGAAATAAACAGGGGTTATATTGTTGATATGGGATTGCTGAGGACGACTTACAGGAAACTGTGTGTCGCAGTGATTTGAAAGGCAAAGGGTTTAAAATACAACGTACCTTGTAAGGCTCAACACTTGCACAAATGTAATATGTAACAGAAAAAGATTCGCATCTCTGCGAATCTGCATCCAACAGTCAGAAGCCCCAAAAAAGAACTCTTGCCCCAAGTCTGACCCGAACTTAAAATAGTGCTAGCCCAGAACAATTACCTCTCTCCCTTTTTATACCTCTCACTCGCTCACTCCAAGAGGGAGGCACATCTCCATAAGTTATTTCATTATCTCACAGCTCCGCTTTCTCCCTCTCTGCTTTGTTTTTCTATCTCTCTGCGTGTATTGCTTCCTTTGGGAGGTCACTCAGAAGGGTATGGGATTATCTACTAAACAGAGGACATTCCAGAAATGATTTTGCAGTCAAAGTGTTGGATATAATAATCTGAGCTGTCACACGTCTGCAGCGTTTATTGGCTGTTTGGTAAATGGCTGCGTTCAAGTCATCACCTTTTACATTTTTTTTTCTATTTAGAAAAAAAAAATACACTTTGACTTTCTTTTTTGTTTCTTTTACATACACTTAGATTTGGGCTACTGAGAGTCAGAACATTAAATTTGTTGTTATGAACTTAATTCAAGGTTGTGCCGGTTAATGGCTTCTAAAAGAATGACTAAACACCAGCTGTGAAATAGTCAACAGCGAAATGCTTAAAGGTGTCGAAATGGTCAATGAAACAACTGGAGCTTTATACGACGAAGGAAAAAAATCATTTGATACTCCAGATATTTGGCTTCTTTGTTATTTCATAGCAAAATTATCCACAGTGCTCTTTGGTGGGTGATGGTTTTAATGACTGCTGAGTGTCATTAGGCAAACAGTAGAAATTATAGGAACTGTTCAGTGTGAGAAGATACACAAAATCATCTTTTGATTGTCTTCTAATGTTGCAGAGGCAGTTGCATTGTAATTAGCAGTACTTAGTAATCTGAGGTAGAAGAAAACATTTTTTTTCAAAGCCCCTTTTGATACAGCCTCATCTTGAGGCAAACAACAGTTTCAGAGGTGTTACGAGGAGATTATTTGTGCGGTTGAAGCTTAACTCCGTGTTAGTGTTCAAAAAGAAGTTATACAGAAAGTAAGCCTTTAATTTATAAAAAGATTTTTTTTTATTCGCTGGCTGTGTGTTTGCCTGTGTTACATGGATGGTCTTGTGACTTTGATCAAACGAGTTCAATTAAAGAGCGTGATGAGCACAAAGTCCCGCGCGTACGTGTGTTTGACAGTGCGTGTGCATACAGTATGACTATAAGTGTTTGAAGGTGTGGGTTCCCGCATGTCTCTGTCCTCTCCTGGTCTGACTCTGTAGTGCTTTGATTTGAGCGCGGTGATCCAGCTAAAACTCGGAGCAAATACGCGGATTAGGCCGCAGCAGTGCCGATAACACTCTGATCAAAGTGGCCCCGCTGCTCCGACAGGCACAGAGAGGAAAATATGTTAAAGGAAGAGGCACTGCACACACACATACACACACAGTCAAAGTCACACACTTTTATCTCCACTAACAGACAGACAGACAGGAAGAGATTGTCCTGTTTTATTTTCCTATTTTCCAACGGCTCTGCTGTCAATAGCTCGGCAGAGAATTTATTCCAATCAGTCCGGGCAGAGTCCATCCCCAGGGTTGCCGAGACCAATAACAAATTTCTGTTCTTCCCTAATGGGACGCATTCAATCACCCTCCTGCTTTTCTTTTATACTGTCTCCATTTTACAGTTGTATCATTAACTTCTAACAAACACACACAGTGAAAGGATCTTTGGGCAGCAACGATCAGTTTATTGTCTAAAGGTTTCAAACATTATACTGATTCTTTTTTTTTAATCATTGTTGTACCACAGCCTGCATGATCTGCCCACACAGGTATTTTCACTTGTGTTATCTGGTTAAATCTGATTCTAAGACTCTAAGACTGAAGGGAGAACACAGCTGATTGTTATCTCCCTCTCTATTGTTTGTGTGTGTGTGTGTTTTCATCTGCCATTGTATGAAAAGCACAGGCTGTACTAATAAAGTTTAACACTTGCTTTGTTATATTCCTAGTAAGCCTTAGCAGTGTCACGATGACAGCACCAGCACATTACCAGGCCACTGAAACATGGAATTCAGCCTTCATTCGTTCAATTATTTGCCACCGTGTGTTCACACGTTGTGTGAGATGTCAAAATGGTGTCTGTGAAAAAAAACCCTGCTGTGCACTTTTACACTTTAATTTCGCGTTGTGGTGACGTCATAGTGAACCATTAGTTTTTCACCCGTCTTCAATATAAGAAGTATCTTGAACAAAGTTAACGTTTTTACTGATAGTCATACTTATTTCATAGGAATGTAAGTGTCAGTACTGAGAATGAAACAGGTTCAGCTGTCAGTCTAAAATCAGACACATGATACAGAGCATGACTATGTAATAACATGCTTACTCACTGGTTTAGATCCCATTACTACACTAGGCTTAACACTTTTACTTAAATCAATAGAAAAAAACCAAAAGGAATATTCCAGCTGATAACAGCAAACTCAAAATGCTGTAGCATGAATTTGGAAACCAAAATTGACCCTTTATGTTCACAAAATGATATGTTTCATACTTGATTTATGCAGAATTTCTGCTTGTTCATAAAGCTTTAAACTTAATATTGTAATCATATAAGTGTTCATTATACACGTTTATGCACTAAAAATGTGACTCATTTGTTCCTCTTTGCGCTAAATGGCCGTGTTATACGTTCTTTTCACTTTCCACCTTTAAGCAACAGCAGGTGCACATTTATCGGAGGGGAAAATCAACTTGCCTGTAATATTGACGGCCTAATCAATTTAGAGGACAATCTCTCCTATTAGTGTAAATCTTCCTCTGTCTTTACTGTACTCTGTGTACACAAATGCACAAGTGGTAGTAATGAGTATTATCTATGCATTACATTTTAATAATTCTAACAGTTTAAGTTAAATGTGGTCACTCAGCCGCCTGGGAGAAGGTATTTCAGTTCATTACATTTACACTTATTTCGCTGCCATATACAGTAGATATCAGAGTCGAACCCCCTGAAGGAGTCTTGCTGCAGTCCAGCAGCAGAGCTGAGGAGTTTAAGGGTTGAAGTGCTTTCCCTTCTGCCGGCACCAGCTCATTACTTATCCATGAAGGACTGTTAACCACACTGAAATAGAATCAGATCTATTCACAACAATGGTTTTAATTAGATCTCTGTGTGTGCACCACAGTGCGTGTGGATCTGTGTGTGTATACGGAGTGTGCGCTTGTCAGTGGACGGCAGCAACCTTGAAACCTGGGAATCCCAGGTGAAACGTGACGATGCACTTCGTGTGTTTATCACCTAAGACTAATTGATTAATGTGTTTCACCGCTGATGTCGTCCAGAAAACAAATGGCCCTCACCACACACACACACACACACAAACACACACACACACACACACACATTGTTGAACTTTATGTAATTAACGCCTGAATGGACCATGTTTTTCAGATGCGCCAGAGCTGATGTGGAAAATAGGAGGGGATTAATGCAGCCCTCTCTTAATTCCACAGTCTGCTTCAACACAAGAGGCTGACCCGATATAGACAGTGAATCCTATGTAGTTAATAGGGTAATTAATACTTAAGTCGTCTTAACACTGTACCATTTTCTATGGTACCGTGACATCACACCTTGTGTTCACGAAGGGCGTCAAGGGATTTTGGAACAAATCTCTTCTCAACCATCCAATTAAAAAGCTCATCAACACGCATATTTTTTTTCCATTTGCCTGCTTGGTGTGGCAACATGCTGCTTGCAACACAAGCAGCTATTACCAAGATTATTATTCAAGATCACCTCAACACTGCAATCATATACTTTATTCAGCATGTGAAAGCACTATTATGGGATTAATTGAAGCTTGAAAATATTTCACATTAATCCTGTCATATATCATATTTCACAGTCTGATGTCTGGTCAGTCTGATCTTTGAGTAAGGTTAAGTGTGACATGTCAAGGACTCACGTGAGCTGGGAGGGGGGGTTTAGGAGAAGCAAAAGGAGCGCCTGATCGGAGCGATGGGTGACAAAGGAAAAGGGGAGTGGAGAAGATAGAAGAAGACTACGAGGAAGAAAAGGTGAACGGGAGAGAGAGAAAGTAGGGTGTGATTTCCTGTGCGACAGAGCCCCATAGCAGACACAGAAGGAACAGCAGGTAAGCAGCGCTGTGAAGAGAGATCCTATGCTGATATATTTTGTCATGTCAAATCACTTCATCCATTGTGGCCGCTGAAAAGACTTTTTTTTTTTTTTGTTATTCTATGAAAATAGTTAATTAATTAAGGTAATGTATCCAGAGAAAAGCAGGTAAAGAGTCAACATGATACTCTTCTTTTCTTCTTTCTACTGACTTGGTCTACATGGAATTTATCAATCAGACTGAACAATGACTTTGCCTGCTGGGGTTCATCAAGCTTTTCAAGGACCAGACTCTGACAGAAAATGTTAAAGTAGAAATTAGTTCTAAGAAACTCCATTTATATGAGACTAAATCCACTGAGAAGGGGAAAACATGACTTCACTATTGTCTTCTAAAAGAAACACAGAAGGCTGCTGGGTAATAAAACTAAGCCTTTAGTAATATCTTAAATCCCATTTGATTTAAACAAAACTCTGTTGGCAACCTCGCCTTTTTTTTTCTTTCAACATTCTTTCCTCTGGAAGCTCAAAGTTCATGATTGTATAGTATATAAATACACTTCTTGAATTTCCTGTAGCGCCATACTATTGTAGTGAGTGCAGTATTGTTCTTTTGCTTTTTATGCTCACATATCAGTGGGTAAAAAAATAAATACTTACAATCAACACATAATAAATAAGAAATTAATTATATTTAAGTCAAACTCCTTTCATTGCAATACCATGTGTATATAATTTACTTGACAGTAGGCTTTTTGGTTGTAAGAGGTTAGTTGTTTGGTCCCAATCAATCACATAATCAGTAATCATCTAAAAAAAAACGTTATTAGGAGGTAGTGAATAAACTAATGGTCATAATCAGAATCAGAGAAAAGGACACGAGTATTAACACTAACCATTCTGGGATATTGCAGGTATTATAAGTGCACAGGTGTGCAAATATATGTTGTGGCATACAAAACGCGATGGAGAACAGTGAGCTGTGTTCTGTCCGGTTCGGTGTGTATCGGTCTGACCCAAGTAGATGAATTAAAGTGGCTGATAGCAGCAGGAAGGAACATTTGTAGTACAACTGATGGCTCAAATCCACCAATTTGACTTCCCCTCTCAAACAGTCCACTCTTTATTAATGTTTTACTGCTTTGCTTAGGCTTAATTACACTTCTGTTGGTGGCTGCAGAATGAAGACCATTAGAGAGTTGTTGGTGATGACCAAGGCGATAAAAGATACATTTTAGTAGTTTTTGCTTGTTGTCCACTATCAAAGGTTTTATGGTAAATGGTCAACATTGGTCATATAACTGTCTTAGATAAATTGGAAACACTTTCAACAGAAAGATGGGAAACTCACTAGTTAATAAGACCAATGCTCGGCACCACACGTACTAGCTTACTTTCTTTTGTCTGAGCAAGCTCAAATGAGGCAAACTGTAAAGTACTCTAAATGCAGGTATCCTGATTAATACATTCACTAATTTTTTTTTGCTTTTATTTCATTTTGTGAAACTTTAATCCAAAACATGTGCTGAGCAAAGCAAACTAGTTTGATCAAAATGCAAATTATGACTGTATTATAAGCATTATGAATATTCCTGCAAACATAAATTCCTCCTCACAAGATTTTTAAACTAAGGGACCCATTCAATGGAAGTTACAGTTTCTCTATCATAGTTTTATTTTTAACAGATTCTTAGGTTGTATTGGCTTAAGAAAATGTTCAAAAGAAAAATGAAGGAAAGCTCTGTTTAAACCCAACCACAATAGTTTTCTAAGCCCAGCCAAAACGTTTTTAGCCTTATACCAAACTCCTTGTAAAAGCAAAACAAAAAAACAAAGTAAGTCATATATTCCCATGTTGAAGTTGAACTGCAGTGTCTTGAATTATTATTTTTCCATCACAGTAGTATATATATTGCAAATAAGCGTCCTTAGGTGTTTTTACGATATATGGAACAACACTAAATGAGAACACCTTTGAACATCGCAGGAAGAAAATAAATAAGTACAGTATTCTTAAGCATGGACTGTGCAGCATGCACCTAGTTGCCATGCTTATACACTGATTATGCTAGTGTTTTGAAACCAAGCATGTTGAGCAAGGCTTAAGTCTACCTTAAAAAGCAAGATACACCGCATATAAAAAAGCACCACCCCAAAATACCACCCTCCATCATCCTATGTATGCAGAGATTGTATTAGATTTCTTTAAAAAAAAAAAAAAAAACACAAGCCAAACAATTAAAAGCATAAAGTCACCTTAAAAGTCTTTAATGAGGTCATAGATCAAGTCCCATAGACTTCTACGATCTAACTTATTTTTACAAGCTGAGGTGTCGCCCCCTGCTGTCCATAAGAAATAATGGAGGCTTCAAGGACTTCCAAGTTGGCTTCACTTTTCAGCTCATGTCCATCACTTATATACAGTCTAAGGATTCATCAACAGCCAAACCTTACACGGTTTTGTTAAACTTTTTACCTTTAAATATGTGTTACTGTGCACACTCGTCATATGTGTTTCTGATGTTACAAGCTTTGATCAGTGAAGAAACAGCATGCTTTTTTTTTTGAAGGTAACATCCAAACTATCAGACTAAAAACCACAGACTTCAGTGACATTATGAGTCAGACGTTTAATCCCACACTACAAAAGAGATGAAAGGTCAGCATGGTCAACAAAATAGCCACAATGCTCTGAGACTGTACTACATACTGTTTTCAAGCCTTAAATATGACACATCCAGGGAAAAGCCAATGAGACAAGTGTGACCACTCTCAATTGTGTGCCTCCTCTAAATGTGATGACTACACACAACGATGCGGCACAATAGTAAGTGGCATAGCAGGGTCCAAATAATCAGCTGAATGAATGCATTTTTCAGACACCATTATTCGGATGTGGCGATGCGCGCACAACAAACGTACCCCACAACAAACGGAGGCATCTGGAGGAGAGAAAAAAAGTTCCTTTCACTGAGCTGGCATGATAAGAGCGTCTGTATTTCCACTCCCTTTATCACTTCCAGTCCCAGACAATGGATTGAATTTCAAAAGCCAATAAACAAGGGAGATGTCCATTCTGCATGGCAGTTATCACAAGCTAGCGTCCCACTCTCATTTGCTCACCCTCCCTCCCTCCTTCTCTTCCTTCCCCTTTTTTCTGAAATGAGCAGGAAAAAAGAGATGAAAATTAAAAGTGGGGAGGGAGAGCTGTGAGAGAAGAAAAGGAGCAGAGGAGATGAGACACCTTCATGCTCTGGCTCTTCTTTCATTGGACTGATAAAGGAAAGCATCAAGGCCAGGGGTGGATGTGGGGTTTTTTTTCTTTTCTGTTAACTGAATGAGGCTTTTGAGGGTGATAGTGAGGAGCCGCTCCCCTGAGAGATGTTTGGAGGAACGGGGAGTGGTGAGCCAACATAATAAATATTCTTATCTGTTATTGTCATTGTAATGGGACAGGGCAGAGGGAGGGAGGATGCAACAGCGGATAGCTCTGTTGGTGCCAAGGGACCTGACTGTGTTGACATGCAGAGGAGAGAAAATCAAAGGGAGAGATGGAAAGTGAGAAGGGAAGGAGCGAGCATAAAAGATTTTAAGCCAGGGGGAGTTTGTGTGTAATTATTGATGGGTTGTCCTGGTAGGGAAAGAGGATATGGAACAAGAAAAGGTGACAGGCAAGCTTTTCTCCCACAGCCCATTTACTGTATCACTCACTGCCAGGTGTTCTCAACAGGTGAGAAAGAGTGCAGTTAAGTTCAAAGGCATTTCATAAATGAGCTATTATGTCGGCTTTCTTATATCTTCACTTTGAGGAAACATCAGTTGTGACACTGAATTAAATGCCTAAAAGACAAACGCACTTGGTATTAGGATTTTTGCACCAAAAACCAGTTCATTCAGTTCATCTGATCACTTATGCTGTAGTTAAATGTTTGGTGAGCTTCAAGTGCAAAAGTGCCTTGATGAGGGAAATATGATCTGTATTGCAAATAGTGCTGCATTGAAGCTTTGTTAATATTAGGAAATGAGGTCATAATTGAAAGGAACAAACACAGGCGATCAGTAGAAAACAGGAAATGAAGAGGAAACCTTAATGTTTTGTCTACTTCCACTTTCTACCTCTGTGAACTTTAGCTTATACTTTGAAACCAGATCAAAGGCATTAGTGGGCTTTGTCGCTTGTAGTGAACAATGGGTCTTTGTGAAAAATGAAAATGCTGCTGTTTTTCTTTTGTTGTTGTTGTTGTTTCATTAGGGCCCATCTCCACAAATTCCAGTTTCTGGGACATTATTTTCAGACAATCAGCTGTAAGGCCCAGGATTTTCCAAGACGGGAACATTTTTGGGGCCGGGAGCCTAGTTTCAAGTGAATATCATATTTTCTGTGGCGCTAGAGGTTGTCTATTAATCGAATATACTTCCTAAAGAAAAAAAAAAACACCTTAGGCAGTTAACCCTAAGGAGTAATAAAGAGGCGATATTGAGTCAGGAGGGTTATATATAGACCACCAATCCATTTTAACAAATGCTGCCCGGTTTCTTCTCATGGGGGGAGACTTCACTGCGAGCACTGTGTAATGAAAGTCTTCTTCATTACTCACATGACTAACTCATCACATTGATTTGCACTTTGGTAATTTATGAACACTAAAAGGGGAAATAACTAACCACAGATTGCCTGTGTTTTATCTAATCCTTGCTATATCATATGACGTTGATAGCTGCATCTCAGGTTAAGTGGATGACGGCCTGGCATCGGTGCCGCACTGGGTTTAGCTACACCGACAGATACCATTTCTAATTGTAAAATTCCTGCTGAAGTTATTAAATGAAAGATTACCTCTTGTTGTGTCTGCTTTTTATAATTTGGACTAGTGTTTGCACATTGCTGTCCATCTGTGAAGCTCCATGGCTATGCAGAGAGAAAGATTATGGGAATTTCTTCTATGCAGAGGCTATGCACTCGCAAGGAATCGTCCAAAAAACAGTTGACTGTTTGGTGGGAGGTGAATGCTGATTGGCCGATACACTGGCTGAAACAGGAGACATGACAAATGTAGTGGAGTTCACATCGACAGTGTTGGGAAGGTTACTTTTAAAATGTATTCCATTACAGAATACAGAATACATGCCCCAAAATGTATTCTGTAACGTATTCCGTTACGTTACTCAATGAGAGTAACGTATTCTAAATACTTTGGATTACTTAATATATTATCATGCTGTTTACAACTACATGAATGTACTATTGCTGTGATTTATTACTGTTACTGAAGGTCCGCGGCTCCGAACCGTAGTAAAGGGACCTCTGGCTAATACGGTGGGTTCTGTGTCGGGCTCGTAGCCGAAAACTAGCTTTACTTTGTTGTCTGGGTCAACTTTGCTAGAGACAGAGAGGGGCGTTGAAAGGCTGCTCCAACGGAACTTATTGTTTTTGGAGGAAAACACGAACACGGTGTACAGTCGAGTCTTAATAGCTTACTTACAACTGGGCTCTTCAGGCTCTCTTCTTGGCTGCAGTGGTTATTATTATATTTACATGCTTCCAGCTCCCGTTTTTGCTCGATGACAGCTCGTACTTTTCCTTTTCCTCCCTCCCTCGCTCACAGACACATAACGGGTACAGCAGTCCATTCTCCCTGCAGCACGGACTACACTGCCTATGATGCTACATTCTTTAGAGCTATACCTGTAGCATTCTGCCTGTTAGCTTAGCACAACAACAACAGGCGCTCTCTCACCCAGGAAACACGCAGAGAGAGAGCGTCACCCTGTAACCATGGCAACCGTAACGCTGCCGCCTGGAACAACAGAACGTAGCTGTCAAACAAAACCCAAACAGTCCTGACCCGCCACAATATCAAACAGGAAAGTACCTCCGTGTAATCCATTTATTTCAACAAAGTAACTGTATTCTAAATACCACCTTTTTAAACGGTAACTGTAACGGAATACAGTTACTCATATTTTGTATTTTAAATACGTAACGGCGGTACATGTATTCCGTTACTCCCCAACACTGCACATCGAGTAGTAAGAAACACAAAAAGTAACAAAGATCAAAGAAACATGTCAAAAGCAATGGCTCGATGTGGATCTGCAAACCTCTGCACTACAAATAGCCCTTTTCCACTAGAACCTACACGGCTTGACTCAGATCGACTTGGTTTTGGTCATTTTCCGTTACAATCAAGCACCACCTAATCTGCATAGGGACGTTATAACATGCAGCGAACGTCCTGTGACGTCATCTGTATGTGGCATGAACGCCACAACAATGGAGGACGTCAAGGCGATGGTATACCTGCTGCTCAGTCTGTGGCTTTTCGTCAGACTTGGGAATCACATTGGTTTTTGTGTAGCTATTTTCCAAATTTCCAGGTTTCAAACAAGGCGGTTTTGATTTTTGTGAAGGAGATGCCTTAATGGCTCATCGAGTGATGCCACTGACTAGCCAATCAATAATCGGTAGCATCCCTCAGATCACTTGGAAACCCGACCGAGCAGCAACTAAAAAAATAGCTGGTACCAAGTGCTACCACCTAATGGAAAAACCTAAACCCTAACCTGAGCCAAGCAGTGCTGTGCTGAACCAGCCCGAGTAGATATAGTAGGAAAGGACTATAATGCGTGGGCAGTCCATTACCAGTTCAAGGGCAGCTACAGACTGGCCATCCTTCTGAAGAGAGGGTCAGATGAGGGCAGTGTCAAAGATAAGTGCTACAACTCGTCTTATGCTGTTATCTGTCCACAAGCCAGCCACAGAGGAGAGTGAAGTTATAATATTCAAAGAGCAGAAGTAAAGCTAAGTGTTAAAAATAATGAAAAGCATCCACTGCAGTCACTGTCTGCGCATTTTGTGCTGTATTTTTTTATCTTTAAGGATTTTTTCGTGCTTCTCCTATTCCTGGTTGATGATATAAATAATTGGCAAACTATGTGGTTACGTAAATAACAAAGTAGATCATGTTATACTATTCCTACAATGTTAAATAGCAGGGTCTAGAGGTGCGTCTGCAGGAAGTCCATACTGTAAAGTGTGGCCCGCTGAAGCTGCTAGCAATCTCATACAACCAGTGGCTAATGGTGCTTTTATTTGTTTCCCATCAATATGTTGCATCTTCACTGTGCGTAAACAAACACCTGGTTATTCTCTGTGCCACCTATGAGTCCTGGTTACACCTAACAGAGCGTCTTTTTGCACACATCTGCTGAACTTCATATATCATCATTGGCTATATTGATTCATCATCTGTACACACCACACTCCAAGACCATGCACCCCGTTAAATGGTCAGCTCTGGACATTTACTGTGAGTTATCATGGTAGGGTTCTACCTATAGACTCAACAGACTGGTCTCCAGTGCCCAGTGGACAATTACAATGTCCAGCATGCAACAATGTATTTTCAGCTAAATGGACTTGCTGTAACATATCGCTTTAGCCCTGGGACTTATATATACATTCTCTTAACAAGTTCTTGATGTATGTGATGTATATTCCATTTAAAGCACACCCTAACTCTCCTCTTTATAGACAAGACGTCACACAGAGCTTTTAAAACATGAAATAGCCTGTGTTCTGCAGGTCTCACAGCCTAATAGACTGACACGTCAAAGCTCCTCTAAGGGACTGGTTTGCTTTTACTCGTTTTCTGTAAAGATCACTGTAAAGTGAAGCGGGCGCCGATATTTGCTGCTGCTGAAAAATGTGATTCTTTTACTTTGGATGTCTTTTAAAGTGCACGTGTTGCCAAAAGTTGTATTACCGAAATCCACCTGTGTTATTTGTTTTGTGGTGAAGGCACACAAAGAACAACCATGAACACAAGTCAAAGCTTCACAAGCAAACATGGACATAGTGTTCTCTGTCTTATTGTGATTTCCTTGTAGTTTAGGCAAGCTGGCTGCCAGCCTCCACGCTCAGTCTGATCAATTATTTAAGCTACCTTGAGCTCTCTGGGTTTTCCCGGGATTTATTAGGTCCAGCTGCTGGAAGTCTGGGACAATGAAAAACATGATGCATGGAGAGAGAGACAAAACCACAGAGACTCATCAGCCATGTGCCACTTAATGCCAAGCAGGGAGCATGAGTAGTGGAAGAGCTGCTTTTCAAAGCAGTGTATGCGATGATGTCTTCGCTTCCCAGCGGACTGCATGCTGGCGGGAAAGTTTGGCAAGTTGAGTGCCCATTCTGCTGTGGATGATGGTGCAAGTGACATGATAGCAGACTGCGCCTGAGATATGATGCTTTAAAGTGAAAGGAATGAGATATGGCGGAGAGGGGGGAAAAAGAAAGGCAGAGAAAAGAATGGTGTGTGTGTGTTGTTTGCCTGAGCAAGAGTTTATTTGTGCAGATGCTGCTTAGCATTTGTGTGTGCGCGCATGTGTGCATGTTTTCTCCCACACAGTGGCAGCCTGCAGCAGTAATGAACAGGGCCTAGGGATAGCTGAGAGGATGGGAGGTGGCAGATCATAAATAATCATTTATCCCACCGTTTCCCCTGCTTCGCTGCCTGACAGACCACTGGCTACACAGGCAGGGAGCAGCCAGCAGCGCGAGCTGAGACGCAGCTGCATCAGCCAGGATGCATATGTGGCCTCGGTGCTTTGGGGCAGATTTTCTTCCCAGCAGGTCCGTCTCGTTGATACTCCAGCGAAATAGGCGAGAGGAGAAACTACAAAATAGTGAAAATGATTTGTAACCCGTGCAAGAAACACAGAGAACATTTGCACAGAAGAGCCGCCACGAAGACAAAGCAGCTAACAAGAAAGGCTGCTATAAACTTTGAGAGAGTATCAAGTAATGAAAAGGTAAATGAAAATCAGAAGCTGGTCTGTATTGTTTTCGTGTTATTTATCTTAAAATCAATAGCCACCTCACCCATTAACTTTTAATGTGTACTTCCAATTGGAGCCTGAAATTAAACAGTGCTGGAGGAAATCAGCAGCACATAATGGCAGAGCCCTGGGGGGAAATTCACTCATAAACACAGGTTTGCCGTTCCTGCGGAGGAGGGGTATCCGCTTGTGAGTGGCAAAAATTCATTTTGAGCACAGGGGTGATAAACCGAAGATCTATGCTACACTTAAAACCATCGTCAAAAAGCTTAGTGCTATTAGTCAGGCAACAAGAAGCATTCGCGATCTTTCACAATAGTGGAGCCTATTGAAGTGCAATGGCTTGTGCATCCCAGCAGCAGGATACTGATAAAAGGAGATGCAGAGAAAGAGATATTGTACTTTCTTGGTATCCATAAGTCCCAGAGCTCCAAACTTTGTATTGCATTCACGCTTGATGAGAATTTTCTTAGCAAGCAAGGAGATGGGTATAAAACAGAATTTTCTAGAAAAGCACATTGTTCAGACTGTGCAGGAATAGTTTCACACTGTGAGATTTCTTTTGGAAATGCACTCTTTTTTCAGAGAGAGAATAGAGATTTTTTCCTCTTTTTTCCTTCCCTCCCTGTCTTTCTTAGCCGCTGCCTAACTATATAGAGGGACATGTGTGAGCTCTAACTAATACAAACTACAGTGACTGCACTCAACACTCAGAGAGCAACATTAATCAGTGCTCCAGCACCTCGGTCTTCTCCAGCCAAGCAGAGTAAATCAGGAAGAAGTTGGACAGAGAAAAAAGAGGAAATGGCTCTGATTTAATTTATGGTTTCCGCTTTCATGTCGCCACATGCCTGACTAAGTGTCAAAGTGGCATTTATGATGTATGAAATTAAATTACGGAGGAACACCGCCACACACAAAGCACAACACACCTGCAATGTGTTCTTATCTCAGCAGCTTTACTTGAAAAGGTTTCCTCAGTCCTCTCTTTTTGCCTGTCTACACATCACAGCAAGAAAGCAAATTAAATCTTTATTATGCTCGTAATCAAACAGAAACTCTTTTCGGGACATTTTTTTTTTTTTAAATTGGATTAACATTTTGTGCATTTTCACTCATATTGACATAAATTTGAGTAAACCTGCAGAGAAAAGAAAATGTCTTTTGTTTTTTTTAATCAATGCTTTGATGAGAAAGTACTGTTATGTTTTTCGTTAACTCTCTCAGAGCTTAGATTTGTACAATTCCGCTTTGAATGTCTACAGTAGGCCCAAATATGCCGAGAGGCAGGAGTGTCATGGGCTGATTAATGACAGAGAAATGATGGATGTATATTGAACTTAGTCTTCCCAGTGCCCACTGGTCAGATGGTTACGTGCAGTAAGGACCAGAACTTATACACAACATAATGATGTAGCATTTTATGAATCCCTACTGAGAAATTGTCTTAATGTTCTCTCCTTCCAGGTGGTTTAGAGCAGGGGGTCAGATACAGTTCAGGGCTGCTACAGCTGGTAAACACTCAGTGAGTTGTAAGTCTATCAAATGCACACTAAGCAAGGTGAAAACACTAGAGCTGATTTGTGGTGAATCTGGAAGCTAAACTGTAATTTTGAGCATCATTTTCAGTCGACAATTTGCTTACAAATAATGGAGATACTTTATTGTAACTAAAAAAAAACAGGCTTTTTTTTTGCAAATGTAGATGAGATTCTCTGGAGTAACAGAGCTTTACAAAATGAATTCTTGAAGTTTTGCCATCTTGGTGACACCTTTGGGCAGTTATTTGGCCTTTTTTTATCGTCTGTCTAGTTGCCAGTGGTCCCCTGAAAATAAAAGCAATGTATAAAAGCAGCATTAAAATATGATTTAAAAAATCCTTGAAAACTGCTCTAAAAATCTTGTGATTTCACACCCCAAAAAAATGAAGAGCACTTGAACAGAGTACTTACGTATATTTTTGCTGTGGTAACAGGTAGATACTCCTGTCACCGCACAGTTAAAACTGCGGTGAACCTCATCTGTGGACATACATCAGTGCACCAATATGACTGCCTTATATGCATCCCTATTTGAAGATGAGAAAATCTTTGGCATTGCAAAACTCTCAACAGTTTTCTATGTATGATTGTGTGCGTGTCATGTCTATAATGGGCTGGGATCTTAAACTGATCGCGATCAGACTGGCCGACAACCAGCAAAACTGTTAACACTAACGACACCCTCAAACATTAGTTATGTGAGCTTAGAACCAGAGCACAAATGTTCCTGCCACCTCAAAATGTAGAAATTGTTTAGACCCAGTATGACGTTAAATCAACAAACCTCATTGATAGAGTCCAGTTCCCACAAGGAGCTTGTCTTACAAAAATGAATTACTACTTTTTTGTCCATAGCTGAAGAGCAAAATATCTTGTACAGTATTTCTCCTCTCCTCTCCGCAACATCAAAACATCTGCATCCATCTTTCTTCATCATTTTTACATTATGCCACCTTTAAACAGTGCAATCCATGCACAGGCATAATTCCTACTACGAAGTCGCAGGTTTTGTGGATCCCATGAAGCCACAACTTGTCTTTTATTTTCGCAGCTGACAGTGACAGACTGCGTTTGCTGTGAATTAATTGTGACAGAGTCGCACTATAAAATTCACATTATTCTGCCTTCTGTTGGAAATGACAATTAGAATATATGCATGGGAGGAACTGAAAGACTCTGTGGACTTCCTATGTATTCCGGTTGTCTAAATAATGTACTGCAGGTGCTTTTACCCACTCCCCAAAAAGACAACACTTTGATATTGCACATAACCAGTCAACAACCAGAGTAGCTACAACTAATCAAAATGCAAAAAAAAAAAAAAAGAAACTAACAGCTGTGTTAAGGTGGATCTGTTTGGATGACTGCAAAAACAGAGGTGAAACCTGCCTAGTCTGTGTTAATAGTGGAGAACACAAAGGATGTTTTATTAGGAAATTTACTTAAATTTGCCTTTCCAATTACGCTTAATGAAAGAACATAAACTAGACCAGGATTTTTGTTGCCTTACCGTATATGATGTTCAAGGCTGCTGCAAAGCAATCGTACGGCAAAAATATAGTTTTGTTTTTAAATGTTCTGCTGCAATTACCTGACACATTAGTGTCCCATTTTAAAGCCTTCACGCCCTCCTTTTTAAACCAGTTTTGTCATGTGTTACCTTCTAATCTATCTTGCCTACCATCTGGCAAACAAGCTACGGTCTGCTTTTCACTGTGGCTGAAAAACCACAACGCTCAAAAAAGCCTTTCTAGGCTTGTTGCTGTATAATGTTGTCTACCTCTAATATTATCTCAGCCTAAAGAAGCACAGTACATCTTTGCTTTATACAACTTTGAGACGTGATTCATGCATATTTATCACTTTGTATTATTGAAAAGCTTTTAGGGTTCCGACAGGTAACAGCAATCTAATTAAGTCAGTTTGACCTAGCATTTTAGATTTTATGCAGCTACTTAGCCGTGAGAGGCATTTATCTGTGGCTAAAATTCATTCTGGCCCTTACAATCTGAATAATGAGGCTTTGTCTAATCCCCGACCTGGTAATGCTTCCTTCTCTTTTCCTCTGTGCTTAGATTCTTCCCACTTCAACTTACCTTCCTTAATCTTGTGTCTGCTTCTTCTCACAGGCAGTGGCCTCTGTTTTTTGGGGGTTTTTTTTACACGGGTGAAAATCTGCTGAGTAACTCCTAACTCCTCCTAACTCCACCTCCTAACTCCTTCCTTCTCACCCCAGCCCCTCACGTAGACACACACACTCATACACACACACCTACAGAAAGTGATGGGAGGAAGAGGGGAGGAGAAGGTGAAGGGGGGGGGGGGGGGGGGGGGGTTGCTGCTGCTGCTGACGTTATGCGGCTCACAGGACTTGCCCGTAAATGAACTCATTTTTCATCCTGCCTCTCTCCCTCCTCCCCCTCCTGTTAATGACTGGCACTTTCCTCATACGGAGCGCCGGCCCTCTGAAGAGCCTGGCGAGTGACAGAGCACCATTCATCTCCTCATGACGGAGGACAGGGGGGTAGGGTGAGAGCGGGAGGTAGGGCTGGCAGACGGACACGCGGACAGATGCAGGGGAAGAAAGAGACGAAGACAGGTTGCAAGCAAGGCTAGATTAAGGAACACTTCTAACAGTGGGAGCAGGTAAGAGATAAAAGCATATAGGGAAGGGGAACTGGCTGCCACAGATGGGACGGGCACATGTTCTTCTTTGCTGTGCCAAGCAGCTTAAATGCCAGATGAACCATCAAGTAAATCAATAATCAGCATATTTGATATTGATTTTTTTTTTTTTGCTTTGCTTTCTCTCTTTGATCAATACAGTGGAGTGCAAGAGCCTTATCCCTACCAATAAAAACTTTCTTCCTTGCTGTTTCATGAGATTAGCAACTTTATTATTTGACCAGTGTTTTCCAGCTTGTGGCCGTTATCGGCACAAAACAAACACCTGGTAGAGTAGATATGATTTTCATTGTTGGGTTAAAACTCTTTCTTCTCAAGACCGAGCTAAATCAGAAAGATTGTCAGGAAAGCCAAAATAATCTGCACATAAAGCCAGACGACATGGCTACAAGTGAATTTAACAGGCAGCTGAATATGATGATTGTGTCTGATAGACCACTGAGAGAGAGCCCATTAAAGCAACAGCCTACTGCTGCAGATTCAGGCACAAATCTTGGATGCTCAGCACTACCTAACAATACAATATATTTTAAATATCAAAGTCTCCCCCTCCCCTCTACTTGAAAGTTTAGTAAAAGTCATAAACTTTGTTCTTTGGACTACAGCAGCGGTGATCAGCTTGATCTGGAAAGATGTGCACACTTCCTTTTCTCTTATAATACACAAATAAAGCTTAAGATACAAGTAAATGTGAATTATTTTTGATCACCAGGAGAGCGTCAACTCATCATTAGGTCAAAAGGAAAAAGTGACATCAGATATTTTAGTCAATGCCTTTTTTATTAATGCAGAAATGTTGTGTTTTATAAAAAGAGTAAATTAACCAAATCCAATTCTGTAGGGCAGCAGTTTGATAGCCAGGCCTTACCACCCAGATACTTCCCTCCTCCAGCTCTTTGGGAGGGACACCATGATGTTCCCAAGCCAGCCAAGAAGAATAATCTAATCAGTGTCTCCTGGGTCTTCCCTGGGGCCTCGTCTGACTGGAGCATGCGTAAAACACCTCAACTAGGTGTCATCCAGGAGGCATCACAGTGAGCCTGAACCACTTCCTTTACATGTGAAGGAGAATCAACTCTGCTCTTAATGTCTAGCAAATGAGCGGATCCTGACCTCCTATTTTCAGGGATTTGTTGAGTGTTTTGCTTGCTGAAGGACAAACTGACACAAGAAGCCAGCAATTCAACAGTAACAGGTGACCCATTCTCTACTTGAGACCCACAGCACCTACACTCACAGACAGTAGTGTTTTGTCTCTGAGCTCTTGTTCTGTTCTAACACTGAAGTTTCACTTCAACACCTCAACGTGACTTCTTTGAAAGTCATATTGATTTTCCAGTGTATTAAAAAAAGTATCATCACCATTCCAGGCCTTCCCGTCTTTGTTTCTGTGCTCTTGAGCATGTTATGCTACTGATTTGTGCTAAAACAACATGCATTTACCTTTATTAGCCCAGAAGATTTACAATTCGTAAAAGATTTCACATAAAAACATGCACAGGTGGCAGCATGTACTTATATTGTCCTTTGGAGATTTCTAGTAAACACACACACTTGTACTGGCACAGATTTGAATTTAAAAAAGAAATGAAAGCAAAGATGTGATGCGAGATAATATTGCAGTTTGTTAATGCTTTAAAACTTTTAAATTAAAATTCAAGTAGTAACATAATTGGTCATGTAAGCCTTAAACAAAGAAGATGAGCAGTTAGTCCCACAAAGACCCCAGAGTTCCTCGAGATATCAAATATCAAATTATCATAAGTGCTTAGAAGATGTCTGCCATTGGTGAAATCATCCCGAGCTCTTGATTAAGAGCACTGAGCAGATCAAATACACCCTCTCGTTACATATAATTAGATAAAGTATAAATATGCATGAGCCACGGATGAGCATCTCCATCTCTTGATCGCTTTTAGGGGTCAACTTTCTTGCTCTTTCACAGACTGTGGAACACTGTGTCAACTCAGGTGTGCTCCAAAACAAGTCTGATTAAAAATTCAAGCAAGCAGTGGAGAAAAACACGCCCCACTGTTCAACACAAATCTAATTGCATCGCCTGTTTCCTCTGCTATCACATTACCTGTTGGCGAGATGACGGATCGCTGAGCCCAAACAATGCTATTAGAAATTTGGTGCCACTGACTCAGATCGCAGGTTCAGTTTTGCAAGTAAACATTGTTGTGATACTGGAGAGTCTGATTAATTATGATAAAACAATTATGTTTATGACAGAAGCACTGGTAGACTAATGTCTCGGAAAACTCGAATCCATAATCATAAATAATTAAATTTTACAAAATGTCGCCTTTTTAATGAATTCTGTGGGCTTAGAATTGAAGGAGTTTAGAGCTTGATTGTGCACGTTGGGATTACTGGGATTATGTTGTGGTGCTGACAAAGTAGTAAAGCTGCTAGGCACCCATAGTGTGTTTACCCTTTTTAACTTCCATGAAATAAAAGAAAAAGTTCTCAGGAACACAGGTTGTTGGTTTTTTGTTTTTTGTTTTTTTTGGGGGGGGGGTGAATCTTCACCAAAATTGGCACAGATGAGGTTGAGACAATGTCTTACAATAGTTATTTTCAGAACTGTCGCAGCCAACTGAAATAGACAGTGATTTGACATCGCAGACTGCCTTGACCTTGGATTGATCCAACGAATTCAATGGGGCTTGATTTTTATTTGGCAGACACACACTTCCACGGTGGTTTGTACAAGAATCCAATCAGTGTGAGACTTTTTAAAACTTTCTGCCAATGGTTCTTTGCCACGTAAGAAAAAAGAAGAAAGAATACAATGAAGATGATGATGTATCAGAAAAAAGCAGATCACAAAATCAGCCTACACTTGTGTTAAAAAAATAAAATAAAATGAACTACAAGGCATTTAGACTGACTGTACTTATGCATACATATAATAGGCAAATGATTTTAAACCTCAGAATGCATATCATCAGCCATGAGTCAGTGTTTCTGTGTATTTGTGCATGTGCACATGCTGTGAAAAGCTGTTTGTTTTTAGATTTTTTTTCTCCCGCTGTGTGTGGCAGATGGAGTCAGGCTCAAAGTGACATAGCTATAAAGCAACACCTGGTGGAGATGGGCTGGTCAACCGCTACATCTGTGGCCATCGGGATTGAGTGCGTGTATGAGTGTGTAGATACATGTGTGTGCCTTACAGCCAGCAGAAGTGTTGGCACACCGCAACCAGTGTGGGTGATGGTGCCAGCCTGAATTATTGGTGAGATGTGCCAAAAAAAAAACGGGAAAACACATCAGCTAGAAGATGCAAAAATTAAAAAAAAAAAAAAGGTAGGTGTGGGAATATGGAATACCTGATTTTTATTTTTAGGCATTGTATGCATGTAGCATTTGATAAAATAAAAAGTATTTGCAACGCTTTGCAAATTGAGTGGCTTACAGTAAAACAGAGATATGACTTTCACAATGAAGAGTTTATTTTCCTCTTAAATTAAGGTAAGGCTGGGGTGCTAGCTCAAATTCCATTTACCTAAGTCATTAACTGCCTTGCCCCCAGCTTTCCTGTCTTCTCTCCACTCACCTAAAACAATAAAGGTTAAGAAGCCCCAAAAAATAAATTAATCAACTTGATCTTCGAGCGTTTAATGTGAAATGCAGCAGTCATAGATAAAATGTTTTGCTTGCAAATTTAGTTTGCATAAATTATTCCCTCAAACAGGGAAGAACAGATTTTACAGAATTTCCATACCATTCGTAACTACGTGATCAAATAAAAAGTATCTGCTATAGAAACATAAACCTTTAGACAATTATAAATGATAATCTAATGCACAAATGAAATGCCTGTGTTATGCTATAAAGCTATGAAAAATGAAACCTCAGAGATAAGTGCATTTATAACTCATGCACATGAATTCCAGACAGCGTCAGTGAGAATCAGGTCGGGACATTGTCTGAATTTGCCCTTTTTCACAAGTAGCACACAGCAGGAGATGGTCCTCTTTAGATCCATTCTCACCAGAGGAACAGCCAAGCCCACTAACATCAAGTGTTGTCCAGAAGTGGCCACGGCCACCCGCAGGCATCTTATCGTCAAGCACATCCTCATACAGTAGGACCGAAGAAACATCCAGTAAGCTCTGCTTTTTCCAGGAGAGCTTTGTTTTTGGAGAGCCATTTCCCTGCAACCTTTCCCTGTTCGCACTTGGACAACAGCATGCCAAATTTAAATAGTTGTTGCTTTTGAGCTTTATTAAGGATTCAATAAAAATGCAGCAAGTGTTGCTGATTTGTTAAATTAGTTGAAATTTATGTGCCACGTGGTGTACTTCTAAATGACCATCATCTCATCCTATAACTGATAAGAATGAGTGATTAAAACCATGACAACGACTACTTGATGTGCAGTCATTTGCTACTGAAGAAACCAAGGTAGCTGTTTCAGCCTGGCTACCTCCATGTGCTCATAGGTGGTTGCAGCACTTTTTGCATTTCTCTCAGTAGAATGGAAATTCTTTTAATTAGACCGTTTAAAGATGACTGGATATAACGTAAGAAAAAAAGATGCTGCAGCTGATCCCACCCCCGATGGGAACAGTTGAAAGATGGAGGAAGGACCTTTGCAGCATGTTCAGGAATAATTACACTTAAAACGCTAATTACTGTTTATATTTTTAAGCATAGTATTATTAGTATTTTTTTTTATTTGTCCTCTCCTACAATGAGTTACTGTGATGATTTAGCAGCTATTCATGCTATTCAGCTCCTTTAGTTTTTATGTGAGACAGGAACGCTGGCACAATCTGCATTTCCATAAACATTTCCTAATATGGTAGTTACTGTGCAACATGAAAAACAACAACAACAACAAAGACCGGGCTATTTTCACTGCTTTTTATTTCACAGGAAAGTAAATGCAACCAACCTTCATAATACAGACAGTCTTTCTTGCTCTTCAAATGTATTTGCCTGTGCTGTTCATCATAAACAGCAGATTATAACTGTACCTACTTTGATATATCTGCATGGTTAAGAGATTGATGCAGCCATCCCCACCCTATCAGCCATGACATAGCATGACAGAGGCTAACATTATCATAAAAAAGCATCAATTTAACTCCAGTAACGTTTAGATAGCTGTTTTTTGTTTATTCACCTTTTGTTCATTACTTATCTGCTTTAATCATTTATGCATTCCTCCTGGCTATTTGTAGTAACAGCTGATTAGATCTTTCACATAGCCCATGGCTAGCACAGAAATACCCCCTAGGGTACTCCTGCCCCTGGTAGGGAATCAACAACTTGTAGAAAGATTCAGGCCTGTATTGCATATGTGAAAATATTTTACGTTAGAACGTGGCTATCGACTTCCCAACCGCCACAAAATACAAATATAGTCTCACAGACAATGATGGGGGGAAGTGTCAACGTGCATCATACAGCAAATAATTTTGTATAAGTCAGTTACAAGGTCTGAATGTGAAAAAGATAACAGTCCTTTTCTGAAGTTGTAAAACACACAACAAAAGTTGGTACATAAACTTTACTTTCTTCTTCATATCACCAAACACATGCGCCAAAATTAAAAACTCATTACATTTGAAATGCTGACTAAAGTTTCTCAAGTTTGCATGTCGGGTGACTCCTGCTTCTTCTGCTGTGTCTCTACCTGCCTCTGCCCACCTTACTTCACAGTTAGCCATTCGGAGCCCTTTCTTGTACCAGCAGCCCACAGCCCAGCCAGTCAGAAGTCATTACACCCGCTATTAACTCCTGCTCAGCTTCATTAGGCATGCAAATTGAGGAGGGACAAAGACTTGAAAAACTTTACTCTGTTCCACACCCCCCTCCTCCTCCCTCTCTTTCTTTCCTTCCCGTCCTCCCCGCTGCCAAACTCCCACCTGTGTTCAATTAAGCCTGGATCTGTATTGAATAGTCTGATGTGAGAATTTGTGTCGAGTCTCCATAGTATGGAGAATCTAATTGGCAAAATATCTGACAACTGCAGGTTCAGTAGCGTGACCTTAGAGGTTTGAAAAAAAAAAACAAATCTGGGCTTGCTGACTGCATTGCTGTCACAGGGTGATTATCAGTTTGCAACATGCATAGATGCACTCACACAGTACACAACTTTACTGTCATCGTGCAGCCGTTCCTCCAGATTCCTCATTGTGTTAAATTTCACACTGTGGATAATGTGAAATTGTGAATGGCAGTTACCACAAATAACTTCTTCAAATATTCACATGGATCACTATTATTTCAAAATTTCAGCAGTTTATTATGTGCAATCACGCACAACTGAAGGTGAATGTGGAGATCTACAATTTACCAATGTGCTAAGCTGGTCATAATTTTAAATGGAGTAGGTTTCACATTTCACTCCATGACCTCCATTCCTCTTTAGTAACCCTCTTCTTGTCTCTGCTGTCTAAAGCCACCAACATCAGAGGCAAGGCCAACATGGGTCAGGGCCAATCCCTTGCTCTGACGGAGCATAAATGTATTACCAGCGGGCTGAATTACCAAGGGATAACACGGCGTGTCGTGACATGCCACTGCGCATCACACAACAGGTTCAAACAGGTGGAAAATGTATTCAGAAGAGAGGAATAAAATCAGCCTCTGTCAGAGTCACACCTTTAACACAATCTGTATTCAACTGTATCTTATACCGCGAGACAAGCTTTGAGCAGCAGATTGGATATTAGGGTTATGGATTTTAAATCAAATAATGACACTTATTTATCAATGAGAGAAATTAGCACAGAAACAATGACATATTCTGCAAAGTCTTCCAACGTTAGTATCATTGTGCTTTAATATGACAATACTGTAATCTTACCCAAAGCCAGTCGGTCTGCTCACATTTGTCATCAATGCAGAAGGATCAAGACTTAGGAGCAGTCAGCAGTCAGCTGCGCTTTGGAGGTTTAGAGCAGATATTCTGTAGTAAACAGTGCCTTCCACTGATTCATATGAGAACTGCACTACCACGACAGCCATGTACAAAAGATGTAACTCCAGATAACAGGTGCTGAGATTATCATAGTTACCCAGGGTCCTTTATTTTTTGGCTAAACCTCCTCCTTGCCTTTGTCCGTCCATAAACCCAGCAGATCACGAGTCTTGCTGTACATCTCTGACAGGAGATAAAATATAAATAACATGTAAAGGAAATGTGTGGTGAAAATTTGATTGTAAATTTTAAGCAGGTCTGTCTATATAATCGTTGTACACCAATCCACGCACATGAACATGTAGGCCTTCTTACCATCAGAAGCAGGATGAAGTGTTGAAGCATGTCTCTGTGAAAATCTTGCCAGTGCTAAATGGTGTCATGATGCGGACGGCCCAGAGACCAAGGGCCAGCCGGAGGACAGGTGGCAAGCTAATCATGTGGAAAATGAGAGCCTGGAAGGAAAGTGTAAGGGTGGGGATAGGAGCTGATGAGGGGTGTCCACCTTGTGCTCACAGGTCCTGGCCCGACTGGGAACACGACCAGCTCTACGATCCTCCGTTCTGTATGCCAAGTTAGCCCCCATTTACACCCAACATTACCACAACTGTATTATCCATCCAGGGTTTCTCACTTGACCCCCCTGTGTGACCCTCATTAAACAATTTCACAAAAAATACCTCAGTAGGTCATTACACCAACATAAAGAGGATAGGTGATACATGGTTAGTGTACAAATGCAGAATTCACTACATGTTCATTACACACACAAAAAACCTAAAAGCAACGTGAAAAGTTGTTGCGTCTCTGGCCTCAAACCTCAGCTAATAGCTGTGCAAGCAGTGTCTTGTAGAGATCTCTTATACGAGCAGCGATGTTAAAGGGAGACTGTAAATACGAGTGGATGGGAGTCATTCCAACCAGAAATGCCATTTATTAAGATACTGCAGCTTTTATTGACTACAGGCCACTGTAGTCACAATAGTATTAATTAAAGGTTAATGATGAATAGCAGGATGTAATACTGTGAAAAAAGCAGCACCCGAAGATAAGCTCTGAAAAATCAGTATATGTAGATTCAAAGAAATAACAGTCCAAAGTTTAATCTCATTAGCAAACATTAACTAGACCAAAAAGAGACAGTATTAGCTAATCTGTTGATTTTTAATACTTTTGTAATTCAAAAGGTGCTTCTGATGTTGTTGGTGTTATCGTACCATGTATAGCTGATGTGCTAAATATTATTTTGTTACAGATTCAGCATCAGTTTGCCAAAAATGAGTCTGCAAGTAGCTTTTATTAACTTTTAGTAAATAACAAAGGTTGTTTTGTTTTTAAGTCATACCCACCCATAATGGTGGACTCGAAATCAGAGGTGTCAGACTCGCACCAGCCGTGCTAGTAAAACTACTGCCTAATAACCCATTAAAAACCACCTCCAGATTGTTCCCCTGACTTTCAGTGTAAAGAGATTTAAGTGCACATTCAATAGATGAGATGTGGGGGGGTTTTAAGAGAAAGTGCTATTTAAACAAAATGTCTCAGTTTTTTTCACATTACAAAGGAATGGCTGCTGCAGAAAAAAAATAAAAAATAAAATCTAAGAAACGCTTCAGTGCTGTTCACCTGGATTACACTGTAAGAAATAAAGAAAGAACGGACAGGAATTAACAGTAATTTCTAGATCAGTATTTCCCAACCTTTTGGAGCCATTTTTGCATTCTTCGGACTACTGCTCATGCTAGGGCCTTCATCTGGGCCGGAATTTTCTCCAGGACCCAGGTCAGATTGAGTACTTTTTATTTATTTATTTTAATATTTATCTATTTCTCTATCAAATATTTATCGCTGCATTGTCTCACCCACAGCATGGCCATTATGTAATTTCTTCTTGGACTTCTTCTGTTTTACTGGCAGTTGGCGACCCATTTAATTAGAGCAGGCAGTTGTACTGCCCTCTAGTGGAAGAGAATGTAATTAATCTGCCCGTTACGCCGAACCAGATAATCTTCAACAGCACACCTGATCATTTCTCACGGCACACCTATGTGCCGTGGCACAGTGGTTAGGAAACACTGTCCTGGATAATATGCTATTTTTTATTTCTATGGTTAATACTGAAAAAGGGAACTTTTCTGTTAAATTGAATACTAACAACAAAAATCAATACATTTTCTTTCATTTAACAGTCTATCTAGTTCTTACTTTGATGTATGACAGGCCATGGATTGCCTCTATATCAGCAGGAAGTCTGCAGAACTAATAGATATATACAGATAAAGGTTGTGATTTTAAGCCATCGTCCTTTTGAAATCTACACATTTTTCAATGTGGGCATCGTGGACATTGTCCACATTCAGTAGCGGTTTTTGATACGGGGGACGCGACATGGGCGGTTGCCCGGGGCGGCATCATGGTGGGGGGCGGCATCACGGGCATCGGCAAAAAAAAAAAAAAAAAAAAATATTCGTACTCATGCTGCCCCGACATCATGCCATATCGGGAATGTCGTAGGCACCGATTGGTTTTCTATCGCCCATTTGCTGGGCGTAAGGGCGCCCTCCGTTTGCGAGGTGCGCCTGCTGATTGCTGCACAGGGAGGAGAGGGCGTCAATAACCAACTCACAAAATAAAACACAATTAAAACAAACCAACAAACACGAAAACACCAGACATTATGATACAGACTTATAATTTGCACCGATATTTTTTCGAAATTCTATACGCGAAAAGTGAGCACAAGAGCCCTCAGTGGCCTGCTTGCAGCTGAAGTCAAAGTAAACTTTATTGTCATCTCCGCTACATACAGTCCAGTATATAGAGACACGAGAGGACGTGGCTCCAGTTACAACAGTGCAAGTAAACAAACAATAAATATAAGAAGAGTAAGAAAATAAATATACACTTTAGGACTAGGGGTAAAGGGATCAATAACAATTTAAAATTTATAATTTACAGTTTGATGATTTAAAGTCTCACACACAACCCGTCGAAAGGGGAGGGGGCGGCTGCTGCCAAATACAGCACATTTCATTCATAATGCTGTAAATCCAAGCCCATTATGTATTCCTGATTTGAATCCTGGGTTGTACGAAATCCCAGAAATAAACCTTAAACAAAGCGAATCTATGAACTAAGGTGTAGGTCTATTAGGTTATCTTGTGGTGATCCTCGGGTTAAAACCAATGGAAGATGGACAAGAAAAGTTCAAAGCCACCAGGTGCTCAGTTTAGAAAAAAGAGAAAAGAAGAGGAGGAGAAACGAGCAAAAGATGCAGGTTAGCAGATGTGTCATTGGATAATGGCAGGTCATCCTGAAACAATCAGAATCATATTCAGAATATTTTATTAACCCCTAAGGAAATTATGTGGGTTACAGTTGCTCCAAGAAGAAATGGTAACAGTAACAGTAACAGACTGAACTCCAAACAATACATTATGTTACAGATTTTACACATTTAAGAAATAGCACTAATATATACAGATCACTCAATTATAAATATCAAGGATTAACAGAGGTGATTATAAATAAATATCAAGAAAATTGATGAGAATATTCCAGAGTAGAAAAGAGCATGTGTTCAGCACAATATTAATTAGTCATTGTCAATTCTTGATTTGTCCTGTTCTCATTGTATGGCAAATTATGATGGCTGTTTGGTAGCCGTTTGCATAGTTTGCATACTCTCTCTCTCTTCATATGTGTGTGTATGTTTCTGTGGTGAAATTTAGTATGGTTCCAACAAGTTTTATGTTAATGTACAATCCATAATATGTTGTGTGTGTGTGTGTGTGTGTGTGTGTGTGGTGGGGTGGGGCGGGGCACCAGAGGGAGTGTTTGCCCAGGGCGCCAAACAGGCTAGGACCGCCAATGTGTCATAACACATGATTTCCATTATCGTACAAATATATTTGATTTTGTTGTATTTTGTAATCCCAGATGTTGTGCACCTTTTCCAGTTTTACTTCCTTTCCTTTTCAGGTATCCAGTTTTTCCAACATGTGTTCGTGTGTCACTCTACTCGCAACCTTCGTCTTGTTCTTCCCATGTGCCAGATCATCACCATCGCCAGTACTGACTATTTCAATAAATTGCACTATTAGGAATACAATGCAAGTCTTGTGAACTTTCAGTTAGGGTATGTGTCTTTTTAAATAATCTCATCTTGTGTAAAGTTATTTTACAACCTATTCGCTGGTAGTATTCATCTGTCATTGTAATGATTGTTTCATGCCACTTTATTGCAATACTTCTTTTTGGCCTCAGTGGGGCACTGTAGTGAGCTGTAAGGGCAGAATAGAGCAGACAAAGAAAAAGCATTACTTTAAAGTGAATAAACCCTTTCAGAAAAACAGAGTTTGTACCTAAATACTCCACTGTGCACAGCGATAGCTTTTTTTGGTTGGAATCAGATTAAAGACAGTGGTGAGATTAAACAAAAACAGCAGTTTTAAAGTAGTTAAAACATTCTAAAATGCAGACTCAGGTGCAAATGCAGATGTAATAGTAACTTATGGTGTTAACTACTTTTAACACCCAAAGGAGCAACCTCCAAAGCGGAAAATTAAGCTAACGCTAAAGTGCCAAAAACTGCAGTTCCCCTAGGTGCCACTAGAGACTGGCTTAAAAGCGAAGTCAGTTCCCATAGATTCCCATATTAAATGGCCAGCTTTGCAACAATATTGACCTCTATGGATAGTTTCTGCCCTCATAACAACAGTATTGTCTTGTTTCTGATCTTTATTGTTAGGTAGTTGCTAGCCGGCATGCATAAATCAACCTTTGTGGATATAGATAAGACATTGTTACGGAAGAAATAAAATTGTTTTTCTAAGGTGCTGTAGGTGAAAAACACTACAACTGGCTCATTTCAGCCTGATCACAGGTGTTTGCTTGGCAACACAATGTCATCATAAGATCATATATTGATTGATACAATCAAGCCTGATATGTACCTCTATGACAATTTTGGTTGATTAGCTCGTGATGTGTTAGAAGAGTTTGCAAACAGATACACAGAGATATTATACATGATATCAAAAGATAACTCATCCACCTGATACCTCAGTTAGGGATGTGGTTGATTGACAGGTGTCCTAACATAGGCAGCTGCAGGCCGTTGGTGTCTGTAGGCCACTACTGTGAGGAATTAAACTGGACCTTCCCACTGAGTGTTTGTGTTTTTGGTGTTTTTTGGAGCACTTTAATTGCTTATCTAACTAATAGTATGGTATGCTGTGTGCTACAGACCTTTCAAGAAGTTTGTTTTTTTGTTTTGGTGAGTCAAATTCTAGTTTTTTATTTGTCCATTACTTTGCACTTATGTGTCCATGTGTTGCAACCATACAGCTTCTGAATGCAGATTGCTAACCAAGCTTAATAGTGTTAGCTACTGCCCTATACCCATACATAATTTCAAATATATAATTTCATAGATAGATAGAGTCATGTATCAGTGCAGCTTTATTTAAGCTAAAATAACATGCACAAAAGTACAGATTGAGCCAAGGTTGAATGTGGTAACTGAAACGTTAATTCTAGTATTAGAATGTGATACATAAGTTATTAAATGGCTTTAGGTAAGCCTGTATTGGTTTAATTTTAAATACCTCCAATGCATTAATTGTGTAGTCGTGAATGTGAAAACAGGATGTAATGTTGAAAATGTCATTTCTAAATAGATGTAACTCGAAAAACAATCTCAGATAGTAGTTTTCTCTCAAAACTAAGCATAGTGAATGTATTCCAGAGCCCACTTTGAAGAAAGTGCGACAGAGAGCCACGATGTTGGAGCCATAAAAGCTAAAAGATCTGCACAGAGCACAGGACCACAACAATGTCTGTCTCCTGGGCTAGCCCTTCTTTGAGAAAATAAAAAGGGCTGCAGGGAAGGAAAAACAGGTCAATATCACAGTGTTTTTCAGTGGGGAATATTGCTGTATGTGTTTGAATAACATCCTGAGGGGAAATATTGATCAACACTAGAGCATGAAAGAGAAAGCTCCCTAAATGCCTTCAAATTGTTCCTAAATTGCTGTCAAATTAATGCCATTCACATTATGTTATCGGCATTTGGTGGGAGGAAGTGAGATTCTTGGGTGAAATAGAGTGTGTTGCATTTGCAAGTATTGTTTTAAATATTTATTTTATTGTACACTTGAGTGCTTAAATTCAGACTATTACAATGTTAACCCAAATAGTTTTTATTATAACTCTGTAAATCACCAAGCATAATCCATATAAATCCAATCTGATCATACTTTTCCTCCTTTTTCAGTTCACCTTTTTCCATAGTGAAAAAATTAGCTACATTATTAAGGTTTTCTGATCCATATAAATAGTAATGTTATCGCTTGTGTGATCGGTGAGAACAGCAGCACTATCTCTTCTGCCCCACAGAAGAAGAAAAAAACACTCTAGCGTGATGACACCAATTGCAATTTAGATGTAGTGTCACACCCCTCCAACCCCACACCCACCCCTCGACTTGGGAAGGCAGAGGAAAATTAAATCACGTAACTCAGGGGTTTCTTTTTTAGTGCAGAACCCCAAATTAGAAATTTAGTCTCTCATCCTACGATACAGACTCATTAATATTTATTGGTACTTTTACTTTGTGGGAACACACTAAAAGTAGAGCTGTGACCCACTTTGGGCCTGATCCACAGTTTAAGAATACAGATTATGCTCCATTTTAGATGCAACTGAATGCTAGTAATGGAGTGAGAAGACATTAAATGTAAAACAAATGACATTTAATCCCTTTAGTGGATATGACAAGTATATTATAAATGCCGGGAAACTAAGAGATGCACAGAGGAGAAAAAGACATTTCTTGCTTTAGAAAGAAATGTCTTATCAAAGTTGCCAGAAGGGGAATCAACTCCCTATCCATATGTTACATAAGGTGATGTTCCATGACATCCATCTTGACTCAGACACCTTTTAGCCAAACTCCAGTAACACTGTTCTGCTTGCACAACCATCTGGTCCAGTACTACCAGTGGCAGCCGGAAAACAGGACAGTAACATGAGTTAGCTGCAAAGGTTGCTAAATATAAAGAGAACAGTCAGCGCAGGTATTTTTACCCTTTTAGAGTTCAACACCACTCACATTGCCATAATATCAGGAGCTGCGTTGTTATAATGAAGCATGTAAAGTGTTCTTTCCGAAATAAGGTTTAATGGCATATGCATCACGCCAAGTTGAATGGAGTGTTTGGCTGTACTCTGAGCAGCTCCCTGTCTGTTAAAGATAGATCAGCAGGCAAGAAGAGGAGAGAAAATAGCATAGGAAACAGGGGAAGAAGGAGAAAAGCCTTTTTGTCCCCATCACCCTATTAATTTGAGGAGAACGAGGAAATGCCAGCAGGATTAAATGCATTACTCCGACGGCTTTTTCCCCACTTCTTTTTTTTTTCTTTTTTTTTTTTACAAGTTCAAATTAAAGGATGGGGTGGAAGGAGGGGTGGGGTGGGCATGGAGGAGGGTGGAGTAAGAGAAGAAAGGTGTTAATTGCTTGCCAATCGATAATTCTATAATTACTTTGTGACAAATGGCTGGCTGGCGGTGCTAGGGTAGGTTCAAAGGAGGGTGGGGAGAAGGGTGGTCAGTGGGTGTGGATGTTAAAAGGGATCGGCCATGATCAGGAACGGAAATATTTGCTTTTGTGCCTGCAAGCCCGGCTGCCCCAGGGATTTGTGACAGAGAATTTATGCCAGGTTTAAGCGCGGAGCTGAATCCACCTGGGGCGGACGTCTTAGTGGGGGGAGTGCATGTACACACATGCATGTACTGACACTCAGGCTACGCAAAGCGGTTTTCGCCTCGGCACAGTTTACCTGATATTTCTCCCCAGGCTGAGCGAGTCTACACGAGACAATGGCCAAGGAGAGTATGAAAGCATATTAAAGACAGGCTGGCAGATTATCATTTTTGCACCATTAAACTGTCACGCCGATTCAAGAGGAGAGAGGGCTGTAAAAGGAAACCTGGAGAGAGGGGTTTGAATTTGGCTAGAAGACTTTGAGTCTACTAATGCCTGTCACAGTTCACTATTTTCCAATCACAGTTTCATTATGCCAGCCAGGCTTGAAGTGATGGGAGTCTCTTCGAGCCGTAGGGGGAGCTTTAGGCAGACAGCAGGTGGGCTATCTGGAGACCTGTACAGGTCAGGGCACCATGACACCTGGCGCCCCCTAGCTGCTATGGCTGGGCGGGGGAGGGTCAGTGGGGCCAACAGGAGATTGATGGCCCACCTTCATTCATGTCAAATCACCTGTCAGCACGCCCCTGGCACTGAATCCATTTTGTTCCAAGCCACCATTAACCTTGGACCACTTGGATTCATTCCTCGTCTCCGTGGACCAGGCCCCAGCAACCTTTGTCTACTTCAGCTGCCAAACTAGTTACTGGCTTTAACTTTTATCATGTGCACTGAGCTTCCATCAATACGGTTGACTTCTAAATGGTAAACATTGAGATGTGTTTGCAGAGAAAAAGCAAGACTTTATTCATTGTCTGAATTTGGGAAGACTTCGAAAAGCCCACTGATGCAGTAATTGATGACATCAATCTCAGGGCCGTTCATCCCACTCCCCCTTACTCTACATACTTTTGGATATATCTACTGTACTGTCATTGTTACATGCTGTTTTAGGATTTGATATTGCATGCATGATCCATCCATATATGAAGCATGGTTATGAGCAGATGTTTGATCATTTCACAGGCCTATAAAAGGGCGATTGGGCTGCCAGTGGCCGCTGTAATATTGATTGATGGTGGGCAGGTGGGGGCCACAGTGCTGCCCTCAGACAGACTCTGTTTATTTATACAGTCTGCCGTCTGCCCACCTTATCCACCACAGGGCTGCATTCAGTGAATTTACAGTCGTCGGGAGGAGAGAGAATATGCTAATGATGCCGCGCAGCCCTGAGAAGAAACAAAACATTTTCAATTCAAAGTTTTCCACACCATACTATCAGGTGTATCACATTCAATCTTGAATGCATGTTCGACACCAGCGTGGTGTATACAGTAACCCAGCTCTCCACAGTACCAAAGCAATATTTGCAACTCTGTTCCCTGGGGCATACATAAATTGGATCCAATAATGAGAGGCAGTAATGATTGTCTGCATATTTGGTGTTGATTTTCAATTATATATTGCTGATATTATTGTCCTGGGTGCTGTGCAGTGTGGTGTTAAACTGAACTATTGTGTAGAAATGGATTCAGTGTCATATGCAAAGGAAGCACTGTCTTTAGACAAAATTTTGCTGTAGCCAGCCTCTTGCCAAGCTTATTCAAATCAGTAATCCGCGTGACTGGTACGCATGCATTTGCAGCCTGCGAGTTGCCGCTTAAACTTCCTCCGTTTGAACAGAAACTAAAACAGAAAAAGAAAATCAAAAGGCGCATATAGCAATAGCATAGCGCACTGTATATATCCTATTTCAGTGACAGAGAAAGATAAAATGAGAGAGAGGGAGATAGTCCTCTCCACACCATTAGGGATGCTGAATACTGAAGTCCTTCTTCAATTCTAATTTTCTAAGCTTTGAAGGAGCCGGTGGTTGGATGTGGGCTGCCTCTCAGAGCATGTCTTCGGTTCCACTGAGCACACAGTAGCTTAGGGATCAGCCTGTGTCTCTGACAGGAATGTGTGCCACTGAGTCTTGGCCTGTCCGCTGAACAGAGCTGCGAGCCTCAGATCAGTGGCATTGGCTGGCCTACGGGTTGTTCTTTATGGCTGTGTCGCTGAGTGGCTGGCTCTCTGCTGTGCACACGGCAGCCCTCCAGATGGATGCTGGGACAGCGGAGGCCACAGGGCTGAAAATCCCATCAAGCAGCAGTTCCAGCCCCTTGCACTGAGAAGATGAAGCGCACCGGCACACCAGGGGACACAGGCCAAACCCTTCTGCACCTCCATCACCCTCTCCCTCCTCCCCCCCAACCCCAATCCCTTCATGTACCTCTTTCCTTCCTCCCTTCATCCCTCTGTTCCCCTTTTTTCTTCCTTTTACAGGAGAAGACTGCATGCCCAACCAGCCAGAATATGGAGTGTGGCCCTTGGGGTCTATGGCCCTTGCTTGTTAAATAAAGGAGCTGACTGGCTGATTGATAGACCCTCAGCAGTGCCTGCACCTCACATGTTTCCCAGTTCGCTGCCTCATATATGAATCCTTTGCTGGTCAGGCCTGCGTTAGCATTTGTTAAATGCAGTATTTGATGGATGGCACCAATTTTCCTCCAAAACCTAGATGAGCCACCTAAGCACCTTTCCCACTCCCCTGGTTTCTTCTCAGGTAAAGCCCATGAGCGTGAGGGGACATAAGTGTGCTAAAACAGTATCAATCAAACAAACTTGTGCAAGGCTGCAGCGGCGACTCAGTGTTTCAATAACGCATACGTTCTGCCGTGCTAGACAATTCATTCCACCTCTTACCCCCACCAAGGCACAGAGGAGGTGCCCTGTCGGCTGTCTTCACCTAACTCCTTAATTAGACAATTCTGTCGCTATTTTCTTACACATATTACACAATAATTCATTACAGTATACTAAAATATATATTTATTTAATAATGTATTTTTCAGAACACTGCTAAAATGCTATTTATCAATACTGCAAAGCTAAAGGTGTTGTCAGTTGTTTGTTTTATATGATCAATGGTTATTCGTCTATCAGCTATTGATTCAGTGCGTAACACAAATCCCAAAGAAAGCAGAAAAAAAGGAAGTGCCATGAAGTATATTAACTTATTAAAGTTATTCAATACATAATTGGTCTTGCACGCTGTGCTCTACTATCACATCAACCCTCAAGCTGACAAATCTTGCTATCAGCACTGACTATGTCCCTGTAATGCCAGAGGCATGCTCTGAAATCGACAAAGGCTGCAGAGGAGTGTCAGCCTGATGCAGTGCATCGAACAGACAGGTGAAAAAGATAAACAGATGCGAGACCAGTCTCTGGGGTGTTGGGTTCATTTGTTACCTAGCGAGGACAGACATATTCCTGTCAGACAAGCCGTGGCAACACCAGATGCGAGGTCATTCTAGTTACGGAGAGAAAATCTTGGGTTAAGGACAAAGATTCTCACTTCACACAAGAGATGGCCATGAGGTTTTATTTCCCCTGTGGTCATCTACGATAAATGCTCATTCCACATTTAGCTCCAAGGAGCCAGAACGCTTTTTTAATAAAAGTGAGGCTTATTTGTCACTGTCACCTCCACAGTTCGGTTACTATGGGTGATCTGACAATAATTCAGACAAAGTATGTTCACCTAAAATTATTTTTGTGAATGAGTGACCTTATTTAGAAATGTAGAAAACATACGATTCATTAATTACTTTTTTTGTAGTGGTTAATGAACAGTAAGTCGAATAATAACATTTCAACAATATATGCAAACATTTCTGGGGGGAAAAGACAATTTTCCAACTTAATTGTGTTTCATGTAATGTCCTTGTTGCCAGATTTTCTCAACAACTGGATGTAATAACCCAAGGAATGTCTAACATTTTATAAGTGTTAGGTTTTTCTGTGAGAGAGATGTTTTTGATTTAATACACAGAGCGCAATCTATAATGAATAGTATGCGCTTTGCTGCGGAGGACAGAGAGCGGACACACTCACTGAAGTCTTATAGAGGATATGGGAAGGTACTTGAGACACACTGGCTCCTAACCAGAACAACTGGCGTCTCTCCTCTGCAGATGGACACACAGGTGGGCTCACAGGTGGAGAAGGAAGAGGGGGAGGGCTCTGCCAGTGTTGTGTCCTTCTCGTTGTATGTGTGCGCACACGTCTGCTTATGTGTGCAAACGCTTGTGTGTGTGTGTGTGTGTGTGTGTGTGTGTGTGTGTGTGTGTGTGTGTGTGTGTGTGTGTGTGTGTGTGTGTGTGTGTGTGTGTGTGTGTGCGCGTGTATAGGTGCAACATCTGGACCATGGTCCACTGACATGTCAGCAAAAGGTATCATCAGTGAAGCTACACTGCACCCTTCTGGGCAACCGCAGCAGCACATGGCCTAAACAGTCTTCACGTCTAGGTTCGTTTTTACTGTCGGAAGAAACTTGATTAAGAGCTCTTAAGAGAGCTTGTTTTATTTAAATCTGTTTCCTTTTGTTTTTAACACATTAAAATACAGTGAACAACAACATTTAAGTATCTTTAAAAATATATAAACACACAGCTTTTGGAAACCTTAAAAGGTATGTTTCCATACACTGAACTAAGTCTTAAGATAATTAATTAAACTGGTATTTCTTCTGCATACAAGCATCTCCACTTCTAATCCTTTTCTCCTTTTCCAACCTTTCTCCCAGAAATCTCTCAGATGATCCTAAAGCTCCTAAAGATCTTACATAAATTATTGTTCAGTCTATGAAAAGATAGGCACAGCCAAACAATATGATTGTAGAAAGAACACTGACAAATAATATTGATCCGGGGAGCGCACAGACAGCTAATCAATGAATGTATGTCCTCCCTGCACAGGCTGCAAGTCCAGATCAATTTTGAAGACAGATGAGACATTGGCAAATAAAGCGAAGTAGTTCTGAAGCATATCCCGCTGTTGTGAAATGGAATAAATTCCCAAAACATATGAAAGATCGACTCTAGCTATGAGGAATGGAGATGCCAGACTGTTTGAACTCAGAAAGAGCAGTCGTGTTTTATGCCGTAATTGTAATAAATATTGTGGCTTCTATCTCACAGTGTAGTAAGTTTATCTTTCTTATTCTTGGTGTCTAGTCATACACTTTTATATCACTTGCTCTCTGGCCTCACATCATGAACCACCTGATGATTTATTGATCTGAACACAGCCTCCAAATAACCCGCAGAATGGTTTCATCACCTTGTCATTATTGCCCCATGATGAGCAGGTTTCAAAAAGTTGGAAAAGTCCCTCAAGGGTGTCTCTTTCAATATTGAACTGATCAGCACATTAGTTTTCATGTATTGCAGACTTAAAAGAGGTTATAGGTTGTTACTGGCTTGCTGATTGCATGGTCAGCTTACTGACCTAAATTTCACATTATTTTTCTTCCATGCTTGTATCCTTAAGACTTCATTTATTTTGTGTGTAAAAAGTCAGGCGGGCATTGTTGGGGGATTAAAAACAACTGTCAGGTATATCTAACGATTTAATATTGATTTTTTTTTTTTTTCATGCAAAAGGTCTTCAAGCACAAAATATGACAAGCATGGATTCTTTAAAGCATTAATGTGCAAGTTTGCACCACCTTTCTTCAACACAGCCTGAACTCTTTCAGCTAAACTTTCTGGTAAGCAGTCTTCAGAAATAGTTCTCCATACTTCTCAAAGGACATTCAAAGCTTGTCTTTGGATGTCGGCTGCCTTTTGTTCTGTTTTCTGTCAAAATTATTTCACACTGCGTCAAAATGTTGATGTCTGGGCTCTAGGGAGGACAATTTATCTATCCAGGTATGCTTTTACTGTACTGTCAGTGTGTTTGGGATCATTGTCAAGTTTTTAGCTGCTGCCAATTAGATACCTTCCAGATGGTGTTGCATGGTGGATCAAAATCTGGCAGTACCTTTCTGCATCAGTTTTGCCAAGATCCTGAGACCACTGGATGAACTGCAGTCCAAAACCATGACAGAGCAGTTGTTCTGTTGTTGCTCTGCAGACACTAACTGCTGTACATCTTCTGACCTACTCCATACATACTGACAATTTGAACTGAAAATTTCATATAGTGATCCATCAGTGCATCAGACTTGCTGCCCCTGGTTTTCAGCCAAGTCTTTGTGTAATTTACCATGCCTCGGCCTTTTCTCTGTGTTCCACTTGCTTAAGGAGACCCCCCTTGACAACCCCCCTTAAACTGAGACCATTTCTGATGAGCCTTCAGTAAAAAGTAGATGGATCAATTGAAAGGCCAGATGCATCTCTCATGTCGTGTGTAAGGTCTGGATTCTTTTCCTATTTCTTAAGAACATGATTTTTAGACACTCTTCATCTGCTGTAATTTTTTAGGCCAGTTGCTTCTTTTTTTTTCTTTGTTGCAAAAAATGTATTTTATGCCTGTCAGCCTGTGTTATCTTTGGCATTTTTCATACATTCAACAAATTCTGTTTTTCTGCAACAAGCTGTAGCAACAAAGTGCCTAAAGATACAATTTAGAAAAAGGTTTTGTTTTTCGGTTCATGCCAAGTTGTCTGTGTAGTGAACACTGGTGCATCCCTTGAGTTATGTGCTTTTTTTGTGCTTGAATGATTATAAGTCAGAATTATAAGAATCAACTGGCTTAACAAACAAAAATATATTCCAGTGAAAAACAGTCACAAGGACAGGACTGAAACCAAGTCCGACTCCTTGGAAGCAAAATATAAATGAGGGATGGCTCAAGACTTTTACACAGTGCTGTACATTCATACAAACTGGCATTAGATATGCTGCCCTTTCACATTGGGGAAGAAAAAACCTTCAGTCAAAGATTCAGCTTTCAGTCTTGTTATGTGGCAAGATGGTCTTAGACAGAAATAGCCTTAGAGATTGGCTTGGCCCAGATGCTAAGTGAGAACAGCTATAAATAGGTAGAACAGCTGTGATGTCAAAAGGCAAAAACAAAATTCAGTGGATGTCAACATAGAAGCTACATTTCAAAAGGCAAAAGTTCAGCATGAACCCATAATAGGTCAAAAACAGAAACCATGAGAATATTTAAATTAATCCACACGAAGTCAAAAAGGGACATCATTAAAGTTGATTTATCCATTTATTCAATTTTAAAAGGATTTTGAATTTATGTCAAAATTTAAAACAAATGACAATGAAACAGACAAAACCAATAACAAGGTTGGGTTCTTGGATAGCCTTTGATATGCCAGTCAGAGGAATATGTTACTTAACGTATTCTAGTTGGATGAGAAGATCAATATCTGTTGCACCTCTTGATAATAGCATACATGATATTACATACTGTACTTTGATCTATAACTGTGGTGGAGGGAAAAAAATAAATAAATGGACATTTGTAGCTACATAGTGAAAAAAATTATAGAAAAGCCTGAGGAGCAAAGACATCATGTTCTGCAACATTAACGTTACACTTCAACCCATTTACGCATCACAAATATTACCTCACAATCAATACATTCCCATTTCCAGAAAAGTTCAGATGTTGTGTAATATTTATATTACTGCAAGATGCATTTATATAAAATTGCGCCTTGTGAGTTGTATACTTTTTTTTTTTTTAATTAACAGTTGAGCAATAGTTTTAAGCAACTTCTTTTATCAAGCCAATTTCTTGAACTCATAAGACCAAATGATGATGCAAATTAAAAGCAAAATGTTTTCTCTTTGTTTTCCCCTGACATTTCAGCTGCTCAAAACCTTGGTCTCCAGTATAGGCAGGCCAGTTTAGCACCAGGACTCTCCATGATCTTACTGAAATAGCCAAGGCCTTCCCTTAAAATAATATTAATAAAATAAAAATAAAAGCCATACATTGCCCAGAAAACTGTGTGCATTGAGTAAAATGTCGTTTAAACTGTGCCCTGCTAATAGGCAAATGAGTACAATTTTGACTGGCAAGAACACAGGACAGTTTTTCACTTGTCTTCATTCATTTTAAATGAAAAAAAAGTAGTGATGTGTGTGGATCTTGCTTAATATTTTTTCTTCTTCTTTGAATAGCAGAGATAATGTGCATTAACTGATACAATAACAATGTTTTTGGTCCAGTTAGTTTAATGAAGTGTCATTCTACCACCTCCAATTAAATATGGGCCTGAAGTAATTAGCAAATAGTAACAGTCTCTTCTTTTATTCTCTTTACTCTGTATTGACATTTCTTTTAAAATAGGGCTGTAATAAATGCATTTTAAAAAATCTAATAATCACTTTGCAAATAGTTATTAATAAAGGGCACATCACTGCCGTTAAATTAATCACACAAATAAAATCATTGTAGCATTACAAGTGATTATTAAATTATACTAAATTTACAACACCTATCATTTAAATTTTTTTAAATTATACCAAAAAAATGCTACAGAACTGCTTATTATTTTGGACGTGGCAAACACTGCATAAGACATGAAAGTATTACTGCCTTTTTAGCTGCATACAAGCTTAGCCAAGATCATTAAAAGAACTGCGAGATACTTCAAACGGCCTGAGAAAACCATTACCTGAGTCAGAAAGGACAACATTCAAAGCTTAATAAAAGGAGTCTCCTTCTTGTCTAAGAGTAGTTACATGACTCGGTGTTGCATTAGTGAGAGCTGTGCACTTTGTAATGATTAAACCTCAAGCACTGATTCTAATGAATGAAGCATTAAAGATAACTTCCTGAGAAGTATCCAATAACGACACCCCTTCAGTCATCCTCCCACCACAGTCTGTTTGGCTTAAGCTGAAATTCAAAGTGCTGCGAGGCTCAAATCTATAACAACTTTATAGCATTCACTGGCAATTAAGCTTAACTTCTTTCACAGTTAGTAAATCCTCTTTTTAACAAATGTCTCAAGTATGTGGCTTAAAGCAACACAGATAGTTTTAAAAATCTTACAGACACACATAAAAATATGCTTAACTAATGAGTTTTAAAACATACCTTCATTACTGTAAAATAATAAGTGGTTTGGCACATTAGTCTTGCTAGATCTGGTAAGACAATTAGCTTATGGTGGCCATTGTTGGCTAATATTGCATGCATACAAACATAAAAGATCAGTGTCTATCACATTTTACCATTTATCAAGATTAATTCTGCCAGACACCAGAAGTTATATGATTTCAGTTTAAATGACACTAAGCTATGATTCATTATACCATAAAATACTAAAGACAATGTTGTAATTATTAGTTTAAATCAAATTGGGGAGAAAAAAAATCAGCGATGATGAAGTTTTAAATGTTTTTGAGTGACAATGTTCACATTTGTAAAGTAATGTGCTGTTAAAATTTTAATTTCTATAAAATGAAAAAAAAAACAACAACATTTTTCCCCCACAAATCTGTCCATATAACATCCATCCACCCACCCAAAAGGACTTGTGAAGCTTGTCCCACAAGCAAATCGGAGCATAAAATAATCAAGACTGTTATTTACCTGCTGCTACACCCAAAGAAAATAGGCAATTTCATCCAGGTCTACAGGATAGTCTGTGAGGTGCAATGGTTCCTTGATATCAAATCTCTCCCCCTTGTAGCTTCTCCAATGGCCAGCTGGGAGGTAGATGTCTCTCTCTTGCTTTCCAGGCTCTAAAACTGGGGCTACCATGAGGTCATCCCCAATCAGGAACTGGGAGTCAATTTTATAGGCTGTCTCATCACCTGTGGCAATCCACCACACTGGTCGTATGATTGGGTCCCCAGTGCTCAGCACCTCGCTGGCCAGCTCCAGGACCCTTGGTGCCACAAGACTTTCATGGAGGGCGGTGTATTTCCGAGCAATTTCAACTACATCATCGCCGTACTCCCACGGTGGAATAGAAAACTGCATAGAGGGCATGAAGGCTGATAGCTCCAACCAGCGGATATAAAGTTCTCGGTCAGGTAATCCACGATTTCCATATGTGCGGTTCACATGCGCATTCCCTCCAATCATATCTGGTAAAATGAACTGGTAGCCCAGAATGCTAATGGTGAGCACTGCAGGAATAACAGATTTGAGACCCAACTCATAGCCCCAAACTGAGTCTCTGTCAATTGGTCTGAAAAAGCAGGATATGTTCTGGGACTGGTAACCACTGCGCGCCTCAGCTCTGTCATTGTACAGGCTTGCCATTTCTGTGTAACGTCTTGTGAAAATACTCGGGTCCCGAATGGATTCCAAAGTCTTAAATTTCCATGGTAAGTAGTTAGCCTCTCCTGCCTCAAATTTAAAAGAGGACACCCCATACCTGGATCGCAGTGAACGTAACTGGGAGGCAAACCAATCACGGGTTTCAGGGTTTGTGAAATCCAAGATGCCACCAATGCCATTCCACCAACGCACTAAGGCTGACAGTTGACCTGTAGGCTCTCGGACAAACAATCCCCTCTCTACACAGGTATGGAAGTTTTCTGAATCATGATTAACAAAAGGGTGTATCCAGAGAGACACCATAAAATCATCTGACTTCAGTTTATGAAACATAGCGGAGGCATTGGGGAACTTAACTGGGTCAAACTCAAAGTCCCCATAGTGGCGGGAATAGCCATCATCTAGTTCCATTTGGCTACAATTGAAGTTATACTTCCGAATGTTCGCAGCATATGTCAAAAGCTTTTCTTGGTCAATGTCAGTTTTATGTAATGCCCATGTTGACCAACTAGGATGGCGAAACATAACTTCGGCAGGCACTTTGTTTGGCTTGTTGAAGTATCTGCGGACCATGTACTTGTGTATGGATGTTACATCCGATCCCACACAAACTCTGTAGCTAAGTTCCGCACATGGCATTTCCCCTGGGTTTGGCTTAAAGGAACTATCATTATACCGTGCTTGGAAGTACATGGTCTTCTCTGTGTCATTCCAACCCAAATGGAAGGGCACAGAGTTATTGATCTTGATGGCAGTGGCATTAGATGAAATCCAGTAACTCTCTAAAATTCCACCGAACTCATCACGATTCGAGTAGATGTCACTAGTAACAAATGGTTTTGGAGCTTGTTGGCCAGAAATAGAAATAGGCCAGTGTTGAACTGCTGACACTGCACCTCCATACCAGTGTGCAAACTTGTATGTCATTGCATGCTCTACGGGAATGTCAGGAACCACTTCCTCCCAGCGCACACGGTAGCATTGGACAGTATCCTTGGGCCGTACTGTCTCAATGAAAAAAATCAGTTTTCTATCTGTGGTGCGGACGCAGCTCAGAATCTCACCTTCTTTAGAGCAGGAATCTAAATCAAGGGTTCCTGACCTGTCAAGATTCAAAAGTAATTATATGCATTATCTCTTTACACAAATCTCACATTTCTGTTAAATGACAAAAAGTTCAGCACATATTTAAAATAAAGGATCTAAAGGTCTCATTTTTTCTGCATATGGAAACTTAAATAGCAAAAAAATAAATTGAAATACCAACCTGAAATCCATTCTGAAAACGATAGACCCCCCCTGGTTTCGGATGATGTAGCCATCTTTATTCAGATCCAGCAGCTCAGTCTTAAGCAGTTCCGCTTTGCGTAAAGAGCGTATGTAGTAACACCACGCAGTCACAGCTGCAATCACCAGCACTAGCCCGATTACCCCAGCTCCAACTAAGGGTCGAGTGTCCTTGCTGAGTTTCTGCTTGGGGATAACATCTGTAACTGTGCCCCCTGCTCCACCTGGCACCACTTGGTACATGTTTGTGCTGTTCAATGTGCAAATCTCAAAGTAGCTTTTCCACAGATCATCAATATGTTTTACAGGAAACCTCTTCTGCTTGACACTTGGAAGGTTGTCACATCTGTTTTTCTTCCTGCCATGACAACGATATACCAGTCTTTAAAAAAAATTAAAAATTGGTGACGATGCAATTTGTAGATTTCATATTAACACAGTATTTTGAGGAAATCAAACTTCAATTACTATTTTGATTCTTTATAAGAAAAATGTGCAGGAGTTTTAGTGCATCCATGTTTCTTTCAGTAACAAACAGTCAGAATATACCAATGAAACTATCAAAGGACCTCCAGGAAAACAACCCCAGCCCCATCGGTGCTCTCAGTCCTTCTTGTTTCCCTGTCAGTTCAAAGCCTCCACTACATTTCCTGCGTTGTCTTACATGCTCTGCATTGCTGAACAAAGTGATTTCACAGCACTTAAAGGTATTAGGCTGTCAGAATGTAAACTTTAAAGATGTGTTTGAGATTTAACCAAACAAATCTACTGCCAATTACCCATAAAAAAAATAAGTAGATGTTCCCAGCAGTAATTCTAACCTATGAGTTCAATTGAAAGAATACTCATTTGTATGTAAGGAGGCGCAGAAGCAGAAAAGGGGATTTGGGCCTTAAACCTCTGCCAATGTCAGGAAGGAAAGTAAAGAATACTAAACATTGTGTTCTATCAAGCCCAACAAGCCAAAACTCCAAGTAACCCACACATCATTCGGTGCAAGTTTGACAGCAGAGTAAACAAGTCTAAGAAAAAGAAAACAGACAGAGATCCATTTGTAGTGCACCTCCCAGCGAAGGGAAGGCAGAAACTCTTATGGGTAAACTAATTAATGGCTGATGTTAGTTATTGTGGCTTTAACTAATCAGAGGAGATCTGATAAGAATGCACAGCCGATCTAGCGGAGTTCAGTCCTCTCCAACTCAGCTACATGCTCACTAGTCCTAACTACACTTGATGCTCATGCTCTGCCCTGGCAGCAGGGGTCGATAATAAACAAATGCTGGCTATTAATTAGCAATCTAATTGACTGATTCTGTGTTCAACCAGCCCTGGTATAGATTTCCCCCAACAGCAGTAGTGATAACATAAGCCTATCATTAATTAACAGAGAACTAACTGCTGGTAGCTCTGAGATTCAATCAAGCTGCTGGACCCAGTTAGGAAATTTACCAAGAAAGTCAGAAGATGATTTACCATTTGTAAGAGTTATTTCTTCTTTATTGTAATGGAAAACTACAAGGGTGAGTTTAAGAAATTAACCTATGACAGTTTGTGATTTGATATTGATCATATCAGGCTGAAACCAACACTTTGTTCAACAATTAATAGGGTTTTTTCCACCAAGAAGTACCTAATTGTTTCATCCACACAATCCTGGAAAACTGTGCAAGAGGCCACAGTGACATCTTTCCATTTCTTACAAATATGCACGTATGTGTAGACCAAATGATTTTTGCTTAGTTTTATGAAGCTAAAATTAAAAAAATGATGTGGCCAATCCTTTCTGCTCCAGTTTCAACGGCTTCTCACAAACAAACTCAAAGTTTTCAAGTACAGCATGTTCTTCTTCTAAAAGCTTTACACTGCATTTTTTTTGTTTAAGGTATTATCAAGAGGGCTCATATGCACCATTTCAGCTGATTCACTATCTACCATCACATGGAGGAAAAACAAACAGTGAAGTGCTGATAAAATCAGAGCAGCCATGTGAGAAAGAAACCCTCCATCAGTCTAAATCTAAGCTCGTGCGTGTGTGCAAAATTGACTGTTGTGTGCTGTGGAGTTTTTGCTTATATATCTGTCTCTTGTTAACTGCATAAATCGTGCACTACAGACAACAACAGCGCATTTCTAAGCATGTCTGAGTCTGTCGATGTATAGAGAGCAGTCGTTGGTTTTGCGCCTTAGTGGGTGGTGCGAGAAAGAAGAAAAATAACACGTAATCCATGTGCACTATAATTTTCGCTCACACTTGTTGCCCTTTTCTCTTCGGTTTGTTAGATTTTAAATTACATTTATAGTTTATTTTTGGGTTTTTTTGCCTACCGATCAGCAGCAGTCCCCCCGTCGACTCAAAGTACAACTTGTTTGCTTCTGTTCACACAAACAGCCCGTGAAAGGAATCAAAGCGTGCTGCTGGGTCTCCGCCCTGCACACGTCCATAAACGCCTGGGAAATGTAGTTCAGCAGAAAAGCAGCGCTCTGTGTTTTCTCATTCTGCTGCGCATGTGACAGTGTTGCATGCAAATTACGCAATACTTCACAAAGAACCCGATGAACCTTAAAGTCACCAAAAAAGTTCAGTGTATACAGAAGGGAGGAGTTGATCCTTAACAAAGTGAGGGTAATGCTTCCTTTATTTGTATCGACAGTGACACTCTTTCACTGCATTTGCTCTGGTAGTTGAAGACGGCATCATACTGTATCATTGTACTGATTTCCTTTTAAAGATTGACACACGTTTTCCTCAGAAGATTAAAATTTCAAAAACTCACGTACAGCACATTAGAGCCTCAGAGGCTCATTTGATCGTCAAAATCATCCCATGAGAAGATCTTTGGTACTGATTGAGCACTTAACTGCAAAAGTTTCCTTGCATTACACAATGAGATAACAGCTGTGCTTGTACACTCTACATGATTCACTCTTACACCTTGTCTCACTGGGTTAATTAACAGAGAATTAAGGAAAAGTTAACAATTGCTGCAGAGTAGCCTCAGGCTCTCCGTGGACCTCTTTGGGTCACCATCTTGGAAACCAGAGCTCTAATAATCCTAATAAAGGCTTTCAGACACAAACTCTGGGTGTATGATGTAGTGTCCAGCTTGGTAGGGCTTCACCACATGGAAACAGCTGTAGCAACCACTGCTGAGGAACCAAAAGAGAGAAAAAAGATTATCAGCAGCTATTATTAAATGCACCAAAACAAAAAGGGGGATATATTTCAATATATCACATTCGACTAAACAATCACCTGTTATCCCGGCTGCTGTTAGAACAGCACCTCTGGTATTTTGTCTGTACAAAGCTGCAAGGAGCTGCAGGAGTTTGGGCTCTTGTTTGAAGTGGAGCAGCTGTATTTCGCCTGTTCGAAAGAAGAAAAAAACTGTTTTTTAATAGAATTACTAGGTTATCAATCAATAATGTTCATCAGCCCTGAGACCATAAGAATAGGCCAAAGGTTATTTGCCTACCTGAGCTGCTGTGTTGAATGTGGATGGACATGCTTTTGATAACCCAGTCTGCTGTAAAGATAATCACTCTAAATCACTGAGTATTTATCTCTGGTCTGTTGATGGAATATACAGAATATATTTACCTTTGTGGGCTCTTCAAAGCAGTGCTGAGGTGGATGTCAGTGCTCGGGGAAGGTTCGGTCAGTTGTAGTTTCTGCAGTTTATCAGCAGAGGGCATGGCTTGTACTGTTGATGGGTTGACAGGGGGCATGTGTTGTGTTTTGTCGGTTGTATTTAGATAGCTGTCAGAACAAGTTGTAACAGGACCGTGAAATGAAAAATGTCTGACAGGGGGGAAAAGAGGGCGGCCGAAGTCCACAGGGGGCAAGGGATGAAGAAGTGCATGGGTTGACCTATTGTTTGACTGAAGGCTCCTGGGAAACAGAAAGTCCTTGGGAGGCAAAGAACAAATGGGACACATACATGTAAATTTTCTTAACTCTATTCATCCTTGGATGAATAAATAAGCATGGAGAAATTCCTGCATAATAGATAGGATACAGCTGTTATGATTCACAGAAAAATGTGCCCAACCAGTCAATTAGTAGGACACTTTTTTAATATAGCCAAACAAAATAGAGCAGTACGTATAATTGCCTCAGATTATCCTGTCTGCCTGAAATGAGCTATATTTTTCATATTTTCTGAATCACCTAGGGTGATATAGTATAACTTCTAATTTTGGAGACAAATTTGAAAAAAAAGAATAAAGAAATTCCAAACCACCCTGGCCTTTCATTCACTCAGATCACGTAGGCAGTATTGAAAGCTGTGTGTCTTACCGCCCGGGGCTGAGGGTTGTTCCTACGGTGGGCAGAGGTCGGTCGAAGTTGTGCTCTTTTCACTGTGCCTGGAGATCTGAACTGTTCATTGTACACTGTGATGTATAGTTGGGGAACCATCTTCACTGACTGCCTTACTTACTTTTCCACTGCTTACATCCAGATCAGTCTGCCTGAATGGAGCATGCAGCATCACTCACCTCCCCCTGACACCTGCTAACTCCACCCCTTCCCCGAAAACAGTGTACCTCCTCTTTGTATTACCTTTGTCTGTGTGTTTGTTTGTTTGTTTGTTTGTTTGTTTGTTTGGAAATATTGTCTAATATTTATGGGGGTTTATTGTTCCTCGAGTGTGATTACCACCTACTTCACTGTCATATTTTTATATTATTTATTCTATATTTATATAACAACATGACATTTCTCTTGCATCAGTAGTTATAAATCCTGCATGAAACCCTGTCAGCCTCCAAATTGATAAAACCTTTTGTTTAACCTGGAGCTATTCTGATTAATGTACTCTGTTGGAAGGAAAGCAGATTAAGGGCATCCTTGCTGAAGCAGAAAAACTCTTTGTGCTACCTGAGCACTCGGCCACTAATCCTCCTTAGCTGCAAGCCCCCTGCAGAGACACACATACCTGGGGTCACAGCCCATGACCTATTTCCCTCCCAGGGGCCTTCACAAATAAGCCACCACTGATCTCCAACACTTCTGGCCGTTCAGCTGCCTCGTAGTTAAAATAAACTCAGCGCTATCAGATCAGCAGAAAAGGAGTGAAACAGCAGAGAAATGGGGCTTCTAAAAATCTTCACCACCACCACCACCACCCAGTGTCACCTCTGTTCACTGTCAGCTTGCCACATAAGCATTAATAATTTACCAAGCGCTGTAGGGTGCCTTTGTGTCTCCAGCGCTCTCACTGACTTATCTGTGACAGGAACTGGCTGTTCATCTAGTGAAGTGGTTGGGGCCTCGTTTGACAGCCATGTTAAGCCCAGTCAAATCCACGCGAACAGATGCAGAGCAGAGGATATGGGGAATCATAGTAATGATCTGGCAGGAGTGTCCTTCACAGGAGCTCAAATCAGATCCAGGGCTGTGCGTTCCCAGCTTTGATACAGTTTTCATACAGCTTGAAACAACTTCTTTATTTCGTTTCATTTTGTTTCAAACGGCACATTCGGAGCCTGTTAATGTAAGTAATTTTCACAGTTAAGTGACTTCAAGTGTAATGAAAGGTACAAACATCTTTTTTTTAAAAAAAACAAACAAACAAACAAACAAACAAAAAATTTACACTTCAAAGTAAATTCCCATTTTATATGAGATCCATATGATCATGCAAAGAGGCTTCCTGCTGCACACCCGGCAAATGTCCAACATGTGCAGAGCTGACTTCAAAGCGCTTGTCATGGAGTCGGTGGTCGTAGTCGTAGTGGATTCAGTGGTGCTTAGTTTTAACTGCTGCTTTTAGTTTTGTGTAGAGAAAACCGAAATTCTGTTAAAAGAGAAAGAATAGGTTATTTTAACCTGGTAGTGCTTTTAGACTACGCAGAATGACGAATAAACAGTGCTGTAGCTGCACTGTCTACAGTTCCTTGTAAACAGTGCAGTTACATGGAAATATGAAATACAGTATGATTAGATAATATAATATGGACGTCAAACAGTGCATTAACACACCTGGATTGCGTAGTAAACAATACCCAGGTAAGCAGCAATGCAGCCTCCCAGGAACAGATCAAAGGCAGCAGGCTTCACTCTGAATTAAAAAATGCACATTAGAGTTTTAATGGCTTATTAAATTTAACATATACTCTAAAATTTAAAAACAGATATAATAATACCGATATCTACCTGTACATGACTATTGGTTGGCTCATTTGATCAAAGAAGGTAATATCAGGATCCCTGCAGGAAGAAATGTTGTTGATCATTATTATTGTTGTCGTGGTATGACCAATTGGATTGAAAAGATGTGCTTTCTACTCAGATAGCTGTATTTTTTTTACCTCTTGTCCTGTCGGAAGGTGTGTCTGTGGACTTGCTGCAGATAGCGCTTGAATTCGTGCTCCAGTGAGTTGACCAGCAAGATATGACTGGGTTCCTTATCCAGCAGCTGAGTAGCCCGAGGGACTGATGTCAGGAAAGACATCAAACTGGAGATACGACTGTCCAGAATGTCCTGAATTACAGATTTGGATGTGGGTTTTGCAGAGGGAAAAAAGAAATCACACAAAACTCAGCTTCTACTCTGCATGTATCGGTTCTTATGATTTAAAAAATAGACTCTGTTTAGACTTTTTCAGTTACATGTAGATATAAATCTTTAAGAAATGACATTAAAACATGTTTGAATAAATAACCTCAGTGATCCATCCCTAACCTTCAGATGATTATGAGGAATAAGCTGCTGAAAGACTCAAACACTGTGTCATGTCTCTAAACTAACACCAGAGGTCAGCACTTCTCTGTACATACCAATCAAAATAACTGGGAACTTACCAGCTGGCCCTTGAAAACTTGCACATCCTTTGGTGAACCCTTGTGAAAAATAAACACACAGTAATGACACATTAACATGGCTATTTTAAAGCAATGCTGACGTAATGAAAATATACTTTCTGCCTTTATTATATTTACAGTATGCTGTGTTTTCATGCATTCAGTCACCTTGTCAGAGAGATTGTACATGTAGCGGGCCAGCGCTTCTGCTATGATGATGCCATTTCGCTTAAGTTTCCGGAAATCCACTTTTGACCTAGATGTGATAGTCACATGAGTAAATATCTTTTAATGCCCTGTGAAAATACACTTAACTCAACAATCTGTTGGACAAAAACACAGTTTTGTAATTTTGCTTATGTACACCACCACGGTGGATTTTAAACCAAACAATCAAGACGTGTTTGAAGTGCAGGCTTTCAACTTTGATTCAGAGGGTTTTATATGATAAAAATCTGCATTTTGAACTGTGAACAATGAGTTTTGCAGCATTTGGCTGAATCTAAGTAGAAAATATAGCCCTGTACACTTCCAAATTCATCCTGCTGCTTACATAAGCAGTCACATCATCAATAAGCAATAGTGACCCAGTCCCAACGTCTCCCACACGTGCCTATGCTATAACATTGACTCCACAATATTTAACAGATGCTTCAGATCACGAGCTGTTTCTATCCATCTCTGCACTTCTGTCTTCCCATAATTCTGGGACAAGTTCGACTTTGATTCATCTGTCAAAAGACTTCTTTCCCCACAACTGGGTAGGCTCAGATGTTTCAGATGTTTTCTGACAAAGAGTAATCTGGCCTCCCTTTTCTTTATTATAACCAATGGTTTTCACCCTCTGTACTTCCATCCCAAAGGCTTCTTTAGATTGTAGATTGATCCATGATCTAGCTCCTCAAAAGTGTTCTTGACTTGGTTAGATATTGTGAAGTTGTCTTAACCATGGAAATAATTCTGTGATCATGTACTTTAGCTGCCTTTTTTGGTCTAACCAAACCACAGACCCACACCTTTTTAAGAATATACTGTGCAGTCTCTCTATGATAGTTAGTTCTGAATTTTTCAACCTAATGATGGCCTCCCTCACCTCCACTGATATCGCTCTGAGTCTTATATTAAAAATTACAGTGAAACACTATAAAACAAATTGAACGCTTTGAGTCAAACTGAGATATTATATCTGCTTCATTAGTCATGAAAAGCAAGGGAACAGTCCTCAGCTGGCTATGAGACTGCTTGTCAGTGTATTGCCTAATTAATTTTGAGCCTCTGAAACTGAAGGACTGGATATATAAATAAGTGTCTGTCGGTGTAAACCTTTTGTAAAAGCTGAAAAGCTGACTTTATTCACACATTAATTCTTTTACTTAAAATACTCCACTGTGGTGTATAGGGACAAACAACCTCAATGCTCTTCAGGTAGCTCAAATACTACTAATAATAATATCCATAAACAAAACTTGCATGGTGTCTAGCATAGAGCCACGAAGTTCAGATTTAGGATCTTCCAGATGAGACAGAGTGAAGCCCAGGATCCTGCGTAGGCTGTAGCGCTCATGCTCCCAGGCTACAGTAGACTCCACAAGATTGATCTTTTTATGAACCAAACCCACCTTCACCCAGGGAAATCTGGAGGAAACCACCTGGAGGGCAATTAAATAAGATATTTGCACAAATTACTAAGACTGATAAGATCTGGTTGCTTTTCTTGCACGTGTAGAAACAGCTCCGCTGGTTACCTCCTCCAGTTGTTGGATGAAAGACTGCATTGGAGTGTCGGGTTTAGGAGGGCGGGAGACGTGCATGTACAGCTCATCGCCGTTGGCCAGTGTATCCAAGCACAGGACAAATGCCACATTGTCATGGAGAAGGCTGGACTCTGGATGGAAAATATTTAGCTTTAAAAACCTGACATTTTGTGTTTTAATTCACATTAGCACATACAGCACACAGCCCACTCATGTTCAGTGAGTGGCAAAGCTGAAAACTCACCAGCGTGGTCCAAATTCTCTTCAATCCACCTCTTTGTTCCAAAGAAATTGTATTTTCCTCCTCCGGTCAAGGAGAACATTAAATTAAATCTAAAACACACACATACACACACAAAAAAAACAAAATTATTCAACAGCTTAACTTATTAACTATAACTGACCAGCACTGGCTGTTAGTTTCCCTCAAGGGTATTTTCCGATCACTATCAGTCACTCAAAGCAACATCATTAGAGCCATGCAATTACAAAAGCTTTCACAGTCCAGCTGAGGTTACAATGAAAGCTAAGTTTGAAGATAGGTGTGGTCCCTGAGTAGTGAGTAACAAGGCCCTAATTTTCCTTTCCTGTTTTACTTTTCAGTGTATACTTCCTCCATACAGAATACAGTATCTTTTTCCAGCAGCATATTATCTTGTTCAACAACAGGCACAGCGGGAAAATTCATTGGAATTGCTGCGTGTTCATCTGCTTTGTAGAGACATTTATCGACTTTGCCTTCGCTTTATAATCTTACAATGAATTGGAACTTACTGTGGTCTGGTTCTGGGACTACTGTAGAGTTTTTGGAAGAGACGGGCCAACTCAATTAGGATTGTGACACCACCGGCATTTGAGTCTGCTCCATAAGACAGCCACTGTAAAATGCACACACACACATACGGTTCGAGCACAGTCTGATACTCTATCTGCTAAAATTTACACCTAATTTCAGAGGTGTTTTACGATTTGACTCACAGGGGCAAGCCCAAAAGAGTCATAGTGGGCTGCGATGACTATAGTGGGTGCATCCTCTACTGCTCCTAGAAGAACTCCCTGAAATAATCATCCCCAGGCATATATCACAGAATCAAAGTGCATTTGCAAGCAGATTGAAAATTATTTAACTGATATTGAATGATCTAATCAATTTTATTCCTCTATGGGGAATTATTGGGTCCCAAACTCACCTCCAGTGTGATTATAGCATTGTCAGTGGTGGCCTTAATTGGGGCATTGTTGATCACTAAAATCTGAAAAGCTGTAGCCGTGACCATACTGCGGAGGACTGTCAACAAAAGAAGAAATGCACCAGAACCGTGAGTAATACCGTAACTTTCTTTTTAGTTTTCCCCGTGCATTAGTCCAAACAACCACCATTAAGCATTTGCATGTATCTCGTTGTTGTATCACTTACCTCTGACAAAAATGGATGATGTCCGGGTGGCTGCAGCCTGTTTCACCTCCTCATACATGCAGAGCAGCTGTTCATCCTCAGGTGCCACATACACTGGCATGAGGGTCTCCTTCTGCAAGGTCTCGCTTTCACTCACCATAAATGACTGAGAGACAAAATGCTTTACTTAAACCAAAGGGTTGAGAAACAATTGTAATCTTGATTAAGAGTTTCTTAATATCTTCCTTACAATCCTGTTTTCTTCTGATTTCCTTAGTAATTGAGTGATGTGTCTATAACAGAAGGAATGCTTTTAAGTATTATAATTTATTACCTCTACTGCATTGTGAGGCATACTGGAGATATTTTGGGGCAGCAGGATCAGGATGGCAGCTGCATTTTGTCGCTGGGCCTCGGAGTATTTTTCTGTTGTGAAGTCTTCCACCTTCATTATCACACAGCGGCGGGTTAGCGACGGCTCTTCTGCTGAGCGTGCCTCCGCAACAACAATGGCTCCACGACAGCCTCGGCGAACGAGACAAGAGAAGGCAAATGATACATAAATACCAACTTGGGCAACATAGAAACTCTACTTTAAACGCAGCTTCCTCTTCCTGTTTTTTTACACAGAAAAAAGCCTTTAGCAAACCAATCTGTTTCCAGTGGCAGTGACCACAAGCTCTCAGTGGTCAAGAAATATTAGTTCCCTCAGTCAGCTGTAATTTTTAGGTAAAAAAAAAATCCTGTTGGAAGACCTTGCCTCGGCTTTCCAGCTAATCTGCACATTTTAAAAAAAATACACTGAAAATGGTTTCCTTAGAATTTGAAACATAATTTATGCTCAGAATAGGTTCTATATAAATATCCAGTTTTTCCTATATTCCTATAAAATGCTCTAAAATTGGTTACCAAATTTGTAGTAGTTTCATGCGCACCCAGGTTAAACTATAATTTGAGTTTAACACAGACAAACTCTCTTCCTGGAACATATTGATTTCAAAATATCCTTTCAGCACCAAAGCTTGAATATGCATCATATGGCACATTTAAGGTCAAACAAAAAACAAGCAACACTTTAAATTTAGAAGCAATTTTATGCTACAGATTTGTCATTTTTCTTTTATTATAATATATAGGTGTGTCTGAACTTACCATACTTATGCTGTCCCAGGTTGTACTGTTGCATCCTATAGGCAGTGAACTCATAGGACGACACGGCAGGGAGAGCGGAGCCATGCAGAGACTGCACGCAAAGCAGCAGTGCAATGGCAGCTGTGCTCTGCAACATGATGTGGCATCCAGTTGTGATCTCAGGCTAGGGAGGATGGTTAATGTAAGACTTCATAAGAGACCAGACTTCCTTCAGTGCTGTACAAAAGTCTGGAGCCACCCTTCATTTATTGCTTCCACGAAGCCAGACGTTCTTGGAATTTTTATTTAAAGTGGTCTTTAGCAATAATTCTTCATGCTTTCTGAAGATGTGGCTTGCTTTTTACTTATACTGAAACCAGTCCTTGTACCTAATTATTTTAAGAGCTAAGCCACTTAACACTAACATACAAATTGAACAAGTGGAGGAAAAGTGGAAGGCCTAAAAACTATCTAGAGCAGATGAACGATATTTGGAAGTCACGTTCTTAAGAGATAAGATCCACTAAATCCACCTGACACAGAACCCAAGAGTTGGTCAGTTGGCCTTCAGTTGGCTTACTGTTCACTGAATCCTCAACAGTGGAAGGATGGGTGTCAAGAAGCAATTTAGAATCCAGGGATGGGGAGAAAAGGCTGAGGTGTGCCAAATTATACAAGAACTGCGAGCAAAATCAGTGGCGATTGTAAATTTTTGGTTCAAATCATCATTAATATGTACAGATTTGTACCTGTGAGAGGTACAACAAGCCTACAGCTTACATGGTGGAGGCTTTGTCATGCTTTCGGGCTCTTCTCAAAACTGATGGAATTATTAGTGCCGAAAAGTGCCATCAGATTTTGATCCACCATGCAATGCCATTTGAAAAGCATTATGAGAATGATCCCAAACATACCCCCCAATGCAGTAAAAGCATACCTGGATAGAAAAACACAAAATGGCTCACTATTAATCATGGATTGGTTTCCCCAGAGCTTTGACCTCAACATTAACAACATCCAAAAAGAGCTTTGATTGCACTTCTAGAGGCCTGGAGAACTATTCCTGAGGATGACTCAAAGAAATGACAAGAAAACTTGCCTAAGAGAATTCAGGCTGTATTGAAGAATAAAGGTGGTCATACCAAATATTAACTTTCAAGCTGGTTAGAATTGTATAAACTGTTTTTGCCTTTTAAACCGTATTTCCATTTATGTTTCCACATGTTAGATATAAAGAAATGAGGGGTGACTCAAGACATTTGCACATTATATCTATTATAATATTTTGTGTTTAAATAAAGTCTTTGATAGGGCCAACAGTGTAAGGCAGAACAGATAAGGTGACAGTAATCACCCTATTCACCACAGGTTTTACAAATACCATACAAGTTTCTAGATGGATGAAAATGAGGTTATCATCATCACCTACTAACCAGTATGTGAATCTTAACCAGGAATTCCTTCGATAAGGAGCCCTTCTCTGTTCACAGTGACATTTCCGAACACAAAGTCAGTCACTAACAGAAAATGTTCCTTACCTGTCCTCCTGCAGTCTTTTCTCATGAGGCTTTCTTTCTTCCTTCCTCAACTTCGGTGTTACTCCTTGCACATGGACACATGCTACCGTTAACTCCTGGGATTCAAGGCATCTAGGTAAGCCACCATTCACCATCTGCTCCAGAGGGATCAACTCAAAGCTAATCACAAATGCCCAACCCCCTGCACTCACTACTCCATCAATCTATTGTTCCCTCCCTCCCCACCTTGCCCGTTTTGGACGTAATGTCATATACTTCAGTAGGCAATCACCCATTACCAGCAGAGTCTCTGCAGGGAAGGCAAGGAAACTCTTCCAGCCAGTAGCTGTTTGTTTCATCTCCTGCAGGGAAAACTACCAGAGTCTAAAGAAGTTAAAGAATATAACTGGATATTACAGAGTCACACGGCACCATCAAAGTTGAGATATCTAATATTTATTTTTATTTTTTTTTGATATGTTGTACTATACACAGAACTTTAACACTATTAAAATCTAAATGGAACCTGTTCACAATCATCATAACAACAAATAAAAAGCTTCAGTCTGTGTATGAATTATTTCCCACATGTGAAAGTAAACAAAAAACACACGACTGAAAATAAATAGCTTCAATTACAAGAAATTACCCTAAACTCAAGTCAGTGAAGAAGTCAGCTACACCTTAATTTATACATCAGCCACAAGTATTGCAATCGGTAGAAGATAATTGTGATGACTTGTGTGAAAATCCATTAGGATGATGTTAATGGTGGAAAAAAAATACAGCTCCACAGTCACACGCAATCACTTCCTCATCATATATGCTAACTGTGCATCCACCTACTAGCTACACTGGTGACATTTTAAATTACCTACTGTGCTGTTGATGGACTTTTCTACTTTTTGCACATGATTTTATTGTCTAAACACATGGCACCTCTTTTCAAAATGTAAACTATTTTTAGTGTGCACTTTTCTAAATCAAATGCTGCAGGAACACTGAGGTTCTATCAGGGATAAAAGGGAAATAAGCAATATTTTCTGAATTGTTAATTCAGATAAATAGTTTTTTAGTTATCTCTATCCAATCAACTTTTAGTTGTTTTATGCTATAAATACGGTACTACTTCCTTATATAGTACAGTGCAAAGGTTCATCTCTTGATGACCACCACTACAAACAAAAAGCTAAAGCAAGATCACAAAGCAAGAGTCCTTTAGGAGGTAAACATTACACACTGTATCTCCAATCGCATCAGTCTTTTAGATCTTGATTGTTACTGGTGCTTTTTGTAGTCTTTCATTATCATAACAGAAAAACATAAAAGAAATCAACACACAACACATCAACAGCCTCAAAATGAGGCTCTGCACTGTAGATGCGCAGTATTTGTAACTCCTTGAATATTCGCCAGTACTTCTTGTTACTTTACACTGCAATTGAATGTAAAGTGCACACAGACTCACATGTACGCTATCAGCTACGTTTCATTCAAGCTGTAGAGCTCATCCATTTTGAAATTATTTTAAAGAGATGGTGTCTCTGAATGCTTCATGATCATGAACAGTGGTACACTTCTAAAAGCTCATTACTTGAATTTTTCTGAAGCAGCTGGCGCGACCTTACATGATCATTTCTTTTGGAGTCGATTCACGTTCAAGTGACTTTTACCATCAACCACAAAATAAATATGTTGTCTGCAGAGTTCTGCCAATCTTCAGAGTAATAAAATCATTAAAAAGAAAAAAGGAAAACAAAGAATGCTCTTTCAGTACATTTAAACAACAAATAATAATAATGGATTGCATTTATATAGTGCTTTTCAGGGCCCTCAAAGCGTTGTACAATTCTACTATTCATTCACTCTCACATTCACACACTGGTGGAGGCAAGCTACAGTTGTAGACTGACAGAGGCGAGGCTGCCATATCACGCCATCGGCCCTTCTGGCCAACACCAGTAGGCGGTAGGTGAAGTGTCTTGCCCAAGGACACAACGACCGAGACTGTCCGAGCTGGGCTCGAACCGGCAACCTTCCGGTTACATGACGAACTGCCAACTCTTTGAGCCACGATCGCCACACAAATAAACAGTTTCTATAGAACCTGAAAATAGTGAATGGCATAAAACACTGTCAACATATGCTACACGTACAGATTCTGTCCCCACATCAATGAGTTCTATTATTACTCAAGTAATATGCACTCGTTTCATACTTTACAAAAAAAAAACGTAAAAATGAAAAGGGATGGCATGTTAATGTTCCTATCTAAAAAAAAGAAGAAGAATCAGGGAAAATAGAGGAAAAATATAAGATTAAAAAAAGAAAATCAGCATTTAAGCATTATGAGATCACTTCAATATGCTTCAGAAGCCTGTATGTGTGACCAACACTACATCCCTACCAATGTATTTCCCATTTCCAAGCCCTTTTCTTTCTACTTCTTTCCTAAGTTTATGTGAACCGTTACTGAGGGAGGCTAATGCAGACAAACACACTTTAAGTACACACTTACTCGCTGAGCTGACACTATATGGTTTTACTAGATTTACTGATATTACAGTATGTGAACCTAAATGTGATTAACTATGTTTCTGAAAGCACATTAATGTCTCCTCAGCACAAGGATGTGCTAAGGCCTCAATAAAAACGGATAAATTATCTGCACAGGCTGGTCATCTGGGCACAGTGTTAACAGGCAACATGCATTTTCCGCTTCTTTTTTTTAAACTAAATATAAAACAACGGCCCAGTACAATCTTTGTGTTAAAGATAAACATGTAAAAGAAAAAATAAATAAAAATAAAAAGAATCTGGATTACTACTTTATTATAGCATTAGTGTTTTATCGGCAGCTGGATGGTTTAGCACGGTGTTCCTGGGCTTAATCACACACATCACGTTTGACACATATATACACAGGAAGACAAAGCAGACTGGCTGAAAGAAAAGAAAAAGAAAAACAATGGCCACTACAAAGCTTCCGATCTCTTCTTGTCCTTTGTGTACATCAGTAGAAGAAGTCATCTGCTTGGATGGGCGGATGACGCAGTAATAACAACCTGTCACCATCACACGTATTTGGTTGAGCTCCTGTCATTTTACAGGTTTTTTTTCTTCACCAGCGTTGCACCATCGCGGTCTGTTTAAGCCAGAAAATCCACAAGCATGAGATGGAAGTTCAAACAAAGTCATGTGTTTCTCTTAGAGGTAATGTTTCTGCCATCAGTCGAGTCCCTTTTGAACCAACAATGCAGAAGTAAGATGCACAGATCCTACCATAGGAGGAACATGCACAGATACTGTACATATTCAATTTTCGCATTTATAAACCCTTGGTTGTTGTTTTTTTTCCCTTTGTGCCTTTGCCAGTCTTTAATTTTTCTTCCTCTGTTGCCACTCTGGTCAGTTGTTGGCCTCAGTACAGGTGGCACGGAGGAGACTGTGTAGGTGGGGTTAGTGCTACTGGATTTGACAGGCTGTGGAGGGAGCAGCCTGGCAGCACATACAAGTGGGGTTGACTGCTTTAGGAGGGATCAGATCCAGATCCTCATCATCAGGAATCTCATCAAGTCGGTAACCGTCCTTCAGGAGCTGGATGTTCAGGTCCTGGTTGATCTGCTGTGAAACCCGAAGAAACAAGTATCAGGCATCAACTTTCTATGCTGATTCTAGCAATATATAGCATAGATCAGTAGAGAGAAAATAAATCTTTGTAGTCTAAATTAATAAAAAAGACACACAAAGCAGAAATATAGCAGAGTACAGAGAACTTACTGATGTAATGGCTTGAGTCAAGAACCCCAAAAATATAAATAATTTATATATTTATTCTACTCTAAGTGGAAGAAATGAAAAGGAACAAATCTATCCGGATGACAATTATGGAGAAGTCATTACAGGTGAGTGTGAGTGAAAGATCGAAGACGCCAGTGTACACTTGAATGGACGCACATACGCACAGACATCTGGTGTGACAAAGGAAGTGTGTGATCACATGGCGGTTTTCGTGATTTCACCACACGATGCTGTGAAACAATATAATATGTGTATAAATACCTGGTCCCTCAGACATCTCACCTCGGCTGAGGAATATCCTGATGAAGAGTATCTGGACATGTCAAAGTCATCGTCACTGCAAGACACGACATCAGTGGTTAGACATTAAAAATGGGGTGGGGGTGGGGGGGCGTCTATGTAACAGTAAGTTGTAGTGATAATGAAATAGTGGGGATTGAAGCCGGTCGCAGCGGTTGCAGTAACAAAACAAAACTCAGTCTACTGATTCATGACTGCCCGTATCACATTTACAGCCTCTATTGGGGTTATTTATTCTCCAGATAAAGATATTTAAATTTTAAGACTTGCAAACCTCCACAGTTCCACTAGAAACTATGAAGCTATTATCCAACATAATGCATGCAGTTTACACTACCTGAGCAGCACTTCTCTTTGAAAAGGAATTATATTAATTAAAGCTGTTATATTCATCTTTCGAAGTAAATCTGAATGTAACCTTTAAAGGGAAACATAAAGTGGTGAAATTTCCAAACTACTGGACCTCACAGAAACATTTTTTCCTAGTCTCATGTTAAACACTCTTAGTTAAGACAAAGCTGTTGTAAATCGCTTATTACAGCCTGATGAATGTCACTCATGCACGATGAGATATGCACTCATGAGATCTGATCATTAGCATAACCAATGCCTCCATAACTACTCTATATTTAGCAGAGTCAGTGGAGGCTTTAGAGGACCAGAAACAATTACAAATGTGTGTTTGATCAGGGCTGTAGTGAGAAAAAGGAACTAAAAGTGTTCATTAGAATGCGATACAACATCTTTGGTAAGTGGTCCGTGACTAACATGAAATTTATCAAATGACGGAGATGAGAAATAACAGAATATTATAGCCTGCATTAGGTTGTGTTAAAGTGTTGAGTGATGCTGGACAAACACCAGCAGAACGACTGTGAGGCATTTGGCTGAGAGACTTTTAGGAAAAATGACTGTATCATGTATGTGGCAATGAAAAAATATGTAATTAAAAATAGTAAATTCAATTTTCTTTAATTTCTGTATCATATTTAAGCTCAAACTGTATTCA